>NW_026068018.1:3848537-3912376 GCF_014885135.2 Alexandromys fortis
GGGAGGACACGGAAACTTTTTTTTTTCTTATTCTCAATTAAAAAAAATTAAAAAAAGAAAGGTGAATGATATTAGAAGTAAGACTTAATAATCTCTGCCTTCATCCAAATAAAATCAATTATAATTTAAGTTTCCATAAGAAAACTACAAAAGAAGAACTTGGAAGTCAAGAGCTACACAGGAGTATAAAGAACAATAAAAACTTCCTGGGTTTAAATAGAATTATTTTGTTAAAACATGAAAAGAGGAAAAAAGAAAAAGAAAGACATAGGAAGAGAGGTAGAGTCTGAAATGTCCCATTGAATGAAGAAACACTCTAGCTTGTCCCTTAAGAGGTCATATAAGCACCACATAAGGAAGCCACTTACTCCTACACCATAAGTAACACCAGTGAAATCACAGACTCAATTAGATTAACCTGTGCAGAATTGTTTCTTTGATCTGCCACTTATATTGTGCTTGGGATGAAGAGATGTCTATTCATATCTACCTAGGAAATGCCATGACGTATTTAGGGAAGTATTAATTTAAGGTTTTAATATTTAAAATCAGGTATTAATATTGCTTCAAATGTATAGGAGGGAGGGCTTTGGTCCAGCCTGAGAGTAATCTTCCAAACTGTTTACTCTGCCTTGGGAAGCCTTACCCTCTCTGAGAAGAGGATAGGGAGTTGGGTCAGGGAAAGTGAGAGGAGTAGGAGGAAGGCAGAGAAAGAGAACTGGGATTGGTATGTAAATGAGAAAGTATTGTTTTTAAAAAATAAAAAGATCTTAAAAATTTGAAAAAAAAAACTGGAAATGAAGCAAATGTGTGTAAAAACAAATATGTGAAATTGCTAATATTGTAATTTATAGATCTATTAATTTGTTGCAGAAGTCTTTTTAAAGCAACAAACATTTAATTGTGTTAGCACGAGTAAAAAAGACAAGCAAAATTGTAAGTCAAAACAATAGCAGTTGATTATGACCAGCCTATTCCAACATTGTCTTGATAAGCGTTGTTAATAGCACTCAGTGTAGGCTAAACAAATACTATCAGTGCTCTGATGATATGAATGCTAGAGGTTTGCAGAAATAGACAGAAGAGGAAGCACTTGTCAGGGACTAGAACCTCTCTAGACCTTACAAGAGGTTGATAAGGCTTGAAGAATTGAGAGCAACAGAAATATTGCCTGGCTAGAATGACAGAGAAAGAGAAGAGATAGAAATATCTATGTAAAATCACTTGCTCTCTCTGCCATGATCTGTGTATACAGACTTACAGAATCATGTTCTGCTCAGAATTTGGATTCAACATGTACATTCTTCATTCAGAGAATTCTGGGAAAGAATATTATGGTGTCTATGAAGGTAGAATCTGGAAGCACAAACTATTGTGTATAAATGTACCCTTGTGAGTGTATACATGTAAATGTTCATGTGTATATGCAAGCACATGTGCATGTGTGCGTTTGTGGATGCCAGAGATGAACATAACATTGGGAATCTTTCTAGATCATTTTATACTTTAGTAATTTGAGACAGTATTGCTGGCTGAACTTGGAACTCTCTGATAAGTTAGATTGTCTGGCTAATGACCCCCAGGAATCCTCTTGTCTCTGTCTACCTGAAACTGAAAATTACAGGCTAATTGAAACCAAACAATTGTTTCAAAAGATTTATTTTATTATGCATGTATTACCATTTTGCCTATGTGTTTGTAATGTATGCCACATGGGTACCTGGTTCTCAACTAGGCCTGAATGGTGCCTCAGATCCCTAGACCTGGGCGTATAGTGTTTGAGAGCTTCCATGTGGGTACTCAGAATGGAACCTGCATCTTAGGGAAAAGCAGCCAGTACTCAACTACTGGGCCTTTTTTCACCCCTACTCCCCAATACACATTGCTTTTAACTTATTCTGTTCAGTAGTTCATACTAAATTCTTACCAAAAAAAAAAAAACTCTGTAGAATTTTCAAAATTCTGGAACAAGACTACAGTAATACCATTTTGAAATTTGTACAATTTAAATTTTCTTCAAATACGCCAGAATCATAAAAATATAATTAAATTAAAAATGAGTAACTGTCAAGTTGATGAGCAATTTCATTTGTGTTTAACAATTTAAGTTAAAATATTGTTTTGAATTCCAATCTACAGAATTGTTATTATGATACTTCATGACTTTAAAATAAGCAACTCAAATTTGTGGGGAGATTTCCTGTTTTAAATTTTGTTGATTTAAATTTAAATTTAAATGATTGAAATAATTATTTTTGACTAAAACTGCATTTCTATTATTTTCTGTTTAATTATAAAAATACATGGATTGAAAGAAATCTTTGATTTCCTCATTTGCATTACAATTCAGTTTTATTTAATAAAGAACATCTGTATTAGCAATTCATTCTCTCTACTTTCTTACAAAACCAACTGACCTTACACTTATCTTTTCTCCTTCAAAGCAAGGTTTTAACATATTTTGGGGAAATGAATATTCTTCATTACTAAAATCAATCATAAAAGTGGATTAACACAATAACAAGCCTGACCTGATTGTTAGAAATATGAGTTACCTCAGTAAACGTCCTAAGAAATGGGCATCAACTGGACGTGTTCACCTTCTTGGCTGCATTCTCTTAATACAATTTTCTCCTTTCTCCATTCAACACTCTACTTCCCGTGCTGTTAAATTACATTCGGATCACTGAAGTGTTTATGAATCAGCATTACTTTAAGTGGTTCTATCTTCACTAGCATTACTTTTAACTGCGGGAGAGTTCCAGTGAGGAGAAAGATAATAGTTGAAATTGAGTCAAGAGCTGCCGCTCTGAATGATTAACCCTATTTCTTTACAGTCTACTGCCGCTTTGCTTTAGTTCCTGATAGGTTCACTCCCAATAAAGTACTTGCATATCTAAGTGTACTAGCTCAGAATAAGTGCTACATTTCTTTAGGATTTCTTAAGATATAATGAATAAAGACAGAACATGCAATTTTTTAAAAGGTGTCAGACCACTTGGAAATAGAGTTATAGAGAGGTGTAAGTTACCATGTACATGCTGGGAATTGAAACCTGGTCCTCTTGTAACCATTAATCCATCTCCCCATGCCTCCAGGAAAAAAAAAAATTTCTGTGTAGAAGGATGTTGACTTATTTGTGCATATTTCTAGAAGTGGCATAGCTGGATATCCATTGATATCCATTGAAGAGAAGGGGTTGGAAGAATTCTAAAAGTCAGAATATCAATAGCCTATGGTAAAACTATCTCCTAGAAATTACAGCACAGAAAGGCAAGACAATGGAAATATCAATGAACATATCATATGAAAAGGAGAAAACTTTGCAGGAATCTATGCTTAGACAAAGAACTAAAGGCAACTAATAACTTCTGGGATAAGGAGAGTTAGCCTCTGCTAGGGATGATCCACATTAACGGCTGTCCAATACAGAGTGATCAATCTTGAAACCATGTACACACAAACAATAGAAAACAAATTCCACTCATTTTCTTCACAGATTTATATATAAATCAACACAAATTTTATGTATAAAGTAACATTTAAAGAAAAAAATCAAAGAAAAGCTATCATCTTGAAAGTGGAGTGGGGACATAGAAAGTGTTTGGAAAAGAATAGATAGGAAAGAGGAGGAAAGTCATGTAATTCTAATTCAATTAAATTATGTTGAAAATTATTATCTAATACTATTGAGGCTCATCTGTCTTCCATTTATATGGTCATTAAAACCATCAGAATTGAATCATTCCATTAATTTTGGGTTGGCTTATTTCACACTGGGCTTAGTCAAACTTAAATTTCTATAATTTTACATTCAATATTTAGCTATTTTCCATTTATCATTGCATATCTTGTTTTTGTCATTGTAGTTTAATTTTTGTTAACTCTACATTTTTCTTATATTCACGTTTTTTTTGTTTGTTTGTTTGTTTTCTACGAATATAGATAGGCTGTTACAAAAGTTGTGTCTGAGATCATTTTGTAAAATAACAAGGAAAAGGCAAAATGAAAGACCTAGCAAATATGAAACAAATATTATATGTGACTTATATGCCATTATGATTTAAAAATGACAGCAATAAATATGTAAGAGAGATTTACTTGATTATTTGTGATTTATTCATAGTTCCATGGTCGGTTAACAGTGCATAAAATTAGAAGAAATCTTATCATTGATGAACACAGAGTTCATTAATTTAACTATGATTCGAATATAAGTACCATGTGATCTCACTAGAATGTGACATGGATTGATGCTGCTTTCACAGAAGTGAAACAGTGTTAGCAGCACTGCGAAGATGCTTGTCAACTGCAGCAATCACCAGTTCAGCTGATCCGGTAAGTCAGGTCAAGAGAGCCATTGTGCAGCGCGATGAATGCTTCTAACCAAGAAATGTCATGTGTGTTGTATTCTATATACTTATAAGGTATCACCATCGTAAAATATAAATTTATAAATATATTTCAAAACAGTTCTTACAGCTGGAAAACACACAATTTATGTCAATAAAAGAATAAAATTTGAAACTAACAGTAAATCCTGTTTTAAACAGGTATTTTGATAACTTTAATATCACAGTTCATTTTTGTGTGTTTATGCAACACAGTGATTTTCTCTACTTTTTGTCATTAATTATCTTTATTTATATATGGAAGGCATGTGATGAGATCCAAGTCATAAAAACAAAATTAAAATATCTTCTATATAGGGCCATTTCAAACTGATTCCGTGTTTATGTGTGTGTGTATGTGTGGCTGTGTGTATTCTGTTGTTTTTGTTATTTCTATAAACAAGTTCATGCTGGGAATTCTTCTGCCTCATTTGTAATAGATGGACATAGAATATCTCTTTAGTCTTTCACTACATTAGGTACATAGCGAACTTTAACAAATCATGCCACACTGTGAAAGTGTAAAATCTAATTTATACTCTCAGCGGTCGGTGCCCAAAAATAATTGACACATGAGGCTCTTAAATTTGTATCAATTAAATGAAGGTAAAATTATTCCTCAATGTAATTTTGGATTATCCTAATAGTTAATAAAATTAGCCATCTAGAGGCTGAGAGGATAGAAAAGGCAAAGTATGAGGACTTAAGTCAGGATCCTGAGCACTCCCTTTAGAACCTGGACCTGGTGCTGCCCTTTAAACCTAGCAATGAGGTTCTCTGAGGCAGGGGTATCTTGAGGCCATATGACCGGCCTGGCAAAATCCTAGTTCTTTGAGAGACCTTGTCTCTAAAAATAAGGTGGAAAAATGAAGAAGTAAGATTCCTGACATAGACCACTGACCTTCATAAGTTTACCCAAGGATAGGAAGACCTACAAACACATGAGACCTTACACACACACACACACACACACACATACACACACACTGTATAACTCCTATACACATATCACACACCAGACCAAATACATACACAACAATCATCTGCAATTTAAATATATTCAATTATAGCTCACTTTTTAGAAACTTTCTATTCTTTTGTTGCATTTTTCTTTCAACTGTTTTGTAGCTTTATCTACAAATTTATCTACAAATCTAGCAATATTTCCTTGCTTCATAAATTTTTTGAGAGTTACATTTTTAAGCTGTTTGTACTAGATCATAAACCAGTGAAAGACAAGAAAACGACTCCATGTCAATGCAGTATGATAAACACACAATGAATGGCTTTACCTGGGCTACTCACAGAATCCTGGACAACTTACAAGAATCTTTACCTCATGAATTTTTAACTGTTTAAACTGGGGAGCAGGTTTTACACCACTTCATGAGCCCCATCTCACTTCTCTAGGGAATCTGGGGCACCTAAGATGTGGATATTGTAAACGTCTTTCTCAACTGGTCACAACTGGTTGGTTTTGAAGACACACACTGCCATGATTAGAGTTCTAGGCCCCGTGCTCCCTTACTCTGTCTGTGACTTGCCATGGTTTTCTTTACAAAAGAATCACTTAAAAAAATGTCACTACAAGACAGATGAGCAGCATTTTGTGTAAATAAGCTAAAGCAGTTCTGAATAATTTCATTCTGTATTAATTTGACCAAACTCTGGCCTCTTAGCAGAGAGCAAGGTAGGAACATAAAATAAGATCGTAACAAGATTTTTTCAACAATGGTCTTAACTTGCTTTAAAAGCTGCTGTGTGATCTCTCACTGGTATGGGAAGTCCTTTTGTATATGTGTTGCTTTTATTGATTAATGAATAAAAAAGTTTGCTCGGCCTGTGATAGGGCACAGAGTAGAGCTAGGTGGGGAAAACTAAACTGAATGCTGGGAGAAAGAAGGTAGAATCATGAGATACCATGCAGCCACCAGAGGGGAAAGATGTAAACTGCCAGTTGGAACCTTGCAGGTAGGCCATGAGCCTCATGGTTAAAATATAAAATAATGGAAATGGGTTAATTCTAGATGTAAGAGCTAACTATCAATGTGCTTAAGCTATTGGCTAAACAGTGCAAATAATAGAGTTTCTGTGTGGTTATTTTGGGAGTCTGGGTGGCAGGAAAATGAACAAGCGGCCTCCAACAACAATCTCACCATATGTTGCTTGTCTGATGAAGTGTTTGCTTATATTATTCTATTGTTAAATAAAACTCAGGATTCAGATACTGGGGTAAAAACCTGATAAATCCAAAGAGCTAGAAAGGAACGATCAACTGACTCTGCCTCTACATACTTTACAGATTGGGGGTGGGGAGAAGGAAATTACTGGATACGCAGTTGAAACTCTGTGTAAGTCATCCTGGGGTCTGGCATGTACTGATGAGGCTAAATTCTGTCTTTGTACCTTTTGTTCCTGCTCATCAATTTCAATAAATTCCTCAATCTTTAAAAAAAAATGCTGTTTGGAGTAGAATCAAAACTCAGTGCCATTGTCCTTGGCTTCTCAGTCAGCCCTCATTGTCAATCACATTCAGAGTCCAGCTTGATCACATGCTCCATCAGTTCCAGTAAAGCTGACCTTGGTGAGCTCCCATTAGTTCAGTCCCATTGTCTCAGTGGGTAGAATGGCCTTGTGGGAGATTGGTCTGTGTGGATGCTCACCTTTCTGGACCTGGATGGAGGGGGGAGGACCTTGGATTTCCCACAGGGTGGGAAACCCTGACTGCTCTTGGGACTGGAGGGTGAGGGTGAGGGGAGTGGGGGAGGGGGGAAATGGGAGGAGGGGAGGAGGTAGAAATTTTTGATAAATAAATAAACAAATCTTTAAAAAAGGAAAAAAATGCTGTTTGGAGCTGGAGAGAAGGCTCAGCCATTAAAGGCTGTGCTCACAACCAAGAGTTGCAATTTGACACAGTGAACTATAATTATTTCTGTAAACTGTTAAATACTTTCTATATCTAATGTAGGAAACACTTCGGTAGCATCTGAAAACTGTGTTTTATATGAACTTTACGTAAACGAATATCACCAGGTTATCACACACATGAACTTATGTGAGTTTTTCTGATTTTTAAGTTCCTCTTTCAAATATATTATGCAGGTTTTTTTGAAACTGGTATTTTATGTAGTGACATATATATATATATACATACATACATATATATCATGTATATATATGTATACCATGAATATATGTATACCATGTATATATATCCAGTCTTTGAACCATCTGTTTCTCTGTTTTGTTGTTGCCACTGTTCAGTGAAATACTAAAATCACTAGCATTGCTGAGGCCACTACCTTCCCTTATAGTTTTCAATAAAAAGTGGACTTCTGCTGTTTCACTCACCAATATGCCCAGGTTTTCTAGTTCTACACACTTAGTTATATATGACCTAACCTTATTCTTGTCGGCTTTTTAATTTTTTTTGAGATGATAAGTTTATGGAATATTTATATTCACTTTTTAAAATAATGAGAAAAATGACATATATTGGACTTGTATTGTTAAAAATATGGATTACCCTTAAAGAAATTAATGTATTTTCTTTTAAAAAAAGTTTCCACCTGTGATGTTCTGTAAAGCATTTGAGCAAAGTTATAATTATGTGTTAAATATAATTATAAGTATATAATATATTAGATAATATAAAATGCATATTATATTTATAATATGTAATTATATACACTATATTTAATTATATGTAGTATAATTAAATTCTTATTCATTCCAAAATTGAACTGCACATTCTGTAAGTGCATTTTTAAAAACATGCCATTTTTTATTGTGGTTCTATTATGACTTCTCTTTAGGTTGCTATATACAGAATTTTACATGGGAAGAAGAAATACTTACTGAGACATAGTGCTTTTTAAAACCCCATTCCAATTCAGTTCTTATACCTATTTAGAACTACTTTTTATTGAGGAAAAAATGAATTATTCAAGACATACCAATTTTGTTCCAACAACTAATACAGATTTTGGGGATGGATGGGAGTCAGAAACAGATGCTCTTGTTGACCATAAGATAATATATACTTAATTATGAAAAGAGGAAGAGAGGGGATACAGTCTATTGAATGAGCGTCACCACAATCTTCTGAAAAGTATTCTGTGTGCAACAGTAATATAGAAGCTTATCAGTATTTGGAAGGGAAAAATAGCATCTCTGAACAAGTAATTGTTCACCTGAGCACAGGCTAATGTGATGACCTCACTGGTTAAAAGTGACTAGGGCTTATTAGTCAAAATGAAGACTTTTCATGTTCTTAATTCACCCAATCATAATATGCTTGTAAGATTTTTTCCAATGCTTGGCTTGTCCTCTCAAATTAAGCTTACATGGATTGCACTATTTCATCATGCTCTGTGATTTTTATGGATGTTTTATTAAGAAGAATTAAGAGGAAAGCACAAAAGCTGAATATTTTACTCTTTGAATCCCTATTTCTTGACATATTGACAAAAATTTCAGTACTACTATGTGTTGATGCTGCCAGGCTATTATGAATTTAAGACTTTGTCATTTGAGAATGGATGATACATACACACTCTTTAAATAGTACGTTAAAGAGAAATGTAATGCCCCATTCTATGCACCTTTTAGTGCTAATTTAATTTTATTTTTTAAAAAACTACCTTTTCTCATTTTACATACCAAGACTAGTTCCCACTCTCTCCCCTCTTCCTGTTCCCTTCACTTTCCCCCACAACCCACTCCCCCATTCACTCATCAGAGAGGGTAAAGCTTTACATGCTGAGTTAACAAATTCTACCACATTGCTTTGAGGAAGGATCAAGCCCCTCCTCACTATATCTAGGCTGAGAAATGTATCCATTCAAAGAGAATGGGTTCCAAAATACCAATACAAGCTGTAGGGATAAATTTTGGTCCCACTGCCAGTGACCCAACAGTCTGCCCCAGCCATCTTTACTCCTTGTCACCCACATTCAGAGGACCTTGTTTGGTCCTATGATGGTTCTTTCTTTGTGCTGCTGGAGGTAGTGGGCTCCCATTGGTTCAGGTAAGCAGTATCAGTGGGTGTCCCCATCATGAACTTGACCTGTTTGCTTGTATTTTCACTCCTCCCACTCTTTTGCTGGACTTTGGGAGCTCAGTCCAGTGCTCCACTGTCAATCTTTGCCTCTGCTTCCATCAGTTGCTGGATGAAGGGTTCTATGATGACATTTAAGATAGTCATTTATCTGACTACCGGCCATGGTCAGTTAAGACACCCTCTCCATTATTGCTTGAGGTCTTAACTGGGGTCGTGCTTGAGGATTCCTGAGACTTTTTCTAGTGCCAGGTTTCTTCTAGCCCCATAATGGCCTCCTCAATCAAGATGTCTCTTTCCTTGTTCTCCATCTTGGGTCTTTCCCCCATCTCAACTACCCTATTTCCTCAAGTTTTCCTACCTTCTCGTCTTCTCCCCTCCTCCTCCCTTTCCACCCCCCCTTCTCCTCCCATTCCCATGCTCCAAATTTTCTCAAGAGATCTTTTCTATTTTCCCTTCCCAGGGGGATCTATATATGTTTTTTCTTGTGGTTCTCCTTGTTACTTAGCTTGTCTGAGGTCGTGAACTATAGGCTATTTATTCTTTGCTTTACAGCTCATATCCACTTATGAGTTGAGTACATACCATACTCATTTTTTTTGTGTGTGTATGTGTGTCTGGGTTACCTTACTCAAGATGTTTTTTTTTCTAGTTCCATCCAATTGCATGTAAATTTCAAGATGCCATTGTTTTTAATGCTGAGTAGTACTCCATTGTATAAATGTACCACATTTTCTTTATCCATACTTCTGTTGAAGGGCATCTAGGTTGTTTCCAGGTTTCGGCTAGTGCAAATAATGCTGTTATGAACATAGAACAATTGCATTAAATAATAATGATTGTAATTTTTATAATGATAATTATTCTAATATTTTTTAATATAAACCAGGCACTGCATTTTTCCTGTGCAAAGTACAGACTTACAGCAATGTCAGCTTGAAAAGGTAATAACATTGACTGAAAAAAAAACAATAGCTCTACCTAAAACTGTGAGTCATTTATTAAGATACAAGTGGAAAGAGCTCATTTCCTTAAAAACACCATTGCTTGTTGGCTTGTTATTAGCTATATCTTTCTTGTATTCACTGCATTATTTCCAATTGGCAAGTCCTCGGCTGACTTTCTTCTTTCTTCCTTTGTTCTTTATTTTTTCATAGAAAGAACTTTATGCTAGGTGAAATAATACAATTTTGTTGCTCTACTTTCATATACAAAATAAGAAGTTTCAATAAGAAGGCTGGGGAATTTTCATCCAGATTGTATATTGCACGAGTTCATTTTTTTTGGAAAATGCTAGAAGTTTATGAGTAAAGTAGAGCTTAGGTATAATACAGTGTGTGGATGGAAGTTCATGCACCAAATGTCAAATAACAGTAATCACAGAGCCACACACAGATTTGTTTATCGACCTATGGAAAAATCAAATGAGTTAATAGGAAATGCAGTGTCTG
Source organism: Alexandromys fortis (assembly GCF_014885135.2). NCBI lineage: Eukaryota > Metazoa > Chordata > Mammalia > Rodentia > Cricetidae > Alexandromys > Alexandromys fortis. The sequence goes on from NW_026068018.1 coordinate 3,859,439, forward strand.
ATTTACATGTAATTTTATGTGGATTGTTATTTTGTGAAATGTTCCTTTTTTAATGTTTTAGTTTTCCTCTTTAAGGAAGAAAATTTACCTATCCCTGCCACGCACCGCGGCCCCGTCTGTGCTTTAAGCACTAGAACCCAGTTCTCTATCTTCGGGCAAGGGGCTGGAGGATGGGAACACAGACGCAGAGGCAGACCAACACACAGACCTTCTAACACTGATACCAAAGCCCCCTCTTAATAGCACCGTGGAGGCTTAAAGACACTGCAGTCAATCGCCAACAGGTGAAAATACCATCCTCTGAAACTCTAAGCTAGGCACAGCTTCTAGTAACTTCAATTAGAAGGTTCTGGCAGGGAAAAGCAGCTGAAGGCCAGGCCTCATTAGTCCCAACATCTAGCTGAAGGTCAGGACTCATTTTTCCCAACAACACCCCCCCATATTATTTTATAAAACAGAAGACCTTCCTGTCTTAGGTCATCTCAGAAAAGTAAACCCTTACTCGTCTTTGGGAGGCCCCGTCCCTGTCTTAGGCGGGCCCTCTTCTTAGAAGTTGCCTGTCTCCGTTGGCCAGGAACGACGCTGTCTGCTTACCTCTCTCGGAGGGGCATCCAAGGGCAGTCTCTCAGCATTCCATTTCCTGATATATCTTGAAGGGACCTCCAATTGCCTTGCATAGCGGCCCCTGTCTGTGCTCTATGCACAGAACTGGTCCTACCCAGTTCGTGAGCTTCGAGCAAGGGGCTGGAGGTTGAGAACACAGACGCAGAGGCAGACCAACACACAGACCTTCTAACACTGATACCAAAGGCTCCCTTTAATGGTACGTGGCAAAGGTTTCCCATCTATATCTGTTTTAGAGAAACAGTCTTTAGCCCAATGTGCTCCCCTTCTGCATTTAGGGAACAAGCCAGGTTTCCTCCTTCCCTTCGTTATCAGCTGTGGGCATTCCTTTCGAAAATGACCAGGAGTTCCGCAGTTAAAACAGTTACAGCCTCCGGCCCTCTCTCCCAGTCCTCTTATGTTTCTCCGAGGTTGAATAGCTGCTGCTATAACCTGGCCTTGAATGAAATTCCCATCTATATCTCTGCATATCCTGATATAGTCATTTAAACTCTTTGTTTTGTGAGGGCATAATGCTTCCTTACAATAGCTATTGGAATTTTCAAACACAAGTTGCTTTATTAAAGGCATGGCTGTTATCTCATCTCCAAACAATCTACCTGCTCTTGTAACAAACAGTCTTTATCTACATAATCTTGGAATGGTTCAGATGGTCCTTGTAGAACTTTTGATAATTGATCCCCAGCTGCTTTGTTAGGTAGGGCCTTCCAAGCTTTAGTGGCAGCTGCAGCTATTCGGGCAAATACTCCTGGATCATAAAGAATTTGTTGCTGCAAATCAGCATAAATCCCAGCCCCAGTTAACATATCTAAATTACCTTGAGCTTGGCCCACTAAAGCATTTAACTGGGCCGTTTGCTTACAATTTTCCTGATATTTCCCACACCATAAGAGATAATCTCCCCCAGATAAGACAGCACAACACAATTGCTCCCAATCACTTGGTGTTAAATTCATAGCAGAGAAAGATTCTACCATGACCAATGTGAAGGGTGCTTGAGCCCCATATGCAGCTACAGCTTCCTGTAATTGTTTCATTTCTTTAAATTTTATTGCAAAATTTTGGCGAATTACTTGCCCTGGGTTGTTGGTGTCTGGAACCTCCATCACCAGTGCAACCATGTGTACAGGACGGAAACAAACTCCCTTGTTTTGTTCAGTGCCAGAGCCCCTACTCAAATAAGACCACCAACCTTCTTTATTATAAAGAAGGTGGGGCCGAGGGAGTTGGATGTGAGTCTTTTTTTACTCTACGTTTTCTCAGCTTTCCAAAGAGATTTTTTAATTCCTTTTGTATAATCTCTTCTTCTGATTATGAATCCTCCTCACTATCCTCCACTAGCTCTAAATCATCAAACTCTTCCCTATCGTCCAACTCTTTTCTAAACCAAGAAAAGATACCTCCCATCTTTACTCCTCAATATATCTCTGTCGGCCAGGAACGACGCTGTCTGCTTACCTCTCTTGGAGGGGCTTCCAAGGGCGGTCTCTCAGCGTTCCCTTTCTCGATATCTTAGAGGGACCTCCAATTGCCGCGCACCGCGACCCAGGTCTGCGCTCTATGCATTAGGACCCAGTTCGTGAGCTTCGGGCAAGGGGCTGGAGGTGGAGAATACAGACGCAGAGGCAGACCTACACACAGACCTTCTAACACTGATACCAAAGCCCCTCTTTAATGGCACCATACAGGCTTAAATACACTGCAGTCAATAGCCAACAGGTGAAAATCCCATCTGATCCTCTAAGCTAGGCACAGCTTCTAGTAACTTCAAATAGAAGGTTCTAGCAGGGAAAACATATCCCTTCCAAACTCTTTTTGTACATTTCTGTTGCCTCCCTGCAGTCAAAATCCTCAAGAAATGGAGAATCTAATATGAATGTCAGACTTAATTAATTTTTGTGCTAATAAATAAAAATTAGCTTCCTTCACGGTATCCATAGGATACCTTGTGAACATGCCAAGTCATGTATGTTAAAATGATTTGGGTAGAATAAAGTATTGTTTTTATACAATGATATCCACCTAAAAAGAGAGGAAAATATAGAGATTTTCAGATAAATTAGTTGAAGTGCTCAATAAGAGTGGATTGTGCTGTTTAATTAATGTACTCTAAGACATACAATGCTTAGATCACTGTAGGTTGTCAATAAGCATTAATTTATGTACTAAATTAAAAAGCATTTGTATATTTAAACATATATTGAGTGCTAAAGTATTACAATGAAAATTTAGGTGAAAGAAGGAAGAATATATTAACAATTTAATATTAAACATGAAAAAGCAGGGTTACACTGAAAGCCAAATGAAATCACAAGAAGGACCCTTGCTGAGTTCATCTGGGCAGTGAGAGAAGTGCACGCAAACAGAGAAGAGATGGCTTCCAATCCCTGCTGCATTCTGAAGCCAGAATTGTCTTAGCTGCTAAAATTATAAAATTCCCTACACTGAGCTGATAAAAAAAAGTTACAGACATTTAATTCACTGATTTAAGTTTTTACCTTTATTTTAATCAAATTCAAAAGGATATTAAAATACCATCCTAAGCTTTCCCTTCAAAACTTGCAAATTACCCTTTCAGGTCTTTAACTGCAAAGAGATATAGGACCTATCAGGTTATGAAATGAAACAGAATTATGGGCCAAGGGCATTTTTCTTTCAAAAGCTTTATAATATAAAACTTTAAAATATTTAATGACTCTTCTTTCTAAGTAGCAATGAAACTTTTTGAGAACAAAGTACTTTTCACAAATTATTTTAGAATTCCTAAATTGGTAAAAGTGAAGATGAAATTCTTTGTATTAAAAAACCATTATAGCAGACCATTTAATCTATATTATTTATGTCATTTCTAACTTTACTTTTACTTCTGATTGAGATTTCTATTATTTATCTTTATGACAGGTGTATGGATGAGAGAAAATAGATATATAGATAAATATAGTGACATGAAAGCTTAATTTGTACTTTCCCCTTTTTGCATTGGGAATTTTTATTTTAAATAATTTTTATGTTTCTATATTTAATGCTGTACATATCTGTTAAGTTTCTAGGAGAATCAGAACAGCCAGGGTTCAGAATGTTGACACAAGAAATGAAAATGAGAGTGGAAATAACTATGCAGAATTCCAGGCACAGGTAATACTAGGTTCTCATGTTTTAAGTAAGATCTCTTTAGAAGCTGAACTTAAGATAAGCTATAAGACTTTAGGGTACTAGACCAGATACAGCATTGAGAAAGGCAGATATCCAGTTGATATTGAAAATCGTCTTAGAAAAAGGAAGACTAATTGAATCCTATTGTTAAAATACAGAGATTAGTTGGTGTTTATGAAACTCAAAGAAAGTTTGAATCAATGTTATCAAGAAAAGAATGTAAAACACTAGGAAAATTCAATTGATTCATTTGTCTTGCTTCCTACATCACTGCTCAAAAGCATCTTCAACTTTTCCTCCCTTCTTCCATTCTTCCCTTCCTCCTGTCTCTCCTACATTCTCTCCTTTCTTTCACACCCTTTTTCTTTTCTCATGCTCTCATTCTTGCCATTTTTAAAATGCCATTTAAATCTGTTCCTTTAACATTATTTCCCAAGACTTGTTTCTCTTTTAAAGGTTTTACATCCTCAACAATAGAGGAAGTAGGAAAGTAGAAGTTGTGAATTAATTTTGAATTGCTAATGCATACTGTTGGTTAAAAGCTGACTTTAGTAGAATGATCTCTTAACGCACAGTTAACATTGGGATGGTAGCACATGGGCTGAACTATGTCCTCAGGCACTGGTGTTATCTGCATGTATCATTTCACTGAACTTCATGCTAACTCTGATTAGTACAATTTAGTATATTTTCTTTATAGACGAGAAAAAAAATGATAATTAACTTGCCTAAGGACATAGGCTAGTATAGGAAATGGGATTTAGAACCCAAACTATTCTTATTCTAACGGTTATATTATTCCCATTTTATCTATGTCTTTTTGCTGATATAAGGACACAGCATTCAACTATAATAAACATGTAAATTATGATATGTTACTATGATTAAAAATATTTTATCCAAAATACAGTTATAGGGAGAGATCCCTATATTCAAATAATAAATAAAAATTTTCTAAGTATATCGAATATATTTTAAATAATAAAAATTATTTTAAAACATTTATATGGAGTAGTGTTCATGCATTTGTTTTTCATGTATAGGATGTAATAAAATGAAGCTCACACACATGCTTTGGTTGGCAACAGTAATAATCCAAGGACATATACTTATTTATAATAATTTGATAGACATATCTTATAGCTGGCTGATTTAAAAAACAACTCATCTCAAATCAGGCAGCATAAACATTTGCAACTCTCATGCAGCAGACCCTTACCTGGCAATTTTAAATAACAATCTCAGTGGAATTAAGAGTTTACTAAAAATCATTTTCTCCCTCTGTGCAGCAGAATTCTGTCATGTTTACATTATAAATCCGGCTGATTGAAAATTAGTGGCACCATGTTGCCTGTTACTTTTCAGGGGTTGTTATGAAAACATAATTTGTCAACTTCAGAAAACAGCTAAACCAAAATCTAATAATCTAACAGTAACAAAATATCTATTACAGGAAGTGCCTTGCAGAATTTGTATTAAAGGTTTACAATTCATATTTCTTACTGTTTCAGTGATGAATTTCAAGGAACATTAGTGGAAAGTGAGCACCGTGGTAATATAAACCTCCACTTATGCTAGGCAACACACTTTACACTAGGTGGTACAAGTTATTATCCTAGTAACTCCTCTTCTACTTTTGTGCAGAGATCATAAAGTAGTTGGCATAAGATCTAACATGACTGACAGAAAGATATCAGGAGGCTCATAAAGACAAAAAGAGAACTAACAACAAAAATGCTACAGAATATTGATTACTTCTGTGTTTAATTTCTGGTTCCTTTCTTAATATGGGTACTAAAATTTTTGGATATTTCCATAAACAAGAACGGGCTCCAAGAATAATGTGTTATGACATGAGCCATTTGTCAATTTTTCCTTTGCTTTCTCAAGGCAGTTTAAACATGAAATAAAGACATTGGAAGACAAAGTCAACGTCAATGTATTTGTGGTCTTACAGGTAATGCTTTAAGATTGTACTAGAGCAGGCAAATCAAAAGATGAACTAGCATAGAAGAAAATCCATGATATCACTGTGAAAGTACGAGCATACCAGCAATATATAACAGCAACTGTGTTCCTTTTCCACTATTATTAGAACATCTGTATAGTGTGTAATTTAAAAAAAAAAAAACCTTAAATTTACTGTATTTCTGGAATGATCAATAAAACATTTCAGTATAATAAATTATTTCACATGTTTTATTTCTAAATAAATAAATATACAATCCTGGTATTTGTGGGCTTTTCTGTGCACCTACCTGTTCCTTTCTCTTGTGTGTTTATTGAAAAAGTCACTCTAAAGGACATTGGCTAGGCTATAGTAAGGTGAGAATATACTTATTACCTTGCTGGTAGTGGATAGCACCATATAGGAGTGAAGAAGGTGGTAGTGAAAAGCAAAGATTTCGGCTGATAGGAAATGGTGAAGCTGCCTCAGAGCCCAGAAATCATCATCTCTCAGGGAATGTTTCTGAGGATGTGGAATAGAAATGTTTCAACCAAGAAGGATTGGAAACAGTGTTTTGATGCTGATTCATGGAAAACAGATTGATCAAATGCATAGGTAACTAATGATGGCAGTCTCTCCCTCTATTAAAACGTTAAGAAATGGGGAAAACAACTGAAACAACTTCTGTGATGTTGGATTTGAATTAAAGGTACCAATAGGAAACAGTGTGTTTGAACAGATAGAAAAAAAATGAAATATCATAAACATATCCTCAGCTGCCTTCTTAAAACCCGTGAGAGCCTAACAATGATCGTTATTCCTTCACAGTGGCTGCAAACATGGCTTACATTTGCAATCTAAATATCATTAGACACTAAAAACTTAGTGATCTTTAAAGACATTGCTGACTGTATAACTGGGACAGAAAAGATAAGCATAGAAAAATTTTTTAACCACCCTAAGAAGTAAAAGTAGTTTTAGCTACACATTTTATTTGCAATCTATCAAAAATATGTCAAAACGAATGCATGGCTGAAAACATGATACTGAGTAATCTGAACAGCAAGCAAAAGTGATATGGTGGCAATGGATTATAAAGAGTTAATAATGTAGGAGTCAATGGTATTTTACTAAGTGAACAAATTCTTTTTTTAAATTTGTTGTCAATGAAGTTATAAAGAAGAAGCAAGGAACTAAGTAGTCACCATTTGACAACTATCACAATAATACTTCATCTAGGAAACTAAAGCAGTGATTAAGAAAGTGGTGAAGGGAGGATGGGGGGAACTTGGGGAAACAGGATGATTGGGATAAAGGAAGGTTGGATAGGGGAGCACTGAAGCACATATCTTAGTTAAGGGAGCCACCTTAGGGTTGGCAAGAGACTTGAACCTAGAGTGGCTCCCAGGAGCCCAAGGCGATGTCCCCTAGGGAACCTGAACTGACCCTATCCTATAGCAATACTGATGAATATCTTGCATATCACCATAGAACCTTCATCTGGTGATGGATGGATATAGAGACAGAGACCCACACTGGAGCACCGGACTGAGCAGTTAACTTCACATATTCCATAACAAAAGGCTATTTGGGGCTGGAGAGATGGCTCAGTGGTCAAGAGCATTGCTTGTCTTTCAAAAGGTCCTGAGTTCAATTCCCAGCAATCACATGGTGTCTCATAACCATCTGTAATAAGGTCTGGTGCCGGTGCCCTCTTCTGGCCTGCAGAAATACAAACAGAATATTGTATGCATAATAAATAAATAAATAAATAAATAAATAAATAAATAAATAAATAAATATTTTTTTAAAAAAACAAAAGGCTATTTGTGATGGCTTATAATAACAAAATTTTGTAACTGTTCATAAATACAAAATGGAAAGTTTTGAGTATTACTGTTTCATGGATTGTTTGAATCAATATCCTAATTTTTAAAAGTATGTTTATTTTCCATAAAGCAGCTGCCAGATGTAAAGCAAAGGTGCTCAAAAGTGATTAGGAGGTTATGTCAAGATGAAAGTAAGCATAGATTCCGGAAACTTTAAAGGTATTCTCATTTAAAAAAAATGTTTAAAATGTGTATTTCTAAATTAAAATTATATTTAACATTTATTGTTATATTTCTTTCTTCAAAAATTAATTTATTTTTCCATTATTAGTTTCCTTATCTTTCAGAAATTCATTTTTATGTTTTTTGGGCTGTTTAAAGAGAAGTATATTTCAATGGCCTCTCATAGATTATTTCTTTGCCATGTCAGAGGGCAATTTTAAGGGAATAAGTTTGTTTACATAAATATCAGTGTCATAGGAGTTAATAATGTAGCAAAGATATATAAGTGCAAAAACTCATAAAAACTAAAATTGATATGAATTATTATATAACTAAAAGTGACAGAATATAAGTTAAAACAATAGTAAAGTTTCAATTATTAATGATCAATTGTAATCCATCAACATATTATCACCTCTTTGACCTTGAATATTCAGTTTCAGATCTGAAAATGCCTTGGCTCTCTTGATAGAAACATACTAAATGTCTTCTTAATACAGTGAGGTTACTTTAAAATGTGTTTTTGAAGTGGAGTACTGTTTTGTGCAAATTGAAAATTAAAATATTTTAACTCTCTATCAATCATGTCTGCCTCCTGAGAAGTATATGTCTAACATATTGTTAACTTTTTTGGAGTGAACTAACAGCTAGCAGTTTGCTCGACTGTATGAAATGACTTATTTTGTGTGCACCATGACAAACACATGATTAATTCTCTTTTTGTAGAAAAACTTCCCTGCTCATGTGGCTGTGAGCAGAAAGGTGCCTTTGAGAATGAATGAGGAGAATTCCATGGAGACAAATAGTCCTGAGGGCAACAGGTTAACCCACTCAATCTGGTCTGAGTGGAGCTTCCCTGGAGATGGTCCAGGAAGCAAAGAATCAGAAATAAGGGAGGTTTAAATTTTTATGTTTAAAACCAGAAAAGGCCAGCATTAACTTTTTGTCATATTTTGAGAAGAGAGTGACCTGAAAAATGAATCACATTCTTAATACATTATGTACACATTATAGATTTAATAAGAAAAGTTTACAAGCACTCAGGGATTCTGTTTTCTCACCCTCATTTAAAATGATATACTCACACCTTTTCTTCAGAACATTAGAGCATGATTGCAGATGGAACTCTGTAGCTCCATTAACTCTTCTTAGCCAAGGTCTTTCCAGTGACCCATATTTGTCACAGAATTTACTAGCAAAACAGAGATGTTATTAATTAAGTACATTATCATCACTTTTGACGCAACATGCCTTTGGTGTCAAAAATGAAAAGCTAGCCTGCGATTTCCATTGGAAATGTACTTACTGTTTAAAAAAAAAGACAGTGAAGGTTTTATGACTAAAAGGCATGAATTCACTATGTATAGTTAGAAAGTCCTTTTTGATAGCAGATACATTCTCATTGCTAACTAATGTTATCTACAGCAATAAACCTGAAGTTTCTTGGTGCTAAGCCAGTAAGTCCCAGAAATACAATGTCAGCATTCTATAGGAAGAAATGTATCCTCTCTCTCAAATTCTTGTTTGGGATTATACCGTTTCCTCTTTCTCCAAGTGATTGATATTTCAGTATGAAATGAAAAGAAAGCTGCTTTGGAAAGGGTCCATACTTTCCATCATCTCACTTCTCTGATGGGAACACGATTTCTTTTATGCCTTAGCTCTTTTAGAAAAGACATGCCATATATTTGACAACTTACATAATTAGTTTGATCAGTTTTAAAGTGGGAGTAAGATTTACTTCCTAAGATTTTATATAAGATAAAGTCAAGAATTTTTCATTTAAAAATTCCAACAATTAATTTATGGATGTATTTTATTCTTTAATTATGTATGTATATATATATATACACACACACACAAACACACACATTATATATATAACTCCGTGGGGGTATATATACTTGAGTGTATGTGCAAGGGTTGTCAGAAAAGGGTACCCTGGATGCTGAGTTTACAAGCAATTAAAAAACACCCAAATGTAGATAGTGGAGGCCAAACCCAAGCCCTCTGCAAGACAACTATGTGTTCTTAAACACTGAGCCATTTCTCCATTCTACATATATTCTTTTTTATGTTTTACTTGAAAGTTGCACTGTGAATTTTACTAAACAATAGTGTAAATTGTGTGCCTGCTTAAACTATTGCTTTAAAGAGACGCAGTAAAAGTGGTAGCTTTTATAAAGAAACCTTTACTTGGGTGGCTCAATTACAGTTCCAGAGCTTCACTCCATTACCATGTCAGGGAGTATGGCAGGGTACAGACAAACTTGGTGCTGCATGAGTGGCTGATAGCCCTACATCTTGACAAGAAGGCAGCAGGAAGTCAACTGACTCAATCAGCAGTATCCTGAGAAAAGACAACTACTGATCCAATCAGTTTATAATTAATGTAGACCTCTGTGTGATTTCTTTGGGACTTAACCACTGCGGGAACTGGGCGGGACAGGGACAGAAACCTCAGCCTACAGAAAACCCTAAAGCCTGCTCCTACAGTGGTGAACTTCCTCTAACCAATTCTAACCGACTCCAACATAGCCATGCCTTCTAATAGTACCAGTCCCTGTAGGATTATGGAGCCAGTTACATTAGAACTACCACAATAAGCATATCTTTTGGTTGGGGGCAAGAACGACTCTCTAAAATACATTTTCCAAACAATTGAGATGAAGTTAAAAGAATTACCTCTCATTAAAATCTGACTTGAGAATGCTCCTTTTCTATGCCTGTGACTAACATGTCCTTCACAGAAACAACACTTTCACTATGCATTGTTAGAGAACATTCTGTCATCTTTACATAATATTTTGATTCTTTTCCTTTCTTTTACACTAGATTTTCTAATCCTCTTTTACCTTTTGGGGCAGGCCAACTTTCTAAATTGTGATGATAATCAGGACACATATAATAGAGAGTTCTAAGAGACAACATTATTTAAAGAGAAGCAAGCAAAATACATAAAAACAAACACTGCATGTTCTCATCTTGTATGGAAGATATAAAAAGTGATTTCACAAAACAGGGAGATAACACAAAAACACAAACAGTGTTCAAAAACACAAAATAGTGCTCTTGAGTTAGCAGAAAATAGATGAGAAAAAGGCTGCAATCCCTGGAATTAAGCATTGTTTCCTATAATAAGGAAATGATAAAAATTTAAAGAGACTGAAAATTAACTTGCCCTTATCTAATCATTGCATGATGTCTACATGCACTGCATCAATACAATGCATTAATAAACATTATTGTTTGTCAATTAAAATGATGGAAAAAGTTGTATAATAATTAATAATTTGAACTATGGTCCCTGGAAATGAAATTTATTATAATTTATTTAATTCTTACCTTTTTATCAGAAAATTAGTTCACCATCAACTATCCCTCATCTACAATATGAAATATGACATCACACACCTTGGAAAACAGGACATGAAAACATGGTACCTTACAAGTTCCAGTGCAGATATCAAAAAGATCTTAAAGTTTCCTTTTCTCATCTTTTAGACTCTTGAAACTATAGCAAGAAAAAAAAAAAACTATCCTATCATGCAGCTATAAGAGAACCATTACAGAATTGTAAGTGCATAAGCTCACCCAGCAGTGCTTACTCTCCAAAGTCATTGAGGTTGTTGAAATCCTCACATCTATTTACAGTCATTTGTCTAAACTACAAGACTGAGTCTGGGGAGATGAGTCAAATACTACCCTGCAAACCCTTGGAGTCGTGAGAAAATATCCATGCCTCTCCTTGAACATTCAAGTCTTGAAGTTGTTGGTTCATTTGTTTTTTTTTTTTTCTTTCTTTTTTTTTTATTGAGAAAAGGAAAAAAAAAAGTTTCTGCCTCCTCCCAGCCTCCCATTTCCCTCCCCTCCTCTCCCCCTTCTCCCCCTCCCCCCACTCCTCTCCCCCTCCCTCTCCAGTCCAAAGAGCCGTCAGGGTTCCCTGCCCTGTGGAAAGTCCAAAGTCCTCCCCCCTCCGTCCATGTCTAGGAAGGTGAACATCCAAACTGTCTAGGGTCCCACAAAGCCAGTACATGCAGTAGGGTCAAAACTCAGTGCCATTGTCCTTGGCTTCTCAGCAGCCCTCATTGTTCGCCAAACCCCAGCAGCACGGACACTAAGGGCAACATTGAATAAATGGGACCTACTAAAGCTGAGAAGCTTCTGTAAAGCAAAGGACACTGTCACTAAGACAAAAAGGCAACCTACTGACTGGGAGAAGATGTTCACCAACCCCGTAGTAGACAAAGGTCTGATCTCCAAAATATATAGAGAACTCAAGAAACTAGACTTTAAAATGCTAATTAACCCAATTAAAAAAAAATGGGGCACTGAACTGAACAGAGAATTCTCAAAAGAAGAATTTCAAATGGCCAAAAGACACTTAAGGTCATGCTCAACCTCCTTAGCGATCAGGGAAATGCAAATCAAAACAACTTTGAGATATCATCTTACACCTGTCAGTTCATTTGTTTTCTATCTAAATCTTATTAAACAACTTCTGATCGTTGCTCCAGAAAAGACTTCCTCAGACTTTTATAAAGATGACTGATCTATTTCTGTACTGTACCACATACATGCAGTAGGACTCTATATGGATCCCTTGTCTAATACTTTCTGACAGAGTTTAAGTGTTGGTAAATACATGCTGGGGTCATGTGCCATCCTCAGTCTATATAAAAGGATACAAAGTATTCAGTTCTATGACCATTTTTAAAGGTTTTAAGTAAATGAGTGTTTTGCTTGCACATTAGTATATTCACCACCAGCATGGCTGGCACCACTGAGGCCAAAAAAAAGGGCATTGAATATCCTGAAGTTACAGATGTGGTGATGGGAACTGGAACCATGTTCCAGCAGCTGGTGCGGTAGAATTGTCTGTGATCTGTCAATCATGTTTTAAACAAAACGCTGATTGGCCAGGCAGGAAATATAGGCGGGAAAACCAGACAGGAAGTAAAAATGTTATGATGAGAACAGGAGAAATTCTGGGAAGGAGGAAGTTGATTCCTCCCACTCTGGCCCAGATCACCCAGCAGGATGTGATCTGCCCCACTGAAAAAAGGTACTGAGCCACATGGCTAACATAGATGAGAAAAATGGGTTAATCAAGATGTGAGAGTTAGCCAGTGAGAGGCTAGAGCTAATGGGCCAATCAGCTTATAATTTATGGAGACTTATGCATGATTTTCTTTGGGGCTAAACAGTTGTAGGGTACTGGGCGGGACAAAAGCAACAACAAGCAGGCCTGGCGCCCATTCATGTTACAAGCAGCAAGTATTCTGACATTTTGAGCCATCTCTCCAGCCCTGTGAGAATACTATTAATCTAATTAAGGGAATATTATTTCTAGAATTTACATATATATGCATGCCTAATTGCTGTGCCTCATAATATCCTAAAAATAAATAGGAAACTTTACCTACCAGTTTTTGTTTCGTAAAGAATTTAGAGCTGCTTTTACATTCTTATTCACTATTTAAGTTTTTTTTTTTTTTTTAATCTTAAATGATGATTCTACTTTGGTTGCTCTAAATAAGAAAAGAAATTTTAGAAACAAACTGTGATGAAACTAGTTATATTTGAACATAAAATATGTAGGGTGTGTTAACCTCTTATATTAGGTAAACTGAAAATAAATACCTGAGGGTTTTTTTTTTTTTTTTTTTGCAATGAATTTGAAGGGAAATGCATTACTGTAAATGGACAAGCACCAAACATGTTCAACTTATAATCAAGAAAAATCAGATACAAATTCTACACACTGCTTCTTTTAATGTTCTTCAATTTAATCATTCTGTCATGGCCATAGCACAGAGTAGCTGTGATGATCCTGTGGGGATTTCCTAATTGCCTAACTTAGTCCAAAAATAGATTTAAAAGCACCTAATGAGTGTATGGACAGAATGCCCTTCAGGCTATGCACCATAAATATTTTCCTTACACCGGCTTTTTATAAAAATTGAGAAATAGTGAATTTTTATTTTTGAGAATGTTCTCTTACTGTCATATACTTGGGTTCTTGACATGGCTTTTTTTTCCTGATTAAATTTGAGCTATTAAAAGCATCAAGTTTAGGACATCCACTGAAAAGTGAGTAGGATGTGATTGTGAGGTATGTTAATGATGATAAAGGGTCCAGACATTTTCAAAAATGAAGAAACCAGAAAATTTCAAAAAAATGGATAAAAATTTAAACATAAGTTATATCAAAGTTGTGGTAAATGTACCTCTTAGGAAAATTTTAAAATTTTAATTCAAACTTACCTAGTCATCATATTTCATTTAAAAAGTAAACTAGTAAACTATAAATGTTAAATTATACAAATATTGTAAAGAAAATTATAAAGTACTTCAATGGAATTCAAACTTCAGCCTTCAAAGAAGCTTAATTTTGTTAAAAAGAAATTTTACCAGATACACAAAATAGCATTTTTCATCAATGTTTGACATTTCTATTTATCTTATTTTTATTTTTAATATAACTCACTTTTAAATTTACAACAATCCAAAAGTTGATGACATTATAGTTTAGGTTAAGACTTAAGGACTCCACAGTAGAATATTTGAAGGAGAAGCATAAGAAAAGCCCAGAAAATAAGAAATAAAAGAATAGATCATGGATTCCTATAATCCAGATATTTATAACATGAAACTCAATTTAGCCAGTGCACTTAAATAATGTACTTCATTGTACTCTGATTCCACCAATGCTTTTCAAACTATCTCAAGTATTTCTTCACTATTTCATACCGTATCACTGTTTTGGACTTAAGAAACTCCAGAATCCATTCCATAGATTGCCTACTCTGTGGCAGGGAAACAAAGCACTGTAAATGGAATCAGGAATTTTAAAATTGTAAACAACTCCCATAACTTTGAAGAGGAATTTTTATTTTATATTCTATAAACATTGTAGTAAGACAGAGACTTAAAAGCATGAAGCAAGGTGCATATCCAACAGGTAGCCATTAAAACATTACCATTTACATTAAATAACATCATGCTAGTAAAGTACCCAAGGATTTCCTGATAAAAATGCAATTTTACTGTCACTCTATTGCTTTACATATCCTATTTGTATTTTTTCAGAAAATATTTGTTGTTCCTGAAACTTTTTTGCTATTTTCAATTTAACAAACAATAGAATCCAAACACATATTTTATTATTTTTATACTAAACATTTGACTTCTTCGTCTAAGAATTTGATCAAGAAAGGTACTTACATATTCATAGTATGCGATAAGAATGAAATATACTCAGCATCTGTATTCTAACAGAAAGATGAAAGAATGGGGAGATCAAAGTCAATATTCGCTGGCCTGTAGAAGAAAAAGGATTGCTGCTATTTATACAATAGCACTTTGATAAGTGTGTTCAGAACTATACATCTTAGAAGTGCAATAAAACAAAGGTGCATTATTGTCCACCCTTTCCTCTCCCCAAATGTCATGGATTTTCAAACCATCACTCTTTAACTGAACACCTTGGGCTATTTCTCCCCTTAATGCTTTAAAAAGCTACTAGCAGTCAACAAGAATTGGCAGTGGAGTTTAATACAAATAGAATTTCCATTTTTATTTTTCTTCTCCAGCAGTTATAAATATCTAGGAGTTGACCCAGCAATACTATCATGAATTAGAAAGATAGCTAAAAGCTTGATGATATTTTTTTGTAAACTAAAGTAAATAACTTACTGAAGTCTAAAAAAAGCCAGTAGCCCAAAGATCATCTAATACATAGAGAAGAAAACATTTGATCTACTCAAAATCCATTATGCATTGCATTTAGAAAATCCATGTCAATTATAACCAACAGAAACTAAATATTATCTAGATCTCCACAACTGAAGATTTTTTTCTCAATCTGGGAGACATTAAACAACTCTTAAACAAATAAATGAAATATCTTGAAAGAGGAAAAGTGGAAATCAATAAAATGATCAAAGGAGGTTAAAAGAGTACACAGAATCATGGGAGTCCTTTAGAAAGCCTAATAGCTGAGAAAAAGGAAGAATTTAGGATAAACTAGTTATAATTGATGCCAAGGTTCTTGTCATGTAACTGAGAACCCTATTTCCAAACACTTGTTGCTGTTATCAGGGAGTGAATCCTTTATTAAAAGAAGGGAGGGAAGTTAGTGAAATGAAAAGAATATGTGGAGATGTCATGGATCAGAAATGAACAGGGACAGTTTTTAAATATTAATTATCGATAATAACCTGTAAACAAAAGTTTCAACCCTCCTTACGATTTCTTTGGCTGAGAAGACGTTCCTGGCCATATAAACTGGAGTGCTGCTGTTTGTTTTCTTCAGTTAACTATGCCGAACGGTTTTATGTCAACAACCCGTAGTCACCAGGGAGGAGGGGACCTCAGTTAGGAAGATGCCTCAGTAAAATCTGTAGGTTATTTTTTTACAGATGGATTGGGGAGGGTTCAGGCCATTGGAAATAGTGCCACCCTGGGCTAGTTGTTCTATAAGAAGGCAGAGTGACCAAGCCAGAGGAAACAATCCGATTTGCAGCACCTCTCCATGACCTCTACATCACCTCGTGCCTCTAGATTCCTCTCCGGTTTGAGCTCTTGTCCTGACTTGTTTTGATGATGAACTGTGATATGGAAATATCATCTAAATAAACCTTTTCCTCCTAAAGTTGCTTTGGACATGGGTTTTCACCACAGCAATGATAACCTAAACTAGAATAATAACAATCCAAATGGTTAGAAATTAGAGACAATAACAAGCAATTAGATACAGTAACAATTCAAACTCATTTTTCTCCATCTGTATTGAAAAAAAATGTGATATCATTGTGTTAGCGGACATTAACTCAAACTGATTCAGAGTTATTAAATATCAAATAATTTCGCAATAATTTCACTGAATAGTTAAGAAAAAGACAATGGTAAAATCACAATTGCCAACATTATGGCTGTCTAAAGCATTAGCCAGCAAAATCACAAGCACAGGCCAGCTTTGGACAGCTGCCTCCTCTGATACCTATAGTTGATTTGGAACACGGCCAAAGTACTGTATTCCCATATTGGCTGGAACTCCAGTTCTGCCGTGACAAAACTCACACGTCCTGCAAGACAGTTCACTCTCTGGCGCCTTACAGAAATAGCTCCCAAATACCTTATTCAGAGAATGTCAAGGAAGATGAAGGACAATTAAAATGTCAGTGTGTTTCATCAGAGACCTCAGTAATCATGCTCGCCCTTAATTTCATCTGCTCCCATCCTTAAATTTCACTGGAGCTAATTAAATTAACCTGTTTAACAACCACACAAATGAGCCCTTTAAGGTTTTTTTTCCCCTGTAAAATATTTCCTTCATTTCATTTCATATGCTAGGGTGCTACTGCCTTTTTTTGTACTCAACATGATTTCTTGACGACTTTTGTGTTTTTATTATATAGAGTATCTATCTGGTATTAATTTATAGGGTACAATGTGATGTATTACTATAGGTTTACTTGTAGTGAGTATATAATGTAATTAATGTATTGCCATTTCATATGTTTGTTATTATTTGAGTAATGATAACTTTTGAAATCTACTGCTTTCATAATTTTGAAATAGACCCTCTGTAATTATTAACCATGGTCACCGTCCTTTTTTTATGTTTTAAAACGATTATTGTTCCAATCTGATCTTTGCACTACTCTTTGAGGGATTATCTCTCTTCAACTATTCTCTGAAATGCTTTTAAAAAAATGTATTCTAGTTGATATACTACAATGTTTCTAAAGCAAATGTTTATGACTAACATAGAAGAAAAGCCTTGGCTAAGGGAAAAATGCAGGTTTTCCCCCCTCAATGAAAAGATAGTAAACGAGATCGATACGTGATCAGAAAGCACGTTACAGAGATAGACTGACAATTTGCAAATGACTTATTTCATCATGTAATTCCTGAAAAGAAAAACAACAAAACAAAGTAGTGTATTCTCTTCCTGTAGTAGTGAGAAGGATTCGGCTTTGCTGAGACTAATGGTGGGAGGCAGACTTCAGGACAGGGCTTCACTTGGCTATTTGTCACTGCCCTTCAATTCACTATTTAAAAATGTTTGAGCACTCTATGGGTAACATACTTACACCTTTTTTCACCTCTTTTTTTTTTTTTTTTTTTTTTTTTTTTTTGAGACAGGGTTTCTCTGTGGTTTTGGAGCCTGTCCTGGAACTAGCTCTTGTAGACCAGGTTGGTCTCGAACTCACAGAGATCCGTCTGCCTCTGCCTCCTGAGTGCTGGGATTAAAGGCGTGCACCACCACCGCCAGGCTTTTTCACCTTATTTACTGTAAAAACTGCTTCCACTGATACTTGTGCATTCATTGAAATCCCTTTTTTGTTACGTTGTTGCAAACTAATGCAAAGATGAGGTCTTACAATATGCAAAATGTGTCCTGCAACCAAATAAATATCCCACAGATGCATATGACTGTGTATTGCTTAGTACTGTCTCTGAGAAATGCATCATTAAGTAATCTTGTCATTGCACAGACATTGTTGAGAGTCTCTCACACAACTCTCATGCATGATCTAATTCACACCCAGGCTATGTCCTGCAACATGTTTCTGTTAATAAATATATATGGCATGTTTTTATTCTCAACGAATAAGTGTCCTAAAACAAAACAAAAACAAAAACAAAAACAAACTAACAAACAAAAAAGCACAGTAAAAGCTTTTCTTATATAAGATAAAAGTGAATTCTGTTGCTTATGTCGCATACTCTGACTCAGATTTCTAGGTCAGTAGTTATGTTATGCTGGGCAATGACACTAGAAATATAGGGTGAATTAAGTTTATTTTAAAGGTTTTTTTTCATTGTAAATTAACATTAGTCTAACATAGTCTATAGACTTTTATTGTATTGACTCATGTTCAGTTCTAACACATGATATGATCATTCAAAATCTTCATATCCTTATGCCTTAACATTCTTTTAATTAAAAGTAATTTGCTTTAATTTATTTTTGTGTACCTCAAGAGTCACCCTTGGGAACTCCTGAATGTTATCAAAATCCACAGAGTACTTAACATTGTCTTTTTACCCATAGACTTACTGTGTTTTACAATTTCACCTTTGAAAAATCTTTTAAAACTATGAACAAACTTTTGCTGTTTCTCACCAGGTGTGACTCAAATATTCCTAGGTGATATTATTCTAAAGCTAAGTAGCATTTTTGATGTAAGAATCTTTTTGGAATTGCAACATTCCCTTCCTATATTGCAACGCCAGCCTTTGCATAGATTCCTTTTGGAGGAGATTTGAAAGTTGTAACTTCTTGCCAGTGGCATTGGGGTTTGTCTCTGCTGCAACTACTGGATTTTTGGGATCCTATTCTCTTTGGGTGTATAAATTGCTCAGCCTCAATGTAGTGGGGAGGACCTTGGACCTTCTTTGCCCTCTCTTAGGATTGGAGTGGGGTCAGGTAGGAGGGTGTGAGGAGGACATGGGAGGAAGAAAAGGAGTGGGAATTTGGATTGTTTTTCTTTTTAAATCTAATAAAAAGGGAGAAAAAGAAAAGAAAGTTATAACTTCTTGAGCCACTGATTGAAACAAAAATATTTTGATGAAAAGAAGGCTTTAGAATAATGGTATTAATATTTTTTTACTTAATGCACAAAAGCATTAGAAATACTTAAAACAAAAGGTATGTTTTTATTCAAATGGCATTTGTTAATTTTTGGTGAACAATATAGGTGGCGTCTAAGAAAAGGAGCTGTGTCATTCATAACCACCCATGTAGTGGTTCTCAACCTTCCTAATGCTGAAACCCTTTAATACTGTTTACTACTCATGTTGTGCCGACCCCCAACCATAAAATTGTTTTTATTGCGACTTTGCTGATTCATAACTATAATTTTGTTATGTTATAAATCATATGTAAATATCTGTACTTTTTGGTGGTCTTAGGCGACCCCTGCAAAAAGGTTGTTCAACTCCAAACAGTGTTGCTACTCATGTGGAGAACCACTGACCAACTGCTTCTGCAGTACAGGGACATGACGGGGCTTCCATGCTTGAAAGTCCTCACACTCTGTAAGTCAGTGTTTCAGTTTGTAGCTGCAACACTTCCTTCAAGCAGGATTTTTAAATCTTGTACTTGACATATTTATAGCAGACTTTCAGCGGGCCTCCTGATAGGTAACTGTTCTTTTAGGCACACACACTATTTATAAAATAGAGATGTCTCATGAATGCTGAAGATTTGATCTGACAAGTATTTTCCTCCATAATCTGCTTGTTCAAAAAGTGTAAAAATTCTTCAGAAGTCTTCAGAACAGAATTTGCCGATTCACTACTTGATTCTATACCCAAGAATGAATAAAAGCCTCAAATAATTTAAAACACTGAGATAGTAGCACATTTAACACCATACTTGTGTTAAGTAAGTCCTTTCTCCAAGACTGGAAAACAGCGTTTTTTTTTTTTTTTTTTTTTTTTTTTGCTTTGGCTGGAATGTATCTAGTACTACAGGGATATATTTCTAAGTCTTAGTGATCATTTAAGATCATTAGAAAATGTTACATATCTAATATATATTTAGTCAAATTAGTCAAGTATTTGCTATCATAACTTTCAATAAAGCAGAGTCATTAACAAAGTTCTTGTTCCTCAAAGCAAAATCTATGGTAATATGGGAGAAATCTGACTGGTGTGCAAAACCATCTGTGATAGTTCACTGTGCTTGTGTGCTTAGAAACTATTATTCTTTTCCAAGTCCATCACTCAGTGTAGTCACTCAGTGTATTTTTTATGGCCCTGTCTTTCGTTAGTTCAAATGAGATAAAAAATGAAAGGAGACAAATTTGAAGGATATTCTATTTCTGATTTTGTTTTGGGAATCAGTGCATATTTTTATGACTTTAGTTTTGAAAATCTTCCTCTTCTTCCAAACAGAACATAGCTTACTATTCCTTTACTATATTTTTCTGCTTATAAAATATTTTCTCAATGCTAGAAAACACTGACAAAATACAAACTTTTATTTATCTTTTTTGTTTATTTTTTTAGTTGTTGAAAAAAAAATTCCGCCTCCTCCCCGTTTCCCATTCCCCCCCCTCCTCCCACACATCGCACCCCCCTACGCTATTCCCCCTCCCTCTCGAGAATGAAGAGCAGTCCAGTTTCCCTGCCCTGCGGGAAGTCCAAGGTCCTCCCACTTCCTAAAATGTGGATGTCCTATCGGGAACTCACCAAGGCCAGCTGGCCTGCATCTGAAAAAGCCTGGGATAAAACCGGTCTCGCTGAACATAGCGGACAATGAGGACTACTGAGACCTCAAGAACAATGGCAATGGGTTTTTGATCCTACTGCACCTATTGGCTTTGTGGGAGCCTAGGCAGTTTGGATGCTCACCTTACTAGACCTGGATGGAGGTGGGTGGTCCTTGGACTTCCCACAGGGCAGGGAACCCTGATTGCTCTTTGGGCTGACGAGGGAGGGGGACTTGATTGGGGGAGGGGGAAAGAAAGGGGAGGTGGCAGTGGGGAAGAAACAGAAATCTTTAATTAATTAATAAAGAAATAAATAAATTAAAAAATAGTGAAAAATTGTTTGTAGAATGAATATTTTCTTCTGACAGTAATAGATTAGTACTGGTGGGTATTATGTGGTTACTGGTTTGGTTTTTCAGAAATATCTTCTGGCCATGAAAATAAAGGTAATTTTAATTGTCTTGTGTATGTTGTTGTTTTTTCTTCATATTCAGCCCCAAGGATAATTATTTTAAGATATTTAACTTTGTTTAACTAATTTAAAAAATGTCTTTGCTTTTACCCTTCCAGCTCTTTTCTTTGTAAGTTAATAAAGAAAAATTTATACATGAGAAAAAGAATAAGCAAAAAATACTCAGAAATATCTCAATATACTTCAAAATATTGTAAATAAAACGAGTAATATGGTAACAATTGAGA
Source organism: Alexandromys fortis (assembly GCF_014885135.2). Lineage (NCBI taxonomy): Eukaryota > Metazoa > Chordata > Mammalia > Rodentia > Cricetidae > Alexandromys > Alexandromys fortis. Next base: position 3,881,143 of record NW_026068018.1, read on the forward strand.
ATGATACTAAGTATCATAGTTTAGATGTTGTGTATTTAAGGAAGGTAGTGAGAATATAGCACTTAGCACTAAAAATTTAATGATTCATTAACTTGGCTGTGATAAAGAGGAAGAATATGTATTCTGAATACACCATAATGGACTTGGATTGTTTTTTAAATAACAAAGAAATAAGCAAATACAAGAGGCAATTGTAGAAGTTGGAAAACAAAACAAAACAAAAAAAAAAAAAAAAAGCTGCTTCAGACGCTAGGAGAAATGCTGCCAAAAGTTGATGATACCAGCTCTTTCATGCCACTGCAGAAGAGTTGAATTGTATTTTAATGGTTTAATAACCTACTAGAAAATTTCAAGTGTGGGGCTGGAAACTGAGTTTCCGGTGTCGAAGAATTGTTCAAGTTACCTTTTTTTGTGTATTCCACAAAAGACAAACAACCCCTTAGGGAAAGCCTGTACTTCTCCTGTGAGGAAAGATGATTGCTTGTGTTAAAGAATTAAACATGGCTGTGGAGTGTGGTTATACTATAAATGTAGAGTTAACAGGGACTGATTATGGAACGTGAAAAGGTGAAGGAAAACTGGCGAATTTAAAAGCTGAGTATTTTATTTGAGAAAAAAAAAAAAAGGATGCTAGTTCCAATTACTGAGAAACAGGAGACTGAGAGGAGCAGGCACAGATGGGAACAGGTGCCCAATGACACATCATAGCATCTGGCAGTTGGCTTCACTTAACACCGTAATGAGCCTGAATTGGTTTTCAAATAACCAAGAAATAAGCAAATACAATAGAAAATTTTGTGAGTTGGACTTGATAATGCATGAACAAACACATTACATACACTTACACATGCGCACACATGGACATGCAGCACTACCATCACCACCTCAACAACCAGCAACAACAGCAAAAACTAGCTAACTAAATAAATAAATAATTGGTAAATGCTATAGAAACTGAAATGTCTAATATTTTTATTCAAGTATTTTTATTTTTTGAAAGGCTGCAAGTCCTTGATGGCATGGACACATTTTTCTCATAGCAGGAATGGGCGAAACAACTCCTTCCAAACTTTTTCTAAAGGCCTTCACTTTATTCATGGTGACAGGATCCTCTTATCTCATATGAGATATTAGGTCTTAATATGAAAGGATAAAAACGTTGTCAAAATAGCCATATATTCAGACCTAGAATTCACAGATGAGATTTGAACTGAAGATATGAATTTAAAAATCATAAATATAAAGTCCAATGCCATCTTGAGCTACATCAAAGTTCAATATTAAGAACATGAAAACAACAAAACAAGGAAAAAATTTAAAGATTTAAATAGCAAATGCAGTTCTGGAAAGATGACTTAGTGGTTAATAACACCGGTTATTTTTTCATAGGTCTCAGTTTAGTTCCTAGTACCTGCACTGGGTGGCTCCAGCTCCATAAGACAGATATCATCTTCCAGCCTCCACAGGACTAGCGGCACATACAAGGGATAAATTTACACATGTAATGCTCAGCACAAATACGTACATATATTCACACTATCATATAGATATTTTTTGAATAATATTTAAATAATTAATTTTATCATATCTATAATTATAGAAATGTTTCATTAAATTATATACAATATATATTCTTTAGAAGGCATAGCACAGACAATATTATTGAGTAAAATAAGATTATTAAATTATGGTAAGGAAAACTCATTAACATGAGAGGTACATGGAGAATACAAGCCACCTCATATGTTTTTTGCTGACATATTCGTCCATTGGTCATCAAAAGACTTTATTTCATCCAAGTTTATTTTTTAAGGCACAGTTAAAGTAGATTAAATGTGATATATTAAATTTAATATTTAATTCCATGTTCACTAAATTTGGTTAAGTGTTTGAAATAGTTATAATGAGATTTTGAATATTAAACTTTTCAAGATAATGTAATAACTATAATTACATAATAAACTTATAATGTTGCCTAGATCACTGACTATATTAGAAGTAACTATGACTTGTACTTATAATAATATGAAATAAAAATTTATAAAGATTAAAATTGCAAATAAAAAGTGGTGGTGCACGCCTTTAATCCCAGCACTCAGGAGGCAGAGGCAGGCGGATCTATGTGAGTTCGAGGCCAGCCTGGTCTAGAAGACCTAGACCAGACAGAAACCAAAAGCTACGGAGAAACCTTGTCTCGAAAATTAATATGTGTGTGTGTGTGTGTGTGTGTGTGTGTGTGTGTGTGTGTGTGGTATCAATTTTTGGTTATATAAGTGCACATCAAATGTTCACTGATAATTGCAACTTTGAACTATTAGCCTATTCTTTATTGGTGTGATATCAATATTCAAGTTGTAAAAACTCAAAATTAGGGCATGGCATCTCATTCCATTAATTCATTTGGGTTAAGATGTTAAACAAATTTTTCTGAAAATAATTATCTCACAATTTGTCCACTGTAAAAAGGAACAAATGTTATATATTATTTTTGTATTGCAAAGAAATAGATTTATTTGGTGATTACTGTTGTTTCAAAGCAAGCATTGTTCATCAGTGTTTCTAGTAAAAAGCACCTCTGCTTCACCATTGATAGATTCCCTACAATTTCTACTTATAAGATAAATCATTGGAGTTTTGATATATCATCCTCTGAAAAGTAATTTGGAGCATTTGAGAAATGATAGTATTATGTTACTAATTCTTTGCTTCCTATTAATATTAAAAGCTATCTGACCTGATGTAATGATTATGGGATAAAATCTCTATGTTGCAACTGATAAATGGATCTAGCATCATTGTATGCTTCCTTATTTGTGTTACTAGAGTTTAGATAAAAAAGCATGCCAATTATCTGGTTTTATGTTTGAAATAGTCATGTGTCATGAAATTCTTTTAAGTACAAACTGAATAATTATATTTTGTAATATGCAAAGAATATCCTGAGAACATTTCATATTAGACTCAATAAAAACATGTCACAGCTATTTAAATACAAGGCAAAGGCTTAAGTATATCCCTTATCCAAATTCCAAAGAATTTATAGCAGGTATATGAACTGGAGTACAAGAAAGAGAGCTTTATTGTTCTCATAGCATAATCAGAAGCTCAATCAACATCATTGGCTCCACTATCAAACCTGGAATTGAAATATCATTGTAGACAAACGGAAAAAATACCCCAAATATATTATTTTATTTTTATGATGATCTCTACTAGCAGAGGCAAATGATCATTCAGAGAATTTCCTTGTAAGAAAAATACAATCCTGACATTGTACATAGCTTGGAATGTGACATTGGATTCCCCAAGAGTTACAGAAAATTTCTGATGCTACTGCCATTAGCTGGAGTACTCTGTAGCCCATTTGTTTTCCATCACATGTAAAACATAAAAAGTATACAGGGAAACTGAAAGCAAGTAGACTCTACCAATGGTGTACTTACTTTCCTTGTTCCAAATTCCAAAACGTCTTTAAGACACTCACCAAAGAAAGGAAGAATCATCTTTTAGTATATAAGCTATGACAGTACACCTTATATTTCTTAAGATTTACTTTTTAAATGTTTAAGTTATATGTCTGCATTTGCATGACTACGAATGTACTCTGTGAGTTCAGTGCTTGTGGAGGCACTGCATCAGAAGTATCAAATCCCTGAATATAGAGTTACAATCAATAGTGACCAGTATGCTAGTGGTGGTACTAGGAGCCCAACTCCAGTTCTCTGCAAGAGAAATGTTCTTAACCAGTAAACTATCATTCTATCATACATTAACACTTTAAAAATGAAAAATTTCCACAAGTTCTTTATAGCCATCAATATTATGTATTTTTTGTCTTATTAATTTTTGAAAGAAGGGCTTATGTGTCCCATACAGTAGGTTTTACAGTTGCCAGAACCATGGTTGGTTAAGTATAAAGCTATTTCAATATATAAAACATTAGCTTTTATGTGTAATATAGAAATTTTGCTAGCAAAATTGTCAATCTTGCGATCCATAGCCCAAAAATTACTTTAAGAAAACAGCTTGTACTATGAAAAATAAAGTTTATCAACACTAATTTGTACATAAATCATTAAACTTTTAAAAACGGAAGTTAAATACAAGGATATTGTACTTTTAACTGTATATTTGGCTTAGAAAGTTTAATTTGTTTGAATTTAAGGAATGGTCTTTGGACAGTCTGTTTCTATATAGTCTTTTGGAGACTCTTCAAAAATTAGTAAAGCCACAAAATGAGTTAAAAAAAGGGGGGAGGGGACTCTGTCCTACTCTCCAGTACATCTACCAATACTAACACCAGCTGCCAGTGCATCACTATCTAGGGGTGGGACTCAATCCCACCTCCTTTCACCTGCTGGGATTGTGTCCTGCTTGAGTTTATTTAAGCTTTATGCATGTTGTGACAGCGTCCATCATTCACTGCGTTCAGCAAACACTGTTTCCTAGTAGTCACACATTGACATTTGGCTCTTTGTCCTCTCTATTACACAAGGATACGCCCACACAGCCAAGAGTATATGGGCAAACAAAGTAAATTGTGCTTGATTTCTTATTAAGGAAGAAGACAAAGTTGGGTAAGGGGAAGGGTAGTAGGTAGTGGTGGGTGAATACGGTCAAAAGACATTGTATGGAATTCTCAAAGAATTTATAAAAGTGAGAGAAAAGGGAAAAGGTGAAATAAATAAAACAATCCACACAAATATTAGTTAAGGTAATTATTATAATATTTAAAGTCAAAATAAAATAGACAGAATAATAATGCAGTAATATTATTCCAGCATCTACTAATGTTACTATTTTTATATCACTATATGTGTATATCAAAAACTGCTGGATGACTAATATTGCTTTTTTTATACATGTATTTATTTTGGCAGTGTTTTGTAGAGGTGGCCACTTGAATAGTTACAGCAGACTTCCTGATTCTGTACTGATTTGCACTTGGTATGACCGTTAACTACATTTTTGTAGGATGCTACTCTATGACTGGATTGTGGTTCCTGAATATTCAGTAGCGTCTTCCCTCCTTTTATCTAAAGAATATATTCAAAGAGTCCTCAGTGGATATCAAAGACCAAAAGATGGTACCAATTCTATAACAAGTTGAATCTGCAAACTATTCTCTGGAATAAATTAAGAAAATAATAAATTGAAAATGATAATATAATGAATTTGTTCCCTTCTTTCTCAAAATACTTTGTCATACTTTGCTCATCTTATTTCTGCTTATGAGTGTACATGATATATGGTGATGTGAATGTAGATGAATGATGTCAGGAGCTGTGACAAAGTATTAATCAATCATTGATATGTTTACTTCATGACAAGCTATGCAAAACAACAGTAGTCTATCTGATAATTAAGGATTTTACTAAGAAATTTATGTGCAAATAATGAACAATTGTGTGGCTAGACTTACCTTGAAAAGCAAGGACAAATAACACTAGGGCCTCAAAATATTTTATTAATTAATATTTACCTGAAATTATACACAAGTAAACACATACATGTTTATCTTAAATAAAATTATTGAATAAAACTATATCATTTGGAGTCCTTTAGAAATAACAAGGAGACTTCATTCATGGTACCAGAATATGTCCACCTAAACATGACCTAAACAATGACAATATCAATAGACTTGTCAATGCAGAATGGAGAAATTTCAAGGGATTTAAAGAATTTATAACTGCTGAGAGAGTATTAATTTATTTCTCCCAGGGATAAGACCCTAATTGTGTATTTAATACAAATAGGAAATCATGATCTCATACACAAATAAACAAAACTCAGCAGACTATATATTCACAAGAGTCAAATGAAAAAAGACCATCAGTGGGAGAAAGAAAAAAAGATATGAGAGGGGTTGCAGGGAAGGACACAGTACAAGTGGGGAAAAGGAAAGAGTATGTGGGAAGTGTTGGAATTAGATTTTAGTTAAAATGTAATGAGTGGAAAAGACCTTGTGGTTGTTACACGTTATGTAATAACTACATTTATTTATTCTAACATCTTCTTAATTCCCTTATTTTCAAATGAGAACCTTGTTTAATATAAACAAGAGGTTATATGGCTTGTGAAAGAAATAAGATAATTTCATAATTCATCTTGAATAATGAGATTTTCAAAAGATTGTAAGGTAAAAATGAGATATTAGGTACATGGTCCACTGAAGCATTATTGTGGAGAATGGCAATTGACTCGTTTGCATTCACTGGCTCTGAAGGGAGTGCCAACATTTACTATAGCCCATTTTTCAGTTCAGATTGCAAAGTGCTTGGAAACATATATCCTGAACACTGACTAAATACTGTTCTCCTTTTCCAGCTAGTATATCTGAGATTACATCCAAGGGGACGTTTTACATACTCTTCAAAGATGAAGCCTCCCCAGTTGTTTCTATGTAAAAGTGATCTAAGACATCTTTGCTTTCTTTTGCAAAGAAATCAGTGGACACAGCCAGTTCCCTGTGGTGCCCTGTCTGTTGTTATTTCAAGGATTTAACCTACTGTTGTACTTTTCTGCTCAGAACTGCTTTAGCAAACACTTGGGAATCATTTTCAAATATTTGAAGATTCTGGGAGAGCAAGATATAAAAACCCGAGCTTTGTTATGATAGCTGACTTTACCCCTCACATTTGGTAGGTATTATTCAAAAAAATAAAATGCAAAGATATTCTTTTGTTTTTGATTTCTTATTGCCTATTATAAGCATGATGTTTATTTTATGAAATTTAGAAAAACTCAGTATAGTAAGCTTAGAAATAACATAAACAAAAATAAAACTTATTAATGAGTACTTAAAGATATTAACTATGAGTAACACTGTCTTGTATTTTTTAATATATCTTTTATATGTATATAAAATGATAAAAAAGATGTTATACTTGTATTTGTTGTACAGCTTTTATAATTCAGCTCATAATGATGGAATTGTACCATATTTCATTTTATATTTTATCTAATAAAATAATATAACCTTCTTAAAAATACTCATCTAACCAGAACTTATTACAATTTTTATTTCATTTAATATTAATTTACATGCATATATAATATTTTGATGAAAGTATTAATCTGCACTAGGGATTTTTTATAGTATTTTATTTCACTATTAGGTGAAAGTTTTCTTATTTCTTACAGCAAAACAACTGGATGAACATTCATTTTTGTAACTAATTGCTTAGATTTTAATTATTTCTTAGTTTAAATATCTATACTGTGTCTATCAAGGGATCTATATTTTATAAGAAATCTCAATAAATGTAAAATTGTACCCCAGACAGTGTTTTATTTTTTTTTTGCTGTCATTGAGTAATAAAACCTGACATTTTATTATGCCGTTGTGAACACAACATGCTATTTCCAAAACATTTACTCCATTAGGAAATACAAACATGCCATTTTAGATGTGTTATAATTTATGAGAAAAATAAATGTCATTTTATTTAAATTATAATTTGCTTTGATTAATGTTATTTTTTTCATTTTTTAAGATTCAATCTAATTACTTATTATGTATATAGTGTTGGGCCTGCATATATACCCATGTGCAAGAAGAGGGCACCAGATTTCATTTATAGATGGTTATGAGACACTATGTGGGTACTGAGACTTGAACTCAGGATCTCAGGAAGAGCAGCCAGTGCTCTTACTCTTGAACCACCTCTTCTCCCCAATTATTTCTCTTCTGGTTATATGTGTTTGGCGGTTGCTATGTCTTCTCTCCTGGTTTCTTTTTTTTTTTTTCTCTAAATTTGCCATAGGTAAACTGGAATGTTATCATTGTTTAGCGGAGTTTACTTGAACCTTATAGCTTGTGGCTATAGAGCTTGGATTATCAAATTGTTTTTCACATTTTAAATTTTTATTTTTGTAAATCTTAATTTTTTTCATTATTTTTTTTTCCATTTTACATACAAAACTCAGAAGCCCCTCCTTCCCTCTTTCCCCATTCTATTCCTCATCTATTCCTCAGAGAGGTTAAGACCTCCCTTGGGGAGTCAACAAAATCTGGCATACCAAGTTGAGGTAAAACCAAGCCCATCCCCCCCTGCACTAAGACTGAGCAAGTTCATGCATCCTGCTTATCCTGATTCCACTGCCAAAACATTCCCCCCAAAAGATCAAACCAGGTAACTATAACCCACATTCACAGAGCCTAGTTTGGTCCCATGCAGGTTCCCCAGCTCTCAGTGCAATGTTCAGGAGCTCCCACTAACTCGGGTCAGGTGTCTCTTTGATTTTCCCAATCATGATCTTGAGTACCCTTGCTCATATGATTCCTCCCTTCAACTGAAGTCAAGGAGCTCAGCCCAGTCAGTGCTTGGCTGTGGATCACTGCTTCCATCAGTTACTTGATGTAGGTTCTAGGAAATATTGACGTATGAAATTCAGTAAAATATACAATCATTGCAGGTGACATTTTTTAACTCTGATGTGTTAAAGAATCGCCATATTCCTAGAACTGAAGAGATTACTGATGTGGGATTATCCTCTGTATGCGGTGGATATGTTTTATTATCATAGGTTAATAAAGAAACTGCTTTGGCCTATGGCAAGGCAGAATATAGCACGGTAAAAAGTCCAAGCAGAGATAGATAGAGGAGGAAAGAAGGCGAAGTCAGTCAGACACCATGTAGCTGCTGAAGGAGAAAGACGCCAGAACCTTACTAGTAAGCCACAGGATTGTGCTGATACACACAATAATAGAAATGGGATAACTTAAGATGTGTTAGTTCATAAGAAGCCTGAGGTAAGGTAATTAATATTAATTCTCGGAGTGGTTATTTCACAAGTGGCTTCCGGGACAAGCAAGCGGGGACAGGTGGGTGGAAAGAAAACATTCCTGGAAGACCAGCGAGATGGAGTAAGTCTCCATATACAGATGATTCAAGGTTCAAGAGCACACTCACTGTTCTTGGAAAAGAACCAAGACTTATTCCCAGCACTCACATGGTAGCTTACAACTGTCCTTCATTCCAGCTCTCAGAAATCTGACTCTTTCCATCATTTGTGGGCACCAGGACTTCAGTGATAGCTCTAAATAAAATTAGATAAAACACTCATGCGGAAAGCAAATAAGTCTTAAGAAAAAGAACTATTGTATTCCTAAGAAAATATTTTCCATTCATTATATGTTCAAGCTATGAACCCTGAGGCCTGTCTCTGTGGTGTGTGTGTGTGTGTGTGTGTGTGAGAGAGAGAGAGAGAGAGAGAGAGAGAGAGAGAGAGAGAGAGAGAGAGAGAGAGAGAGAGAGANGAGAGAGAGAGAGAGAGAGAGAGAGAGAGAGAGAGAGAGAGAGAGAGAGAGAGAGAGAGGGAGAGGGAGAGGGAGAGAATCGCTTAAATTTATACATTTTTATCATATTGTATGTTACTTGAAGCTCCTTTATAAAACTTCTTGGACCTTAAGGAACTCTTTATATTAGGATATTTGCTTTTACAGAATTAGCCATTAACACAAGATCTAGCATCTTACACAGGAAAAATCTGATATTTAAAAAAATATTTTAAAGTTAGCTTTCATTATTTTTTCTTAAAAGTTAAATGGATTACGCTATTCTTCTGTATCATAATGTAATATTAAATGATTTTTTAATCTTAAAATAATGCTTACCAAAATGAAATGAGTTCCCTGTGTTAGAAAAAAAAAGACTTTTAATTTAGTTTTTATTATACAGAAATGTAAGTTCTTTTAAATTCATCTTAGTTCTTTCAAACTATTTTGGTATTTTAGTATTAATTTCTTCCACATATTTTTGTATCCATCATAACGTTGTTAAAATAATTTAGGTTAATGTTATTTGTTTTATAGAGCAGAATAACCAATAGCGCAATATTAGTTTTATTCTAATCACCTTTTTTGCATTCCTAATTAATCTTTTTGCTTTACAGTGCTGCTAATAGACAGCAGCTGTTAACAGTTGAAAATTTACGCACAGGACACCATTTGCTTTTAATACTGATAATAAGAGATGTGGTGCAGCTTAGTAGCAAAGTGCCTATATAGCAATGCTCTGGGCCCCACCTTTGATTCTGAATGAAAACAACAGACCCCTATAACCATTACCAATGTCAATACACCATGTATGTACCACAAACAATACATCCATATACATATAGCCACATCGTGTCATCTATTTTCCTTTCACATTGCTAATACATTTTAAACATTTACTATGTAGGAGTAACTTTTATCATAATATTGATGATTATTATTACTTAAGAGCTTCCTTTCTGTTCATTAGTGGCTTAAAGAAAGTAATTAACTTCTTTTATTCCTCCAAGTTTCTAGTATTCACTCGTTGCTTTTAAAATCTTTTAGTTTAGTTGTTTCTGAGAATTTAAACATAGCAATACTTCCATAAATATTGGCAACTGCGTTTCCTCTCTCACAGTATATATAGGCTTTGATTTGCTTTGTGTTATTGCAAAGAGCAGACAATATGGAATAGGCATGCAGAACAACATCATAGGGCAAATGTGAGTCCTAGTATTGCTATTGGCTTGTTAATGAACTTGGAGGAATTTCTCTATTCTTGACTAATAAAGTTGTTATCATAAATGAGTCCTCTGATTTCTAATGTTTTTCTTAATCATTTAAAACTGTAATATTCTTTCATGTTAATATTTTTATATGGATTGACTTCTTTTGATTCTAAACCATTATCATGCCCTAGAAATAAAACAACTGGCCATCATTAATGCAAATATTTTTCAACATCTTCTCTCTCTCTCTCTCTCTCTCTCTCTCTCTCTCTCTCTCTCTCTCTCATTCCCAACAGGTAGGTTATGAGTTTTGAAATTATATCACACATTTTAGGTATTTATTTTTTATTTTATTTTTAATATTTTGTTTTCATTTGAATTTTAATTATGTGTACATGATGGGCAGAGAGTTCACAAGTATGTAGGTACCAAGGGGAGCTAGAAGAGAGTGTTAGTTTCTAGGGAACAGGAATTACAGGAAGTTGTGACTTGACTAAAGTGGGTGATATAAACCAAACTTGGGTACCCCAGAGGAACAGGAAGCTCCTGACTGGCGAATCATGTCTCCACCACCAACCACCAACCACCAACCTATTACTTTCACATCTTAGCTGTTCCATTTATCAATAAAGACTTTAGAGTCAGATGTTGTGGTGAGAACCTGCTAGATCAGAGAAGCCTAGAGGATACCAGCTGCTTTTTTTTTTTTTTTTTTTTTTTGGCTGGAGATCCAGCAAGAGAGCAGCTCCCTATAACATCCCAAACCAAAAATGTCCGTGAATCTCTAAGTCCCTCTCTACTCCTTCCTGTGTATCTCTCCATCTATCTTCCCAGGTACACCATATTATCTCTATGACTTATTCTTGTTAGCTGGTCACTGGCTCCATGCCCTGATCCAAGATCAGTCTTATTAACACAGTCTTCGGCTTTTACAATGCGATTAAATATCTTACAAAACACACCCCAAACTCCAATTCTGATTTTTATTTGCAATTCAATTTCAGAAATCTCTATTCTTCTATATTCACAGTTATAAGGAGGAGTTTATGTTCTTGTCACACACCATTCATTTATTTTATTTCTTATTTCTTTCACACAGTATATCTCTCTGCTTACATTAACTAGTTTTTCAGTATTCTTTTCCCTGAGAGTGCACATAAGACATATATGACTGACAATAGAACTTCAGTGATAGTTCAGACATTAGAATTTTGCGACTTCGGGGCCTAATTACAAATTATCTTTGTCTTTTCAATAGCCTTTGTTCTCCTCTATGTGTGAGCTTATATTTATATGAATATGTTAGGAAAGTCTTTGGATTGTCATAATAGACCATTAATTAGCCTTCACCCAGCAGAAGCTAAAAATATCCTCAGATATTATCTTAGACCCAACATAGGTTTCTCCCTTTTGTTGTAACCTTGCCATACAATGTACTGTGTTCAGCAGTACATATGAAAATTATCTTGGTTTATGAATTCTTTTGTTCTTTTACAATAAAACATTATGAAACTGTTAGTGTCTGGAACATAAAATGTGGGATAACCTGGGTCTGTATAGTGGGTAGATGGGAATTGAATATGTTAAGTTCTATAATAACCTATATTCTTTAATAAACATCCTATATACCCTTTCAAGATTGAGAGTTGTGTTTTTCATTGACAATATCTACTTTTAATTTTTATTTAAAATTTTCCTGCAATATATTTTGATCATATTCTTTGCCCTCCTCCAAGTCCTTGCAGAATATATACATATATATACATATATATATATACATATATATGTATATATATATTCTACCTACTCAAATTTCTGCTCTCTCTTCACTCTGTCTGTCTCTATCTCTCTTTCCCTCTTCCTTTCCGTTTTTCCCTCTTTCAATAAACAGATACACATACACATAAAAAGAGAAAAAGTCCCCAAAAATAAACATCAAAACAAAGTTTTTTTTAAAAAAAATCAATAAGGCAAAGAATATGACTAAAAAACAAAACAAAACCTCATCAAAACTATGAAATCTCTTGTGTTAGGTAAGTAATCCTAGGCCTGGGTCCTATCTTGAAGGCAAACAGTGGTAAGAACCAGAGGTTGTGGATGACTCCAGGAACAGGGTTTTCTATACCCAAGACTATCATAGAGCCTCTGAAAACCCACACAAGACCTACACAGGTTCAAAGCAGATAAGTCCCAGATACCATGCCCCACCCTAAATCAAGAAGTATTAGTAATTGATACCTGCTGAAAACAAAAAATCAGTTTTCACCTATGGAGTGGTACTAGATGTGTCAATTACAAAGACATCAGTCACACTTAGGACGGAGTGCTCCGAAGTCTCTCACACTCTGCATACCATCGTGCTGTAAATCTCTGAAATAATTACCACGAAGAAGCTTATCTGATGAGTGTGGGACCCTCACCCCTTATTCTCAAAAGGGCAAGAAGAAATTTTCTAGCAGAATGTTTTCCCAGGAAGATAGTGGCCTTCCCATCTCTCACCTAGTAGATTTGGAGCACAAGGTCACTTAGCTCAGCCCAGCCAGCCACCTCATGCAGGCTGATAAAGATGGCCTAACTCAAGAACAGTGGCCTTGCTCTAACAACAAGGAAAAAGTTGACTTAACAGAATGAGATGGAGCAAAAGTCCTTGTTCCCGTGCCAAAGCATCTTCAAAGATTCTCTTTGTAGTTATGCCTTTAGAAAGTATGGAATATATACATATTAGAGTACTATTCAGCAGTAAAAAAACAATGACTTCTTGAATTTTGCATGCAAATGGACAGAAATAGAAAACACTATCCTGAGTGAGGTAAGCTAGACTCAAAAAGAGGAACATGGGATGTACTCATTCATATTTGGTTTCTAGCCATAAATAAAGAACATTGAGCCTATAATTTGTGATCCTAGAGAAGCTAAATAATAAGGTGAACCCAAAGAAAAACATATAGTCATCCTCCTGGATATTAACCTTCATCAGGCGATGAAAGGAGACAGAGACAGAGTCCCACATTGGAACACCGGACTACAACCCCAAGGTCCAAATCAGGAACAGAAGGAGAGAGCACGAGCAAGGAACTCAGGACCCCAAGGGGTGCACCCACACACTGAGACAATGGGGATGTTCTTTTGGGAACTCACCAAGGCCAGCTGGACTGGGTCTGAAAAAGCCTGGGTTAAAACCGGACTCGCTGAACATAGCAGACAATGAGGACTGCTGAGAAGTAAAGAACAATGGCAATGGGTTTCTGATCCTACTGCACATACTGGCTTTGTGGGAGCTTAGGCTGTTTGGATGTTCACCTTACTAGACCTGGAAGGAGGTGGGAGGTCCTTGGACTTCCAACAGGGCAGGGCAGCTCTTCAGGCTGATAAGAGAGGGGGAGTTGGTTGGGGGAGGGGGAGGGATATGGGAGGCAGTGGCAGGGAAGAGACAGAAATCTTAATAAATAAATAAAAATAAATAAATAATTATTGAAAACACCACAACAACAACAACAAAAAAAACTTACCACACAGAGGAGTAACAACTCTGCTCTACCTTATAACAGCGATGAAGATGAGTTCCAAACATGTTTGTATTATGCTGATTAAACCTTGCTTATTACAGTCTGGGCCTCTCTGATGGTCTCTCTCTGGGGATCGTAATCTAGGAACAACAATGGGATGAAGCAACGTTCTGATCTATGGATATCGAAATATGGAATTATAGTCATTTTGGCAATATTTATTTTGACAATCGTATGTTCTCTATCATATCAAAATAAATTCTCAGGTTTGCTTTGTCTCTTCAAAATTCGTTTTTCTTGCTTTTCAAATAGTTAATTATGTCTGATTACAAATGTATTAATTGGCATGCTTTGAGGTAATATGTCTCTAAACAGGAAACAGGAGCAGTCAGGTCGCATTAAGCTTATTTTAGGTATGAAAGGTTTCAATAAGATCCTTCTTTGCTAATATAAAATTATAAAATGTTTTTTGGCTACTTTGAAATTTTAAAAAATGACAATAATTTAATTAGAAAAAGTTTAACCTAGAACAGCTATGGAAAATATAGAAATAAGTTTTCATAAAGAGTTTTAATTGGGACCTCACTGGGTAGAAAAAAAAATATGAGGGTAGAACTGTTGTGTTTGAAGACATTAAAATGTGTAAGAAAAAAAGGTTAAGCAACTTCTCATTTTGATCCATGTGGCAAAGCATTTAACAGATGTTAGAAGGCTTCCAATTTCCAATTAGACTTTTTTCCCCGCACATAAAGAGGATAATAAGTTTTGTTTTTAATTAGTTTGAAAGCCATTATTTTGGTTGAGTTGGTTTGCTTTGTATAACTTTACAGGCAAGACACCCTGTGCAGCTTGCTCAAGTGTCTTTTCTACCATTAGCGTATCTGTTCCAAATTTAATGATAGAAAAGGGTATTTTTTTGACACTTTCTTCACAGGTTTCTCGAATCTCTCTTTATTGCCTCACCTATTTAAAAAACAAGTCTTATCTCACCCCATCCAAAAGGAGACAAATTCTACTCTGTTCTGGGCCATTGCCATAAATTCCTATATCTGGTGCATTAAAAGTTACTGGTTTCATTTCCATAAATACTTTTGTTCTGCCCAGTCCTGCCCAATTCCTACCTCTCCTTTGCTTCAGGGAAGTGGCTCTCCTGCAGAAGAGAAACACTTGTTTCCAATGGTTGCTTGTGAATGCCTTTGTTTATAAGGCCTGCAAGGATTTTATAAGGTACAGCGTTACTTTAAAAAGAGTGATGTGTTATCCAACTTAATGTCCTGTTTTCACCAAGCCTTTCTCAAACTATGAAGGGACTAGAACTACTCTATTTTCAGATATATATTTGTTTACTTGCTTTCTTTTTTCTTTTCCCCACAATAGACTGGGTATTTGTTACTTTTTTAAAGTTTAGAAGGATTTGGTTCACTGTAAACAAAATCCAGAAACTACATTCGATTTGAGTTAAAAACAAGGAGATAGTGTGTGTCCTTTCTTGAAAGGAAAAATAGGCTCATCTTACTACTGACCAGTCTTCTTGCCATTTTAGGTTTAACCTAAGTATTAATACTACAATTTCTGAGTTCTTACGTGTGATTTAATTATTTATTATTACTATTAAAACAAATTGTTTAGAACATCATACTAAATCTCATTTAGATGATATTAAATATTATTTGAATTAATATTGAGACAACAAATTATGATACATATCTATGTAATGAAAAAATAAAGACAAAAGTCTTAGGGGTCTTAGATTCACTTAGATAGTCTTAGATTGACTTAATGAAGATAGCAAGCTTTTCCCCTAGTCACTATAAATTTGAGAGCTTAAACTTGGCAAAAACCTCACTCTAGTATGATGTGGGATTTCTCTCTGTATGTTTTGATTACCATTAATGAATAAAGAAAGTAGATCTATAGCTAGGTGGGGAAAACTAAACTGAATGCTGGGGGAAAGGAGGCAGAGTCAAAGAGAAACTATATAGGCCCATCAGAGCCTGATGGAACTTTACCTGGTAAGCCACAGCCACATGGTCATACACAGATTAATAGAAATGGTTTAAATTAATATGTAAGAGTCAGCCAATAAGAAGCTAGAGCTAATGAGCCAAGCAGTGATTTAATTAATATGGCTTCTGTGTAATTATTTTGGTTCTGGGCAGCCGGAACAAAGAAGCGTCCTCCCTCTTATACTAGTACTGTCTTTTATGGTAAAAATAGGGCAACATAATTTTGTGTCTTACTTAGTTAGCTCACCTAGAAGATCATTCCTATTGTCAATTTAATTCAGGATGAACTGTGTCTGAGAAATATTATTGCCAAGTTGAGAGCTGGTCATTGTTTGCCTAGAGAGCATGTGTGCAGTGGATTGTGCTTGTTGGATTGTATAAGGAGGGGGAATTCATTTTCCTCTTTATGTTTATGGAATTGTGAGGAATATCACATTCCAGACTAAGGGATGTTTCAAGTGAAAACCTTCAGGTTTTCTAAGAAGTTTTCCCATGAAGTGTATTTTCCCACAAGACTCAAAAGCAATACCCTTGAGGTGAATCTGTATCTAAGCCTTGAACTTCCAAAATAAATAAGGATTGGAAAGAAATGTTTGCTTTACCATTTTGGGTCTGGCTGACCCAGAGCCAGTATATACTGTGTAAAGAAACAAGTTGGATTCCTCTCTTTTCATGATTTATGACACTCACAGATAAAATCTGAACGTCCTTACATAACCCAATCAGCCACTTCATTTCTTCACACATTCTTAGGTAATTAGAAATGTTACCTTTATAATGTGCCAAATCGAATCACCTCTCTTTAATGATTAAGTGTCTTTTATACTTAACAATATTCATCTTTTTACCCACATCCTGTCCAATAGTTTACCTTTCTTTATCTCACATAGTCAATATATCTACATATTTACAATATTTTTACAATATGTTGTAAGTCAGAATAAGGTGTGAATTTGGGGAGTCTCCACAGATCCCGTTGGATCACTTGCGCCAAACTAACTGAGAAAAAGTAAAAATGAAAGAAAGTAATTGATTCATCACAGCTATTCTGAGGAGTGGGCAGGGTGAGTGAGGAAGAAGAGCTTGCCTTCTGAGCCCTGTCTTCAGTCTGGTATTGAGAAGAGATCTAGGTTTAAATGCTTAAGAGAAAAGAATTTGGGTGAAAGTATCATTAGGTAATCAGTCTTGCTCAATGGTGGCTTTGATTATTAGCCCAGGTCTGATTCTGTGAACTGTGAGTCCCTGCTGTTTCTCACCTTCACTAGAGGGGTCAATTTTGTTCTCATCATGAAATAATTGCTCCTGTATAAGGGGGCAACCTCATTTCACACCACAGGTTATGTGGGCCTATTGGGAGGCATTCCCATCATGGGGCAATCTGCCTACAGGGCTGAGTCTTCCTGGAATTTTGAATATATCTTAGTTCCTCTTGTCATGTGGCCTATACATTAAAATGAGAAGGGTTACCAGGTTCAGTGAGTACTGTCTAAACCAGTAACACATTTACACAGAATTAATCAGGAATTTAGGGGGAAAAAAAGCAACTTGAAACAGCAAGGAAGAAAGAGAGCACCATGATGACAAGGACAGCAGATTTCACTCTGATTTCAGTTACCCTAATGACACCTGCAATCTCAGGGGTAGTGCCAGAGCTTTTGACTGAGAGTAGTCTGAAATTCCTGTTCTGATTTTCATCTTATGTTATTGAATTTTATAGCATCTTACAGCTTTTTTTCCCTTTATAATTATGTTAGTTGACTATTATATGGATATGAATGGAACTAATCATACAATATACAACCAAACCTAAAGTTCCCTATCACTACTCCTTCCTGACTACTATGGGTTTTAGATATAACCAAAGGCCACTCAGAAAATAAGGGCTACCTGCTCAGACTTGGTGAGAATTAAGCTACTGCCATCTGTACTGACAGAACCAAAAGAAGATAGAGTAACAAGATCAATAAAAGAGATCTGTGTGTCCTGGGTAGTGGCTATTATGGCGGGAAAGATAGTGGAAAGCTAATTAGAAGAGCATTATCATATTTGATATTTTAGAAGATAGGTATCATTTCAGATAATTCTAATATGAGTGCAACATCAGCATCCTAACAACTTTCCATGATTCCTGACAATATGACATACTGACAGTGTGCATATATACTGTTGTTAAACAAATAACATTTAAATTTAATAACACTTTTATTCCTCTCAGGTTCTCTCTTCTGAAGTCATGATTTTCAGTTCTACTTGAAGAAGTTTAGTATATTCGTGAAACATATAAAATTAATAAATAACTTTTTTAAAAAATGAATACTACCAAATAAAACAAGTTAAATTAGAATATCTCATTTACTATTTCCTCTTTTCTGGTCATGTGCAAGACTTTTAAACTGCTGAATCATGTGTATAATTCATTTGAACTTATAATTCTTGAAATAATGATGCTTTTTCTTATACTTTGTCTATAATTTACTGATGGTTATATTTTTTAAAAATAGATAGTTCTAACTCTATAACACATTTTCCCAAATAGTCCAAGCAATAGTTATTAGGCAATAATTACAATAATTCTTTGCAGTGATTCTATTCCATTTCTGGGATTCTTGAAGCCAGGGGTTATTGCTCTGAGGCATTTCTCCACAGTTCCCTGTCAGTCATCCCAAGGCCTCTGTTGAGAACTGAGAGTCTTGCTGCTGCCATGGCAAGGAAAGAGCAGCTGCCATGCTGTCTGTGCTCAGAAGCACCCCAGGAACAGCGCCCTCACCCTAGTAAGGTTCCACTTAACAAATTACTTTTGAAGTGAACACAATCTCATCATGACATCCTCAGTTTTGAAAAATAAATTCAGAATGCATCTGTGAATTTACTATTGCTTGTTTGTTGTAAGCAGGTAGCTATTTAGCCTATTCACCCATTTGCAAAAGTTCATACTATTTTTTTTTTGTATTTGGGCAAAATAATTCAAAGTTTCGTTTGTTTATTTTGAGACAAGAACTGTCTAAACTACCCTCTAGCTTCTGCCTCCGTGGTGGAGGCTAAAGGCATGTACCCCTGCCCACTATATCCAGCTAAGCATTATTGACAATATCTGCTCCCAATACTGTTTTTGTTGAATAAAAATAACAACCTGTGCAAGTGGACCTGGGGAAAAACACATGCTCAAATTATTGATTTTCCTTTCCCTATAAACTGGAAAAGAGGTGTCATTTCTACATAGAAGTATCAAGGAGAAAAGGACTCGATACCTCTTGGTAAAGGCACAGACTTCTGTACTTACACAAGACTATCTAAGAACATGTCAAATATCTAATTTGACCCAGGTGAACTGAAGAGTCTTCATGTTGTAGGAGATGAATCCAGTACATCAGTATTTATGAAACAGTACAGTGCTTGTGTGAGGAAATCCTAGTCTCAAATATGAGGAGCACCGGAAAGATGCTATGATCAAAACAATTTAGATTCTACTTTGAACTGAAATATAGAAGACTGTATTCCAATGAGATGTTGACTGCTTGGGACTTAGGGTGAGTTCAGTTAGAGTAATTTCTCTAGATCCCCAAATTTTAGTTAGAATAATTATATATAACATATTGGCTCTACGTAGCTATGTATTAAATCTAGTAAAATTATTATATTTGTGATTAATTCAATATAGAGATATCCACAAGACTTTTCAGTCTGGCAGGAAATAACAAAAATGTCAAAGGAAAAGGTGGTGTTAAAATTTTATTCTGCAAACCCAATTTAATGTTGAGTCAGGTTTTTATTTAACATTGAGAATGCAATATGGGAGCACAATGATGTATGATCATATCTATCTCCTACTTCCTCATTCCTATTTCCTCCAGGTTTTCTATTTGTATTTTGTAGGCTTAATGAATTTGGAAACTGTATTCTAATAAGCATAAAACGGTGCTTTCATAAAATTATTTTCTCAGTGATTTCCTTAATTTGTCTGGAGAAATGTTCTGTCTGTGCTTCCAGGCTGACCTTGATCCTCTCTACCCGTTTGGTGCAACTTCCAGTCACAGAATATTATTTCTATTACAGTGAAGACTGGAGTGTCTCAGGCATAAGCATGATGTGCTGTTTGCTGACGGTGTTTAATACAGATTAAGATCCACGCATCGTATAATAAACCATTACCCACATTCTAAGAAAATGAAAATACTCCAATTTCCCAATTTATTTTTAAAAGAATGTAATTTTTTATCTTTAAATGTAGCAAGAAGATGAAAGTTTGCATATTTTTTGGTCTTTAAATATTTTTACAACTTTCAAATACTTTAGCTTGAGATTATTATTATTTTTTTTTGATTTGAGGAAGGAATTCAAAACATTGTGAGGGAGTAATCACTCCTGAAATGTAGTCTGAAACACTAAAATGAAGAAAATATACTTTGAAAACTATCTTTAAGCAGCTAATACTTTTTTCCTTAGAAATTGTGTTAAATTATATGTATATAAGATGATAAACAACACCTTCCATACCATTTCATCTTTCCCAGTGAGACCATTTTTCTTTTTAGTTGTTTTGGTATAGGAACATGGTGGTATTGATATGCTTTAATCGCATAAGACTCATATGGGAACTTCACTATCAGGGAGGGCATGTTTTTCAAATTCAAACTTTTTTATAACTATTCATTTACTCTCAATATATATGAGAATGAATCTTTTAAAAATGTTTTTAATTGTAATAGAAGCGTACCACATTCCCCATTCCCTTTCCTCCCTCTATCTCTTTCCAAGTATACTCTAGCCACCCCTTCACATCCACTCCCCACTCTCAAGTTGATAGCCTCTTTTTTTTTAACACCAGCTTACTCTTAAT
Organism: Alexandromys fortis; assembly: GCF_014885135.2. NCBI lineage: Eukaryota > Metazoa > Chordata > Mammalia > Rodentia > Cricetidae > Alexandromys > Alexandromys fortis. Next base: position 3,901,986 of record NW_026068018.1, read on the forward strand.
TCTAAGTAGACCCTAAGCATATTATTTGTATAGGTTTCAAATCTATTCCTAATCTTTTCATCTTTCTCTGTTATAACATGTTATATTCTTTCAGATTAGCTGTCCCAAAGCCATTTCTTATGGAAATTTATGGGTAAAGAAAACAAAATTCTTTCTGAATAAATTAAAAAGATTTCTTTTTTATTTATGTGCATGATTATTTTGCCTAGATGTACATCTGTGCACCAACTGAATGTATGTGCTGTCAGAATATAGAAAAGAGCCTTGGAGTCCCATAACTGGCGTTTCAGACAGTTATGAGCTGCTATGTCCACTTTGGAAGTTTAAACCCACTGCTCTTCCAGAGCAGTAAATGATCGTATGTCTTTGACATCATTACAAGCCCATCCTGTATTTTTGAGTGAAATAAATGTGTATGATTATCATTCCTGGTGAGGGAAGTAATCTTCATCAGAGAAGATTTCCCATTTTGTTTTCAGTTACCAAGTAGTCAGCCCTGAAATCATGTACATGTCTATATAAAACCAGTGACAATTTATAAAATGAACAAATTACATTTGCATAGTTGCAGTCAAATGTTTCTTTCCTACTCGTTCCCAAAGCCTTTAAGTTCCAAATAAACACATAGAGGATTACATTAATTATAATTTGTTTGGCCTTTTGCTCAGGTTTTTTTACTAACTACCTCTTACAACTTAAATTACTCCATAATTCTTATCTATGTCTAGCCATATGGCTTGATATCTTTTCTCAGAAGGCATTCTCATCTTGTTTCTCTGCATCTGGCTTGTGACTGCCTCTCTGCCTTTACTCTTCTCAGAATTCTCTTAGTCTGGTCGCCCACCCTATACTTCCTACCCGGATACCGGCCAATCAGTATTTTATTAAACTAGTAAGAGTGACGAATCTTACAGTATACAACAGCCTTATTCCACAGTGCATAGTTATTTGTGAGTGTGTGTGTATAAGAAAACTTAAATAAAGATAAGCAATAACCCATAAATTTGAGAGAGAAAGAAAAAAAGGCATGATTAGGAGGAGTTGTATGGAGTAAAGAAAAAGAGGAAAGTGACATAATCATTACTTCAAAAATTAAAAAAGAAAAAAAATTAAAATTATAATTACTTAGCTCCTATGTCCCTGATACACACTTGGGTTTAGTGACTATGAAAACCAGTGACTTTATCATCATCTTGGAGTTAGTTTTAAGGATATTAAAAATATGAACTTTTTTTGTCAAATTATCTTTTTTTATTCTAGCCGTGGATTTGACCAGGCCAAATACATTGCAATTATTTCATTATTGTTATTTAATTATTGTATGGGTATTTGAATATGCTGTGTGTATAAAAGCTGAGAAAAACACATGAAATATTAATTTCTGTCTTTGAACCATGGGAGGTCTAGGGGACGAATTCAGGTTATCACGCTTGATGACAAACCCTTAGTGTGTCATTTAGCAAGGTCTTGAACAATGTTTAACTGCCTCAGTCCTTCTTTTATGATAAAACCAGAATAAATTCTTTATGTTTTGGATTTGATCTGATTGTTAAAACACTTAAACTTAGAAATATAGATTATAGCCATATGATTAAGAATTTCTAATATATTTAATTATAATGAACTAATATCATATGTCCACAATGCTTTGTTTTTTCTTAATATTTCCAAATAAATTATAAACTACTTGTGAATTCTTTGTTCCCTAGTCTTTCTGTTCTCAGCATGCAAATGAACTATCCCTTTGTCAACTTCAGAAACATATTTTTCTCCCAATTACCTCTCATCTATTCTTACTCATATTGCATTCTATCAACTTTGAGTTCTATCAAGTCTAAAATATACCTAAAGCATACCTACTTTTCCTATATTCATTATTCTTTCAGCGCTACAAATTGCCATTGTCTTTTATTTTAAGTACTTCAATAACATGTCTATCCATTCACACTTTATGTTAAAACCTCTTTTTACCCCAGTAGACAGAATCTACACTTAAATACATTAATCATCAGTTATAGGTAAGATAAAACAAGAATAATACAGTCTTTCTCTCAGTGAATGCTATTATAAACCTAGGGGAAATGTAATAGGCAGATACTTGACGATTCTATAATAGAAACAACAGCAATCTAATTCTGTGAAGGAGATGATGTCACAAATAATTCTAGAATGCTGAAGCATCTTCTGCTCTGGACATAAGTGTTCTGTTTCTCATAAGTGGGCATCAGTGTGGCAACAGAAGGAAATATCTCCTCCCTTTGCTAGTGATGACATCAGTGACCTATAGAAGAATGAGATCTTCTGAATGAGATCACTGAAAGGAGATATAGTAGCCCAGGAGATGTAGCTTGACTTCCTGCAACGGGGCAGGAATGGAATTCAATAGCCAGAAGTGCATGCCAGAGCGAGTTAAAATAATCTTTGGGAATTTTAGACAAATAAATAAATAAATAAATAAACACAAAGAAAAACAACAACAACAACAACAACAAAACTAAAAGGTAAATCCTTCGGGAAATAAGAAAATACTGAGATTTTGAAGGAAATAGAGCTTGTTCAGTCAGTGATTGTGAATTTGCCTAGAAACTTCTAGGCTTCTCTCCAGAATCAAGCACTAATTGTATACTAGCAATATTATATCGGATTTAAAACTGATATCGTTACCTAGATCCTTTGCTGGATGTTATATATTTGTAAACACTAATACTACTACCACCACCATGATTATAAGTAGTTGAAACATGATAAACCTGTAAATTTCAACCATCATGTAAAAATATTGTTGTTTGGCAACTTCAGTAAACCTAGGTTCTAGAAATACATGACACAGATTTGAAAAACAACTACAATATTCTCTAAAATAAGGATTTGATGCCTGGATTCCTCATAGTTAACAAAAACTTTGGATGTTATATCAAATAGACAGTAATTACATATAAGTCACAGAATCCCTCTCATCCTTCAAATATCCTAAATATTTTAAAACACATATTATTGAGGACATAAATGACATAATTTTTGCAAATGTTTACTGTTTCTCAAATATTCTCAAATAAAATGAATTTAAGCATTATAGAAACCTATTTTATATATGTTCAATAGCTATTTGGAAATAGAAAAGGAAATGAACATGAAGAGAGTAGAAATTATCTAAGTAGACAAGGTCAGTGCTTGAGAACAAACACAGGATTCTAGCGAGATGGGTGTTTTTACATTGCAGTAGAATCCCAGGAAGACTCCAATGTAAAGTGGTGAAGTGAAGAAATAGCGATTGAAAACTGTCTGACACATCTAGAAACAAAGAGAACTTCTGAAACTTATGGGAACCCAGATCTGAACACTCTTAACCAAGTAGTAGAACAGTCAGGGGAAGAGAGTCACAAGGGGGATCAGTGATCTTGTAGAGTAATGAGGTTCTAATGACTGCTAATTCCTCATCAGAAACCAAAAGGACAGAGCAAAAAAGAAGATAACATTAATGAGTCTAGGAGAGGATATATCAAATTGGAAACATATTAAAGAGAAATATTCTTCAACAATATGCATGAAATCAAGACTTCTCAACTGAAAACAAAGTAAACACTTGGCGAGCGGGAATCCTCTAAAAAAAATTACTGAAGGATTTCTTTAGACAAATGGAAATGGCTACTGAAGGAAACCAGGATCACTGGTAATGAATAACATGGATAGAAATGTATAACTGCCTGTAATTGTAACAAGCTAGTCTCCTTTTGGATTCTTTGGGGAAGTTTAATGTTTGAAAGTCAGAATTGCGCCATTGTTTGATGAGAGGGAGTTTGATCCTTTGTTTACTTGTTATTTGCTTGTTGTTTGTTTTAAAGGTGTTTTTGCTATAACTTGCTGGCCTTAACCTCACTAGGCATGGATACATGCCCATCTTCCTGCCTCAGTTTATCAAATGCTAGATTACAAGCATGAGCCTCAAGAGCAGCTTGATAAAGTTTGAAGAGCAAGCAGATGGTATACAAAAGGCAACTGTAACATTTGAGGGAGAAGAATGTACCTATGTGGTGACAGGATTTCTATAATCTGCTTGAAGTAGTTTATTGATATTTAAGTAAACTTTAGAAAAACCGTGTATTTGATTTTAATCATTACAACAAACATTACAAATAAAACTGTATAAATGCCAAATAAAGATCTTAAAAGCACTTAAAAATACTCATAACTGAATCAAAACACCTAGAAGAATAAAAAGAAATCAATAACAAAATAGACATAATCTTAAAATTTTAATTATATGTAATATATATAATTACTAGTAATTAATAGTAATGATATATTAATTATATGCAGTACACATAAAGCACATCAAAAAATGTATCATCGGGAGAGATAAGAATTCTAACTAAATGTTGCTTGCTAATGACTCAATTATGATATAAGGATGTTTGCAGGTTATAAGTAAATGCATATGGATAATTGCATATATCATGCAAATGCTATTCAGAAGAATGAAGGAATAGCTGTATCAATGTCAGACAAAGTCAACTTTGGAACACAGTGTGGACATAAATCACAGCAAATTACTTCCTTCCTGCAACCATTAAGTAGTTTCTAATCACTCATACAATAACATGATGTTTCATTTTGGCCTATTAAAATCTAAGAGCTATAGCTCTGTACCACCCAGGCTTCCTTCATCCACTTACAAAGAACTTCCCTTAACTCCCAAAACTATCAAACCTCTTACGTGTTATTTGTTTATCCCTACTATGTCAAGTTTCAAAAGAAGTGTCCTCTTTTTCACTCTGGTGTCCTTGATATCTACGATGTTTTTGGTCTATAATTTATAAGCAGTTAATTACCTCTGCATGAGACACACAGTTTCTCTGCATTCTCCTATAAATTGCATTTTGTCATAATATGATAATTTCAAAGTACCCAAATTACTCCAAGAAATAATTGCTATGGCATTTTTAGATTTGGAACTCATGAAGACTTCTGTTTCCCTGGCACCTTCTGTAATCAGGTACTTCTTTTCTGGCCTTCAAAATAATCTATGTGAACCTGGAAAGATGGCACAGTAGATAAGGCCTATTGCTGCTCTTTCAGAGGACCCAAAGTTACAGTCCTTCAACTCATATGACATCTTCAAATTTCTGTCAACTGTGTTGAAGGAGCTGCAGGAGGTCCTTCCGCTCCTCCAGCCAATAGCAGCTGAGATACCAGCCCATTGGGGCGTGGTCTCTCTCCCTTTAAAAAAGCGGCTACTTCCCTCTCCCAGCTCTCTTACTTCCTGCTTCCTGGTTGCACAGAGGGCTGTTGTCTGGGACGGTAATCTGTAAGTTTTTTATCCTTTAAATAAATAACCATTCTATAAAGCATAATTCCAAACTGGTGTGGGATTGTTTGTGACTTACACCTTCTCCTTCACCTATGCTTAATTTGTATCCAATGACTTTTTTCTGAACCTACAACCATTGCTTGCATGTCCTGAATATATGTACATACGGGCAAAGTATATATACACATCCAACAAAATTTTAAACATTAACTTTATCCAGTTGAAATCAATTCAGCAAATAAACAAAAATATTTTTTAAGACCAAAAGCCATCAACAATTAAAGATAATGATTATCATAGGGCTGTTCAGCAAAGAACGAGCATGGAGATCAAACTGGCACCCAGCGCAGGTAGCATATGCGTGTGTCAGATGGCACAGCACCCAGCATTCAGTAAATATTTGCAGACTGGATGAGAAGTGAACGACAGACTTTCAGAAGGCCATTACACCATGCAGACAGCACTGATACATTTTTTTTATCTTTCTTTATAAAGATATTCTTTCTCTCTGCTCTCATAAGTAAATATGAGACCAAGGCCAGACCAATGATAATTAGCTACTTCAAATGTGCACTGCATTCCCTAGGGACAACTGCATGTTCCACATAATCCAGTCAGAATTTACAGAAGGAATGTTTAATTTTGTGCTTGAAAGGGAAAACTGTATAATTCGTTTTGATTTTTTTGTTGTTGTCATTTTTACACAAATGTTGAAACTTTGACTTCTCCTTTACAAACTGATCCTCTGAGAACAAGCATGGAGCTAACAAATAAAGGTCTAACGCTGAGTGACCCCTTTCCACAACTCGTTCTTTTTCATCTTGTAAAATAACCATAACACGTGTAACTGAGGAGCCCACGTCCTCCTACACTGGGAGATAGAATTCATTCAGTGATACATGACTTTTCTTTTTAAACTCTGGTACTTTGGGGGTTTGGAAAAATGTAATAGCTTGAAGTATTGAAATACTTCTGTGATAGCAGCTCTATTTCTTGCTTGAAGTTGTACTTCCTAGCAAATTTTAATTGTACAAACTGATAAGATTTACTGTAACATGTCCATTAACGCATATGTCTTGTAATGCCTAAATCCATAAATCCTCTGCTTATCTCCTTCCTCTGTTTTCCACTGTCCCTGGCCATTCCTCCAGAACCTGGTTATCTCACACTGTCCTTTGGCTGGCTCATTTTTTTTTCCTTGCATACAAGAAAATGAAAGTGGATATACATGTTTCCTTTGCTCCTGCTTTAGTTTGCTTAACAGTTCCATCTATTTTCATATGACAGGAGCTCAATAATTTCAATAGCCTAATAAGACTCCATTTTATATATGCCATATTTTAAAATCCATTTTTGTTGAGTTATACTTTTATGGTTATTTTAAAAATGTCAGCTTGCCACAAATTATAATCCCCTCAGTAGGAGCCTCACATGAGGAACTGTGATGGTTATCTGCCTTTTTTCTTTCTTTTTTTTTAATGAAAATAAACTCTTTTCTCATACATTATATTCCAATTGTTTCCCCCCACACTCCTCCCAGCTGCTCTCTACCCTCCCTTACAGATCCTTTTCCTTCCGGTCCCTCATTAGCAAAGAAGAGGCTGCCAAGAGATAACCATAAAACATGACAAAATAAATAGAAAAAAAATCTATCATATGGAAGTTGCACATAACAACCAAATATGAGGAAAAATGTCCAAGATTAGGCACAAAAGTCAGAGACCCACTCTTCCTCAATGTCAGGAGACCCATAAAAAATGCTAAGCTAAAAGCTTTAATGCATAGATATAGGATCTAGGGCAGAACCATGTAGACCTTGTGTTTGCTGGTTTAGTCTTTGTGAGCTCATTTACACTTACCTAGTGGATCCAAAGGACCTTGTTCTGCCGCTGTCCTCTGACTGTTACACTATTTCCACTTTCTCTTCCATGGGATACCTTGTATTCTAAGGAGAAGGATTTGATGGAGACATTAATTTAGACTCCCTCTCAACAAAACATCTGGCTGGATCTCTGCATCTGTTTCCATCTACTTCCAGATAAAGATTCTCTGATGATAACTGAATAAGTAAAGTCACTGATCAGAATAATATCAATAGGAGTCATTTTATTGATACTGTTTTAAAATTTATTAATTTTTATACCAATAGTGTTTGGTTCTACCCTAGGACTCCAGACTATCTAATTTCTGGTTCTTGGTTTCTTAGTAGTGGCAGGTATGGGTTCCTTTTCATCAAGTGTGCCTTAAGTCAAATATTAGTTTACTATTCCCACAAATTCTGTGCCACCATTGCCCTACCTTATTTTTATTAGGCAAGACAGATAGAAGATCAAAGGTTTTGTATCTGGGTTGGTATTTGTGTTTCTATTTTGATAGCCTGAAGAGTACATTCCCACAAAGAAGAGAAGAGAATATGGGAGAAAAGGCTCCATGTAAGCACCGACTTGATTTCTTCATATTCATTGTGTTATATGGGTGTTTTTCTTGTCAATGGGGCCTTGCTGTCAGTTTATGGAGAGCAACCCATTGTTTTGGCTACAGTCTGGGGTGTTTGAGGATTTCCATGGGAATCTCCTCGGTCAACAATTTGATTGAATGCAACCTAGTCCTGCTCTTGGAAGCTTTGTTCGGTGACAAGAGATGCCCAGGTTAGATTTCATAACCCACATTATTAGGGGAACATATTAGGATCATTACATACTTTAGAAAGTTTGCACCACACTAGGTTTCTACGTCATTTCTCAAATGCTCCCTCAGATACAGTTCTTGGCCCTCATTCTCTCTCTTTACCATCACCTCTCTTCATTCTTCCAACCTGATCCTCCAGCTCCCATTTCCCACATACCCCCAGTTAGCTAGTAACATCTATCTTATTTCCCTCTCCCACAGAGATCGATGTATGCCCTTTCCTCTCTACCTAACTTCTCTGGGTATACAGATTGTAACTTGGTTAACAAGTATTTAATTGCTAATATTCACTTAAAAGTGAGTGTATAGCCTATTTCTTTATCTGTTTTTGGATTACCTCGCTCAGAATTAGTTTTTCTAGTTCTATCCATTTGCCTGTAAATTTCATGATGTGATTATTCTCTTAATTGATGTGGAAAACCCATGATCATTAAGAGTGGCACTTCCTGATAACAGTCTTGATTAAAAATGACTGTATTAATTACTTTTCTAAGCCTGTAATAAAATACCATGAAAAAGACAACTTATAGAAGGAAGTGTTTATTTTGACTGATGGTTCCAGAGGGATCAGAGGCAGTCATTGTGACAAAGGATTACAGTAAGTGGCAGACATACACTTAGAGCAGAACCTGAGACCTCACATCTTCTAAAGAAAGTGTGAAACAAAGAAAGAAAAATAGAAATGTTGTGACTCTTTAAACTCTCAAAGTCATCCTTCAATAGCATACTTCCTCTAACAAGACCATACCCTCTTAGTCCTTCAAACAGTGCCAAGGGTCAATGAACAACTAACCTACTATTCAAATGTCAGAAGCTATGAATATATTCAAATAACTATAGTAAGTATGGTAAAATGAGAATTACTCACTAACCTATTGCTGACATTCCTCAAGTCCCCAAAGAAATGGAGACTATTATCCAAATGCCCAACTTTGGGAAAAGAACTTCTAGGGAGCAGACACTATACTACAGTTTCTTAGTTTACTGTATGGGTCTTTCTGCCTCATAACACTCCCCAAAGGGAAGATTCTGATATCTTACTCTTCCCAATATACAATACCATTCTTATTTCTATTTACATTAACTGAACTCTTGCCCTTAATGGTTTCTGGCTCAAGATCTGAATTGTAGATATTTCACCCTTAGGATAATGTGTATCTCAAAATATCTAACTTTTCTGCTCTTGGTGTAATTGTGAGGGTACATTGGAGTTCCTGGTTTAGTAGTGGCAGGAATATTTTTTTCCCAAAGAATTTCTTTGAAGCCATGCAGTGCTGGTACACTCCTTTAACACTGACACTCCGGAGGCAGAGGCTAGCCGACTCAGTGAGTTGGAGACCAGCCTGATCAAAAAGAGCTAGGTCCAGGACAAGTTCCAAAGCTACAGAGAAATCCTATCGTGTAAAAACAAGGGAAAAAAATAGAATTACTTTGTTTAGTGAAGTTACCATTGTACACGTTTTAATCCTTTACCAAAGCCCATGCAAGTAATAGTGAGAATCATTAAAAATAAGTCAAAAGGTGCTGAACAAGTGTGGCCTGCAATGTCGAAATGCTGGAACTTTGCCAAGCAGCTGTATTGCCTTCTTCGCTTTCCCTCTCCCTACACAGTTAATATACTTTGATGATGTGTTTCTGCTGCTGATTCTTTCAGTGATATCAGAAAGTCCTTCCAGCTTTCTATCATGAACTAAGAACAGCAGTTCTACAGAGACCTTCCAGTACTAATCCACTACCTGATTGTCAGTCACCCAAAAGAGGGACAGCTACTGTGGGAAATGGCAATTCCCCGTTCTCAGTCTTTCAGGTGTGAGTCAGTTTTGTTGGGATTTAAATATAACCTGACGGGATAAATCCATAAATGTTTGTGTGTGTTTATCCCACCCAATCTTATCTATTATGTTTCTCTAGAGAACACTAATACAGGTGCCTAGGCTACTTCTATTCCTATGCTACCATTAAGAATGGTAATAAGTCAGAGAATGTAGGTCAAACCAGAAATCTGACTTTATTTTTTTTTATTGAGAAAAGGAAAAAAAAAGTTTCTGCCTCCTCCCAGCCTCCCATTTCCCTCCCCCTCCTCCCATCCTTCTCCCCCTCCCCCACTCCTCTCCCCCTCCCTCTCCAGTCCAAAGAGCAGTCAGGGTTCCCTGCCCTGTGGAAAGTCAAAGGTCCTCCCCCCTCCGTCCATGTCTAGGAAGATGAACGTCCAAACTGGCTAGGCTCCCACCAAGCCAGAACATGAAGTAGGATCAAAACCCCTTGCCATTGTCCTTGGCTTCTCATCAGCCCTCATTGTTCGCCATGATCAGAGAGTCCGGTTTTATCCCATGCTGTTTCAGTCACAGTCCAGCTGGCCTTGGTGAGCTCCCAATAGATCAGCCCCACTGTCTCA
>NW_026068018.1:3912786-3918439 GCF_014885135.2 Alexandromys fortis
AGAGAGAGAGAGAGAGAGAGAGAGAGAGAGAGAGAGAGAAAGAGAGAGATAGGGAAATAGGAGGAGAGAGGCAGAAGTTGCTTCTTCAGAAGAACCACAGTGAGTGAGAGAAAGTGGGCCAAGGAGATATATGATCAGAGAGAGATTAAGAGTGGGCACAGTTGTCTCTTAAATAGACAGGGATCTGACAAGTAAGTCTAGAATAGTCATAACATTCCTTTCTTTTTATCATAAAAGGTGGGAAATTAAAGGGAATGAGGGTGTCAAGTTTTCAAGACTGCTTCCTGCTGATTTGTGGGCATCAAAATCTTAGGGGACTGGAGAAAGCTAGGATGCTAGCCACATCCTTCATATCTGGTGGCTTACCTGCTATTCAGGCACTGTGGAACTGTCTGGTGTCTTTACCTGGCAAGGTGTTGTCAAAGCAGAGAACAAGGTTAAGTTTAGAAAGAAAAAATTTTTTCTTTAGGTCATGGTGATTATATGAGAGGGTGTTAGAACCAGGGAGAGGTGGGGAGATTTGGGCTTTTAGGGTCTGGTAATAGAGGGAGGAGGTGCATCTGACCTTTTTAAGGTGAATCCTCCAATTTGTTTACCTGGAACTCCCAAGAATTCTTTGTGGTTGTTAAATCATGAGATTTAGAAATGTACATTGTATAAATGGTAATATATTTATGCCAGAAATGTCTGTAATAGATGTTTTTCACAGACATTGTATAAATTACACCATATTTATGCCAGAAATGACTATGACAGATTTTTTTTCACAATGAAAAGTATCTTTTAGATCTATTATTAGAAAATGACCAAAAAGAATTTAAAATCTTTGTCTTGTAATTGTGGAGTGGTAGTACTCTGCCAGAATTTTATTGATCACTGTTAAAACTATGAAGGGCAGCATAATGAGAGAGAAATCTGATAACTTGCATTTGTACATCACAAAACATTTTCTCATACTCTGAAAAGATTTTATCCTCAGACCTTTATAACTTGCATTTACACACCTTATGTCCCTTGCATTTGCACGTCTTTAAATACAACCTTGGACCCTGAAATATTGCTAGATCCTCACATTTTGAGCTTTGCATCTTCTTTTTGTATATAAAATTACTTCTTTTTATTTTCACTAGAAGAATGACATCAGAGCCTGGCTAATGATTGCATATTAAGTACAAAGAGGATAACATGGTTTAGTCAGTATCTTCAGTCTTACATATATGTACACCTTTTGGTAACACTACATGCTAAAGTCCATATCTTAAAAATCTTGTAAGATTATGAGATATATATTATATAACTTTTGATTTTTATAATAAGCCAAAGAGTATTTCCATATTAAAAGCTTTTGGATATGGAAATAAGGTCTCATCTTTCAAATAAATTTTTGTAACATAAAGGCCAGTTTGTTGGGGTTTCTGCTCTGCCCAGTTCCCACAGCCCTTTAGCCCCCCCAAAAATCACACAGAGGTCTCCAGAAAATTATAGACTGAATGGCCCATTAGCTCAGGCTTCTTATTAGCTCTTGTAGCATATATCAATCCATCATTCTTATATATGTTAGCAACATGGCTGGGTACCTTTGTCAGCAGGGCAGATCATGCCCTGCTTTTTCAGTGGTCTGGGCAGGACTTGGAGGAATGGGCTTCCTTCTTCCCAGAATACTCCTGTTTTCATTTCCCTGCCTTTACTTCCTGTCTGGTTGACCTGCCTATACTTTCTGCCTGGCCAATCAGCATTTATTTAAAATATGATTAACAGAATATGGACAATTCTCCCACACCACTTCCCCCTCTTTTTTCTTAAACAAAGGAAAATATTCATAGTCCATTTTTTGGAAATGTGGGTGTAGTTTTCCAGGCTACTTCCTGCTGGTTGGGGTCACTGATAATCTTATAGGGACCTAAAGAAAATTTTGAGTTATGATCAAGTCCTGGCTGGAGTATCCTGTGAGGCTTGATCATCTTAGGCAGCAGTCTTGAATCTGTTCTGAATGTAGAATTCAGACATCTGGGCCATCTGTTCCTACCAGAGATTTCTCAAGTGGTCTTCCTTGATCAAACCTGATTTTTCTTAACTCAAAATGAATCGACAGCCTCTCATTTCCTGTGGAAACAAAAACAAAATTTCTTCTCCAAAGTAACATACCTTTTGACTTCAGTTTTGAAGTCAAGGCATTTTCAAAATATCTATCTTGGATTAATTCAGCAGCACTTATAATCAAATATGTCTTAGCAGCTGTTGTTCCTTCATCAGCATTCAAACAATTTAAAGAGAGTATAATAACATACAGTATCCAGATTCTCTGTGTGTTTTCCATCTTTATGCAGCTTTACTTTTTATTTCTTTTTCTCTTATTTTTAATTTTTGGCACTTTGAGACAGAGTTTCTGTGTATCTTTGTCCTGGAACTCATTCTGTAGCCAGGATGTCCTTGAACTCACAGAGACCTCTTCACCTCTGCCTCCCAAGCATTGGGATTAAAGGTGTCAACCATCACACCTTGAATTCACAAAGGTCAATGTACCTCTGCCCCTTGAAGTCACAGAGGTAACTCTACCTATGCCTCCCAAATGTTGGGATTAATGGTGTGTACCATCACACCCAACTACTCTTTCTTTCTTTTTTATTTTAAAGACTTTAACCTTTTTTCCAAGCCTGCATATATTTGTAACACACTGTAAACCATTTATAGGTTTTCTTCTTTACCGTGTGTCTCTCTTTTTATTACTACATGAGTCTTTAATTTGCTAAGCAGTATGGAGAGAATAAAGCTGTGGCTGTGACTGCTGGATCCAGCCCATTTCTTAGCTTTCTGATATTTCAGCCTCATGGCAGAAGTACCGGCTCTAGCCACATTTATTGCCACAAATCTATGGCATTTCAAGGTCCCTGCCAGCAAGTAAGCTATAGCAGTGTATCTATAAACAACATTTAAATGCTCTCTCTGTAGCCAGACCTCCTGCCTCAAAGAGTAAAAGTTTGCTCTGGCAGGATGGCCCAGAAAGCTGGCATTTTAAAACAGCATAGCTTTGTTCCTGCTATCACTGAAAATCAAGAAGCATGCAGTCAGCTTTTATCAACACCATTTAATTGTTTCATGGCAGGACATCTTAAAGAGCTGCAGGGTTTTGCAGCTAAAGCTGAGTGAGGAAGCCTCTCTTAAATGAGAGTGCTTGCCTCTAGCAAGCAGAGAAGACCCAAGAAATTGCTGCTACCAAGAAAATATACTTTATTCTATTCTTTCCCAAGCTTTCTTTGGCTTTCTGTCAATGCAGTTATCCACGTGGGTGCCATTTTGTAGCATGAGGGCCTGATTTGTTGGGGTTTCTGTCCTTGTCTGTTCCCATAGCTCTTTAGTCCTCCCCAAAATCACGCAGAGGTCTCCAGAAGATTATAAACTGATTGGGCCATTAGCTCAGGCTTCTTATTAGCTCTTGTAGCATATATCAACCCATTATTCATATATATGTTAGCCACATGGCTGGGTACCTTTTTCAGCAGGGCAGATCATACCCTGCTCCTTCAGTGGTCTGGGCAGGACTTGGAGGAATGGGCTTCCTTCTTCCTAGAATACTCCTGTTCTCATTTCCCTGCCTCTACTTTCTGTCTGGTTGATTCTCATATACTTTCTGCCTGGACAATAAGCATTTATTTAAAATATGATTGGCAGAATACAGACAATTCTCCCAGACCAAAATGTTATTGATTATAATTTGAACAAAATAATTTTAAAGATTCTCTATGCCATTATGACATGAATGCAGGTAGAGATGCCCAAATATATTTCAGATCCAGTGACTTTTCCAGTGGTGTGTGCATATACTGTTTCCTTTCTGGTGCTTCAAGGTTGTTTGCTGGGCTTTGTTCCAATGTAACAGAAATTCCTTACTGGGCAGGTCCCTAAAGAGCCATAAAAAAGGTATCTACTGTAGAAGGTATCTTTGTTCTTCCCCTTGCCTTTCTCATTCCAATCACTCTTTAACTGTGCAATGACAAGCTTTGAAGCTCTGTAGCCCTCTATCAGTAGAACTGCTTTTACAAATTCATAGTTCTCTTTTTTGTTTTTAATGTATGTAGCAGCTAATCCATTTCAGGCTGTGTTAGTCTTAAAAAATCCTAATAACTCCCTTTCTCACCTGGTATCTCATTAGAAAGAAAATGTCTTTAAACCCTGTATGGCAATCCCTAATGTACTACCATGATGCCCACAGAAGACAAGGCAACATGGAAGTCCTTCTACTTCCTTAAAATCATATAACTTCTGATGATTAGCCTAAACACTTCATCGCAGGAGCAGATAATGTAGGCTCTAAGTAGATGCAGCAGATCCACATATCCCTGTGAGGGAAGGCTGTGGTACTGATGGGCAAGTATAACCCATCTGGAAAACATCCCAGCTTGGGATAAACTGTTGTATCATATTCAGAGAAATGTGGGTTCTCTCTGAGATTAGAGACATGCTGCTGGCCAATAAGGTGTTAGTTCTGGCTCATGCTGTTGCCATCACCCTGGGTTAAGCCATTGTGCCAGCCAAGAACATAGAGTGGACTTATTTCTTTTGCGTTTTATATGTCATCATTAAAATATCCAGAGGTGTCATTAAAATTCTGAGTGATGTGCTGCTGATAAAAACTGGAGACAGAGTAGGAGCTAGTGAAGCCACACTGTTGGACATGATGAGAATCTCCCCTTCTCTATTGGGTTGATCATGCAGCAGGTGTTTGGCAATGGCAGCATTTACAACCCAGAGGAGCTTGACATTGCAGAGTAGACTCGGCATTCTCACTTCCTAGAGGATATCCTAAATGTTACCGGTGTTTGTCTGCAAATTGGTTTCCTGACTGTGTCCTTGATGGCCCACTCTATTACCAATGGGTCCAAGAGGGTCCTGGCTTTGCCTGTGGAGACTGAGTACATATTTCCACTTTCTGAAAAGGTCAAGGTCTTCTTGACTAACCCATCTGCATTTGTAACTGCTGCCCCTGTGGCTGCTGCCATCACCATTGCTACTGCAGCCCCATACAAGGTCTCTGACTAATCCACTCAAAGCAACCAGCTCAGTCAGCTTGGTGCTCCTCTGTTGAGAGAACACCTTACTGGTGCCCAACACCTTTTATTTAAACATGGTAAGAAGTTCTGCTAAAATCTGTTTTGTGAGGTTGTCCCTTTTAAACTGGCAAAACCTACCAGCTGTCAAACTGCATCAGAGTTCTTGAGAAGGATAAAATTTCACCTGAGTTAGAGATTTAAAGGGGGGACAGGGAGAGAAAAGTAAGAAGGGGAGGATTGGGGGAACTTGGGGAAACAGGAAGATTGGGATAAAGGAAGGTAGGATAGGGGAGCAGGGAAGCACATATCTTAGTTAAAAGAGCCACCTTAGTGTTGGCAAGAGACTTGAACCTAGAGTGGCTCCCAGGAGCCCAAGGCGATGTCCCCAGTTAGTCCCTTGGGAAGCAGAGGATAGGGAACCTGAAATGACCCTATCCTATAGCGTTACTGATGAATATCTTTCATATCACCATAGAACCTTCATCTGGTGATGGATGGAGATAGAGACAGAGACCCACACTGGAGCACTGGACTGAGCTCCCAAGGTCCCAATGAGAAGCAGATGGAGGGAGAACACGAGCAAGGATGTCAGGACCACGGGGGGT
>NW_026068018.1:3918651-3924051 GCF_014885135.2 Alexandromys fortis
CCTTGGACTTTCCACAGGGCAGGGAACCATGACTGCTCTTTGCATTGGAGAGGGAGGGGGAGAGGAGTGGGGGGAGGGGGAGAAGAGTGGGGGAGGGGGAGAAGAGTGGGGGGAAGGGAAGGGAAATGGGAGGCTGGGAGGAGTCGGAAACTTTTTTTTCTTATTCTCAATAAAAAAATAAATAAATAAAAAGAAAATGACAGAGAACTTACTTGATTGGCTACCTAGAGAGCCATTACCCAGGGTCCTCTATCGTTGTTAAGAGCAGGAACTTCAAGGCAGCATTTGCCTTCTGCTGTACTGCGGAGCCTGTCAGGCTTTAGAAAGTCTTGTAATTTAGGAATCTGTAAGAATACCAGCTTACCTTCTCCTGGGAAACCAGGTGGTCATTTCCAGTGTCCTGTTGTCTGCTTTTTGGAGATTTTCAGTAGTTTAGATGAAAGGCAGTTTTTCCCAAAGGTTAGCGCTTTCACATGAAGCAAATTATGGATGGACATTGTTCTTTGCTCATCTATCTTCTGTCTTCTTTGGAGGAAATGGGGTTGTTACCACGAGCCAACCTGTCTCTCTGTTATGAAAAGTCTTTAATAATTAAACATTTAAGTGCCATATTCCCCAGATCACTGAGCATTTGAAGGCTGTCTACTGAATATATATAAGTTATGACTATAGTATAAGATATACTATCTCCAGGCAGCTGGAGAGCTGCAGTCAAGCTGGGAGGTTGTAGGAGAATATTTTATCCAGAGTCCTCCAGCTTGACTGTACTGGTTTTAAATTAACAAGGCAGAGTTTTACTTGTGAGGGACAAAGAAGAAAAAATTGTTTGCATTAGAACCTTAACAGTAAAACTGACAATAGTGAAGAACAGCTTACAGGAAAGGCTATGGATTAGCTTTAGTTATTTCAAATAGATCTTTATAACCTTATATTTTATCATTATATAGACTATGTTTTAGAGTAGAGTTGAATCATATATAGTATGTTTAAACATATTTAACTATATATTTATCATCATTTAAAGTAATTACCAATTTAAAATATTTGAGATGATGACATTTTTTTTAGTCTGGAAGGAGATACAATGACCATAGCTAATTAGGACTGCTTAAAACATTTTTTTTAATGGTAAGTACATGTACAAATATATGCAGTCATACAAATACATGCAGCTGAATTTAAGTTACACATAAAGTTAAATGAAAACTAAACAAGAGAAAGCTGGCATTTTATCTCTGACTGACATTTTATAATAAGCAGGCAGGGCATTTAAAGGAATAGAGAGAAAAAGAAAGTGGAGAATTAAAGTCCCAGAATTTTGGTAAGTGGAAGAGAACAGATCAAGAGCAGGTGGAACAGGGAGGTGAGTGGGGTCCCAGCAAGCAGAGAGAGCTGGCAGGCAACTGTGGTGGTTGACCATAACAAACATGGCAGTTATGTCATCTGATTATCCTTAGCTAAGATGGCACCTGAAATTCACGTGGTTGTGTTTTTAAAAGATGGTGACTGTGCACGCATTGTAACCATTTCCATTTAACCATCCATTGGCAGAAGTTAGAAATGCATGTGGTTTTGTCAGCCTGTTTCCCAAAGGTGAGGCAGAAATATAGATGACTGGCAAAATTTATTCTCCAGCTTGTCAGCCAAGAGAGTAAGGGCCAAGGCTGTAAGACCTAAGGGACTCACGAGTCCAAAAAGGCAGGCAGCCAAGAGGGGAACAGTATCCCAAAAAGGACCCATAGATCCAAGAAAGGAAGGCATTGCTCAGGCTGTGCTAGGACCCTGAGCCCTAAAAATCCAATGCACCACTCAGTGAGTGAAGTGCAAGGGCCAAGTCCAAAACCCTTGGTCGTGGGAAGTGCTGGACGTGATTGTCAGTGAAAGCTGACCACAAGGAGGGCATTTTACCAATCCTAGCCGGTGCTGGTGTTGTGTGGAGTATTGCAGCAGACGGCTAATTGGAAAGTATTGTCAGTTTGGGTCCAGGATCTCTTCATGCCTCAGGTTGTTTGCCAGGGCGCAGGAGGGAGCATGGAGACAGTCTGGCCATTTTCAGGCACTAATGTTACAATTTACATTGCAAATGACCATACTAGGTCCCACTGTGGAGGGGGAGGTGGGGTATGGGGGCAGGGACAGAAAATACCATGCAGAGAGAACTTGGGAGGTATGAAGATTTATTTAGGAAGAAGTATTAGCAGGGTAGTAGCAGAGGAAGGGAGGTATACAGAGGCAGAGAAAGAGGTAGAGAGGAGAGATGACTAGAGGGAAGAGGAGGAGAGGCTGTCTGTTTAGAACTGGAGAGAGAGAGAGAGAGAGAGANGAGAGAGAGAGAGAGAGAGAGAGAGAGAGAGAGAGAGAGAGAGAGAGAGAGAGAGAGAGAGAGCAGGGAATTTGCCTCAGTGGGCAGAGAGACCCTGGGAGTGGGTAGGCTTTGTCTATTAAAGGGACACGGTACCGACAGGGCAGGCTACCATAATCATAGCAGTAGTCATAGTTATCCCCAGGGTTTATTTTTTGATTATGGACAATCTAATTGATCTGTGTTATAAACTTGTTATAATCTTGATTTTCATAGGCCTGCCAGCTGATGGGTCCAAAACTTTTTATATGTTCATTATCCATTTTATTCAATATTTTGAAAAATATTCTTTTAGATCATTTATTTTTATATGGACCATTTTTTGTTTTCTTTATTGAGTTTTGGACATATTATGGGCATTTGTCTTGTTACATCAATAGCTAGGAAGATTTTTCTCCAATTATGTATGTGGTTTCTTCACTCTTCTGAATACTTTGGTAAAAATAGTTTTTTAAATTATTTATCATCATTTTGTTCACAAGTAAAGTATACATGTCTGCAGATGTTCATATGTATGTGTATTGGCTGCAGAAGTACGTATTCCCTTCTGTGCCAATGAGTTTGGAAGAATGAAGTCAATGTCATTTTTTTTTCAGTATCTTCTCACTTTGCTTTTTAAGTCAGTGTTTCTCACTGATGCTAGTTTTTATTAATTGACCAGACTGACTGGCTACCATGTCCAGGAGTTCCTCTGTTCCCTATTGCCCAGCACTGAAATTATAGCCAGTCCCCAACTTTTTACATGGTTGTGGGCAATGTAAACACAGGTGCACGTGTTTGTTTGCCAAACCTTTTTCTATTTAGTCCTCTCCTCAGCAAATAATTCAAGTACACTCCATTTGTTTACTTTTTTTTTTCTTGTGCATTTTAAATATTTTCCACAAAATCGTTGCCTGGGTCTTTATCTTGAAATATTTCACCTACATTTTCCTTTAGTAGATGAATACTTTCAAGGCTTTAATCCATTTTGAGTTCAATGTTTTGCAAAGAGAAAATAAAATACTCTTCACCATTCATTTTCTTTGGACAAATGGTTGACGATGTGTCCTATTTTCAGGGTATTTTTTTTTCTCAGTTGGGAATAAAATGTCTGTAATTGCTAGATCTTAGTTTCCGATCCTGTACTCTAATCCATTAAATCACATCTCTATTTTAATGTAAATATTAAAAACTGTTTTTATTCTCTTATGTTCATGGTTTCTCGTCAGAAACAAACTTCAACAAAGATATCACTTGCCAGGGTAGGGACATGGGGATTAGAAAATTAAGTAAAGAAAGTTAAGACGTGAACAGAAAACATAGGATAGTATCAGGAGGGAGTTTCAGTGAATACTGAAAATTGCCCAGGTTACATTTCCAGTTGCTTAAATACCCTGATCCCAAAAGGTAGCAATAAGATAAAAACTGCATTAACACAATGCAAGGAAATAGCAGATCAGTTGAGGGATTATGAGTTACATGCTTAATTAAACATTTTGTTGCTCAAACAAGACAAGTAACATACAGATCCTAAACCAATTTAGAGAATATCTCACCTTCTTTAATTTATGTGTCTGACCTAATATACATTGACTATCAGCACATTTGAAATGCATTAGCTTAAAAGACTGTTAGCTTTTGCCAACCCAAAATGCAAGAAGGTCATAAAACAACATCTCAAACATATAACAGAGATCCATAAGGTTCACTGTAACCTTTTGTGCTCACAAACTATTGGCAGATACATTTATTTTTGACCATCATTTATTCTGGGACTATGAAAATTTGTATAACCAGTTCCACTCTGGAACACATCATTGAACACAAACAAGATGCATGTTTTTGTGCAATGATCAGACCTATTTGGCTCAGAAATTGTTTCATTCCCATTGAGATATATATTATATAAAACCTCCTTTAATTAAGCAGGAAGAATATTTTACTTTTTGCTAATTCTTATGGTTTTACTTCATTTGTTTGTGCTCCTTAAGTTACTAACTCTATCTTTTAACAAGGCAATTACATCTGCTTTAGCAATTTCTAACTTCTCTCATCGTGAATGTGTCAAGATTAACATTTTAATGGGAGCTTCTTCAGAGGTAGATTTTCTGAAGTGCTAGACGTTATGGTTATAGATTGTTTTTATACTAACCACTGTGAAGATTTTATATTCTGTGTCTCTATCTCTTATTTTGAGAAATGTTTACTCTCTGTACTTCAAGAACCTGCTATGGTAGTAGATATACATTTATTTTTTAGTGTTATTGTGAAATAAAAATGAATTTCCAGTTGGTAGTCTTTAAAAACTTTTCCTTTTGATTGACATTTTTTCCTTAAAGATTTTGAAAGGGTCAGGATTTACTGCTCTGAAACTTTATGCCTTGTGCTCCAAGATTTGTATTAACACAATGCAAATTTTAACATTTTTTTGGTGTGTGTTTATGTAACTGTGGTTGTTTAGTGCCCCAGAATTCTGGAATAGTCTACCAGGAAGACCAAGTTCAAGTATTGCTGTCTGCAAGACCAACCTCTAGCAGCAAAGGGTATAAATTTCTATCTGAGGTGGTTTAGGGTAGAAGACACTTTCTTGATGGTTTCCTTATTTATTCTCTGTTCTCTCTTGTCCTTTCTCTACTGTACACTTTTATTGTTGACAACTTATATATGCCAACAAAGTTTTTCAGGCAATATAGGAATTACAATGTGGTTACTTTCTGTTTTTCAAGTGAATGATTACAATGAATACAAAACAAAGAGTAAAAAAAACTAGCCTATTTTCCAAATCTCTTACATGATTAAACATTTTACATATTACAGAAGCAAAACAAATTATACCCAAAATCCATATAGATTAATACCGAAGCAGCTTGTTAAAGATTAACTGTTTGGGCAAGCAAAGTGTTCTTGTCAGATTTTTATTGACAGCTTACATTTTGCTGTTACAAAGAAAGGGCCAATTACTTTTTTAATTATCCTGAAAGGTAATCTTATAAGGAATCTTAAAGAAATTACAACTCTAAACTTTTATATATGAAAAAGGATCAGTCAGATCTAATATA
>NW_026068018.1:3924074-3936158 GCF_014885135.2 Alexandromys fortis
TGTGTGTGTGTGTGTGTGTGTGTGTGTGTGTCAAGAGATTAAGAGTAAATATTGGTATGGGGAATTAATAATCATCTTTGGTTATATAACCATACCTATCAAGTAAAGCTAGCAATAGTCAGGTCGTTTTGTATTTTTGATTCTAGACTTATGAGTCAGACAGTTCAGCTATCTGTCCTTGTGAACTTTAGATTGTTCTCTGGGGATATTTATTTTAAAACTATTCACAAGCCATCTGGTCTACCTGAAGCTATTTTGAAGGTTTGTATTAGCATTGTATTAGCTTGTACATGAATGCCTCTTTTAAACATTAAGAGAATTAGAGACAGCCTAGCTCCTGGACTCAGATGCTTTTTTTTTAAATCATTAACCTGAGTACCTACTAAGTTGGAACTCATAGGTCTTAACTGTGAAACATACCCATGTATTTATTTTTTATTCATCAAAATTCTTTACAAACTATCATTTTTATTATCAAATTAGACAGTACATCTTTGGGAGGAGTCCTCCTCTTGGCAATCCAGTTAAAAATGCCCAATAGAACAGGATGCTTGAAGAGGTAAATACACAATATTGGAGACAGTGGAAAACTCCCAACATCCACTCACACCATGCTATATAACAGAGAAAGAGCTGTAGCAAACATGTAAAGACACAGAAGAAGCAAAAGAGATTCTGGGGTCTGCAGTTCTGTGTCTTTGCCAATAAAGATTGGCCCATTAGAGTTTCCTTATGGTGGGCTGAAACCTGAAACTTCAATTGCTACTCACTGCTCCTCTGGCATAGCCAATGGCATTCTAGCAAACAAAATTTACTGAAAAAGGCTGATACATCCTGGAGGTGGGTGGTGCCAAGATCGAGCCTCATCCCAATGTCAGACAGCAAGCATTTTAAAGGAAAAAAAAAAAAAGCAAGGGAGCAATGCTAAAGCTTCAACCAATTAAAACAGAACATGGGGAGACATGATTAGGGACTGTCCAGGGTGGTAAATTAGGGAGCCTTTGGGGTTTCTGGTTCTGTCCTTGCTAAGTGTCAATCAACCAAGGGAGAGTGGAATTTTGTGGTTAAATATTGCAGTTTAAGATTAGGCCATTTCCTAGACATCTGAGGTAAAATAATTTTTGAGTGGAAATAGTTCTCTCCCTCTACTGAAATCATGGCATAATTGAAAATGGAGTCCCTGTTGCTAAAATGAACTCAACAGGTTGAGTAGTTAGAGGTTGACCGTGGGCTTCTTCCGCAATCATTTCCACCTTAATTTTAAAGACAGGGTCTATTACTGAACCTGAAATTCACCCTTTGGCTAAACTGCCTAGAAAATGAACCTTATGTATCCTCCTATGTCTACTCTTCAGCTCCGAGTTTCAGGTGCCACAAGCATGTCTAGACCTTAATTTGAATGCCAAATGGCATATTTCAAAGCCTTGTAGAGCCATGGCAAACACTTTCCCAACTGATGCATTGTCCCAATTCCTATTCTGATCCTTTTTAAATTAGCACTATAACAAGCCAAAATTCTTTCCTACTCTGTATAATTTTCAAAAGTGAATGAATGTTAAAAGATGTCTTGTGCACTCAGGTAGCTGGTAATAGTTATTATGCAGCAGAATCGCATGAGTATTTATCCAGTGTTATTGTTTGGGTCAAATAGACCGATGTCCTCAGCCAAGCATCTCATTGAGGAGAGTATTATCCAAACTCATTTTCTGATCGTAAAATATATTAACTTTAAATTATCAGTGACATTTTTAGACTATGCAGTTTATAAGTTTTAGGTAAATAGTTTTATATTATTTGTCTTAAAAAGAGGAGAACAACACTCTATGATTTATTACACTGTGTTCTCGTTTCTTTAAAGGACACACATATATTGGAGTAAGAACTATTGCTTTTGCCAATCTATAGCTAAAGAAGCAGAGGACTAACCAGGCAAAGTAAATAGGGCAAATCACTAACACTCTTGTACACTTTGAGCAAAACACAGCAAAAGTAGACTTGGCATGTTCTTCAGTCTGTTACAGAAACTGCACATTTGACTATGGACAGCAGGTTCTTATAAGTTTTGTGATGCTCAGAAGTATTCTGGGATCATCTGCCCAAAATGCTCTCTCTCTATAGGATTATATTCAATAGAATGTCGAGATTAAATGCAAGTGATAAAAGTTTCTGTTTTCAAGTGACTGTGGAGGTTGCATGCACAAGCTGTACATTTTCTTGACCTAACCAATATTGACTACTTTGAACTAGACTTGTACCTGTAGATGATGGTAATGGTCTTTTACTGGAGTCTCTGAGGAAAAAAGAAAAATAAACAAGTCTTCCTCTCTCTGTCTCCCTCTGTGTGTGTATGTGTGTGCGTGTGTGTGTGTGTGTGTTTACATGTGTGTGTATGATAGTGTTTGGCATGTTCACAGTACAGGTGCTATTTTGTAGGTGTATTTACATGTGGAGAGCAGAAAACATTCTGGGAATCATATCTCTGGTGCCATCCACTCTTTTTGTTTGTTTGTTTGTTTAATTAACTAATTTATTTTTTGATTTGATAGTTTTCCTCCCTGGTCATAACTCACCTGTATTCAAGAGGTTAGATTCGCTGGGCAGTAAGTCCTGGGCAACTGTATGCTTTTGCCTCTTCAGTGTTTATATTCCAGAAGAGGGCCACCACACTGAACATTATCTAAAGTGGGCTCTTGGAGTAAAATCCAGCCCTTCCAAGCCAATAAATTCCTTTACTGATTGCTCCATCACCTCAGCCCTATGATAGAATTTTATGAAAGAAGATAGTTGTGTTATTATATGCTTTTTATGGTGGCCCCCAATGGCCATGATAAGAGATTTGAGTAGAACACCTTACAAGCTTGCTGTGCTTAAAAGTCACAGTCAGAAAAAAAAGGGGGGGGAGTTACGCCCCTTAGTGGTATCAGTAGCTAATATTTTATAAGACACAATGAATTCAATAACAGTTAAGAAATTGAAATTAAGAATATTTAAAGAAGAGCTTCATGTAGATTCGTCTGAATGGACATAGTAGGAAACAATTTTGGAGTCATAGGAGTGCTCAATGGAGAGGAAATAAAGATGAGTAAACTGTTAATATTCATGGGGATAGGAAGAAATGTGCTGTGACTATCAACTTATCTGTTCCTTGTTATATTAAGTCATGAGCAAAGTAGCATGACACTGGCCTTGGAAGTTTTGCATGAATTAATCAACATCACTAAGCTCTTCTCAAACTGCCAATGGCCCCCAAGATAGCATCATTTCGCTGGAAATTTGCAGAAAGGCATCCAAGGGAGGAGTAATGGAATAGATTCTCCGAATACAGATTTGCCTTTCCTATTAGTCATGCTTTTGCACAAATCACCATCTGTGATACTTACTCATTATCATGTTACTTCACATCACATTGCATTTTAGTGAGTGATTTGTGTTAGAACAAATCATGTGTGGAAATGGATCTGAGTGATCTTACCATTTCCCATTTTATCCTAAAAGAACAATGGCATGGCTTTTAAAGGGTTTGATTTTACTACCATCTCAGTGGCAGTATCTTGACAGGCTGTGATAATGTCTTCCTGGCTCAAGGAAAAATCAGGAGTTATAACTCAAGGTCATGTGTGAAGTAATTCCACTCAATGATAAGTAAGACTCAGACAATGAATCGAGGTGTTGCCAACTCCAGTGGTTAATCCTGGTCAGTATTTGATCGCTTTCCTCCATTTGAACTTTTCTCCTTCTTATTTACATACCTTGGTATTATTGATTTAGGAATTTTAGTTTTTAAGAAGAATGTTTCAGTAAGAAACCAACCTTGAGACATGAAAAAACTTTTATAGAAAAAAAAATTAGAAAAGGAAAAAATATCTCTCAGAGGAAATTGAAAATAACTATAGAAATAATAAGAACTAAAGAAGAGAGGGACCCAGAAGAGGAGGAAAGGAACTCACAGAGGCTGGACCAATGGCCAGTGAGCCTGTATAGGACATGGCATAGGCCCTCTACATCTGTGTGACAGTTGTGTACTTTGGTCTATTTGTGGTACCTTTTGCTTTGTGGGCTACCCTTCTGTACACTGTGAATATGTATTTCTCCCATTGGTTAATAAAGAACCAGCTAAGGCCTATGGCAAGACAGAATAGAGTCGGGCAGGAAAGACAAACTGAATACAGTTTGAACGAAAGGTGGAGTCAGGAGAGATGCCAGCAAGTTGCTTATAGAAAAGGATGCCAGACCACTTAAGTTAATGTGACGACCATGTGATGCTATACAGACTATTAGAAATGCATTAATTTACAAGTGAGAGCTAGCCGGTAATAACCTAAGCCATTGACCAAGCAATTATATTTAATAGTTCCCTCTGAGTGATTATTTCATAAGCAGGTGTGGGGAGTGATGGGCAGGAAAGAAACCATTCCAGTGGGACCAGGCAAGACAGATAGAAAAGCCAACTGCGTCTAGCCATGAGAGTGAGTCTGTCCCTAATATTTTAGCTGGGTTTCAGAAACCTATTCCTCATACTGGGTTACCTTGCCCAGCCCTAATACAAGGGGAGGAGATAAGTCCTACAGCAACTTGATATGCCATGCTTTCTTGATTCCCATGGATGGCCTGTCCCTT
The DNA here is from genome assembly GCF_014885135.2 of Alexandromys fortis. Lineage (NCBI taxonomy): Eukaryota > Metazoa > Chordata > Mammalia > Rodentia > Cricetidae > Alexandromys > Alexandromys fortis. The sequence goes on from NW_026068018.1 coordinate 3,928,692, forward strand.
TCTGAATCAAACAGAAGAGGAGTGGTTAGGGAGTCAGGAGATGTGGGAGGAGGGAATGGGGGAAGAAGAAAAATGGGAATCTGCTCCTAGAATGTTGAATAAAAAAAATAAAATTATTTAATAATAAAAACACCTATATAAACAAAGCTTAGGAATAAATTAAAAAAATCTGAGGCAATAAACATTGGGAAAAAATATAAAAGCCTGATAATTAACATTTCTTTCCAATTCTCACCAGCCCAAGGGTCCTCCAATTCCAGCTGTCTCTCCCCACATTTACTCCTGATCCCTGATCCCTCCTGCTTCTGTGTCCTCCTTCCCCCAGTCTCCCTGAAAAATCTGTTCTATTTCCCTTCCCAGGCAAATCTATGTGTGTACCCTAAATCCATCTGCTTTTATTAATCTCTCTGGGTCTGTATATATTTAAGAGATAATATACATTCACAAAAGAATACAATGGAATATTTGTCTTTCTGTGTCTGGGTGATCTCACTTAGAAATATTTTCTTTTCTATTTCCCACCAATTGACTGCAAGTTCCATTATGTCATTTTTTCTAACTGCTGAGTAAATACTGCAATGTGTAAATGTACATATTTTTATCCATTGTTTAGTTGAGTTATATCTAGGTTGCTTCCAGCTTATGGCTATTATGAATAAAACCATGGGAACATGGTTGAGCAAGTGTCCTTGTGGTAGGATAGAGAATGTTTTGAGTAAATGCCCAAAAGTGGTATAACTATATCTTGGGGTAGATCAATTCCCATTTTTATGAGGACTTTGCATATTGATTTCTTTAGTGAATATACAAGTTTTCCTTGCCACCCAGCATGGTGGGTGCTCCACATCAAAAAGCTTCAGAAAAAGAACACAGTAATTTGATCATAGCAGTAGTTGATAGAAAAGGGGAAAAATTCAACTCACATCAAAATATAAAAAAACTCAAGAAACTAGATATAATAAAACCAAATAATCTAATTAACAATGGAGTATACATCTAAAGAGAGAATTCTCAATAGCAGAATCTCAACTGGCTGAGAAACACTTTGAGATTCTGTCTCAGTTCTCTGAGACTTAGGTGCAAGAGTTATATTCGTGATGTATCCAGTGGGCTTGTGATCTCCACCATTCTTTTGCATTTTGAGCAAATGTGGTTTTCTGTGGTGGTCTCTATATGCTTCAGAGAGAAGTTTCTTTTAGCATGGATGAGAGCTACAGTTATCTGTGGTTTTAACGATATGTTTTAGAATTTAGTAAGACATTATGTTGGTCTAGGTTTTCCTCTAAGACCCATGATCTCATGAGCCCAAAGTAATGTGCAATATGTGCAGTACCAGGCCTGATTTTTTTTCCTGTTGAGGGTAATTAAGTCTTAATTAGAAAGCTATTTGTTATTGTGAAGACATAAGTGGCATCGTTAGGGATATCTTTCAGGGTTTTTCATTGTTGTTCATAGGCATCACAGTTAGATAGGACTGTTGATTGCTTCCATGTTTTGGAACTTTCACAACACCTTCTGCTGCTAGAAAAGCTAATTCTCAGGAAGAGATCTTTCATGTTAGAGAAGATCCATTTGCCAACTTCCAAGTCCTATGTATAGTAAATAGTGTCTTTATGGACAGAGAATGATGATTTTGCCATCCAATAAATATTTGTATGCTTATCATAATTTTCTGAGTGTAAAACTTATATAGCCACTACACAAATCAATTTTATCATCACACTTTGAAGAGTATCACTTGTATAATGTTACATTTGTAATTTTTCCTTTTGAACATGTCAGTTTCTTGACAACTACTTCTCATAAAGAATATTTTCAATTCACTCAGTGAAAATTTTATACATTTATGCAATGTATCCTCATCACATCCGTTCTCCAACTCCCTTTCCCAGCCCAGGTGCACCAACACATCCCTGTCTCACCTTCACAGCCTTTGTAGTTTTATAGCTTACTAAATCCAGTTACTGTTGCCAACAAGAGCATGGCTATAGGACATTCTGCTAGGACATGAATTAACAACTGGCAGTCATGCTTCTAAAGAAAAACCACTCCCTCTCTGACAACAAATATCAAGCGACAGTAGCTCCCAATCTAAGGGTGAGATTTCATAAACTCTTCTCCATTAGTGTGAGGATTTTGCCTGACTTCAATGTGTGGAGTTCTCATGTAGATAAGCATAACTGCAAGTTTATTGCTGCAATAACTGTGGAATATCTAGAAGACAGCATTATTCAGCACTTCTCTTCACCCTATGATTCTTCCTTTCTTTCCATACCATCTTCTGAAATGTTCCCTGAGCCCTGAGAACTGGACAGAAATGTATGGTTTATGATTTAAGAATGTGTACTCAACAGTTACCTATTCTTAGCATACTAAACAGTTATGAATTTCTCTATTGTCACCCTCTGAAAAAAAAGATGTTTATGAGACAAAAGTGGATAACAGCACTAATTTAAAGGCATTTACATAAATTAAACCAATTTAAGGATATTTACATATCAGATAGTAGCAGCTTGAAATATGCTTATATAGCAAAACAACATGAGTAGTCTCCTCAGCAATGGACTTTTGACTAAGATTACAATTCCAGGCATGGATTCTTTCCCATACAACAGACCTCGAATTCAATCAGAATGTGATTACACCATAAAAGCATACCTGCATTTTATTAGGAGTAACATGTTACCTAGAATGTTATGATTGTTGGATACAGAGTCCATCACTAGGTAAAATTATGAGTGACTTTTCTCCTTCATGAGATTTGCACAGTATATATAAACACTTATGGAATCTAGTCCTACGGGGGAAAGTGTCAAGGCCAGTTCTAGTTTGAGATCTCCATGTCCTGCAAACTGTGTGTGGTGTGAATACTTTTGATGCCTGAGTGAAAGACTGAGTCTGACATGTAGTGCTAATCATGTTGCCCAAATTTATAGCCCACAATATAAGTTTTATAAAGAAGGAAAAAAAGATAGCCACATAGTCTATGAGTCTTTGCATTGCATAGATTTAGTATATTTTCTACTCATTCGGGATGTAATAAACTCAAGAATAGTTAATTTCCTTCTTTCTTCAAATTTTCCCTGGCTTTTCCCTCAGCTCAAGGATTATTACTGTTTAAAGAAATACTTGTTCCAATTTTATTGATTCATAGCCATAAAATGTAAGTCCAAGAGTCTCATCCATCTTTGATTCTGTGTTTCTGTATTTCCAAAAATATCTCATCCAGAGTTAATAGAAATCACTCAGGAGAACTGCTGGAATATAGATTTCTAGAACTTACAATGCTATGATTGGCTGTCTTGGATTCTTTGCCTCCAGCAAAATAGAAAGCTTGTCTAGATGAAGAACAGCTCTTCTGCGTTTTCTGACCTAAGACACAAAACATTCAGACCCAGGGTTTATGTTGGTAGATATAGAGGCTTATGGTCTCATGCCTTGATAAACAGAAGTTTAAACCTTTAAACTTTAGAAGCTAGAAACTTTCAGCTATAGCTGCTCTTGGTTGAGTCTTATTCCCTTTGTCTAATTTGGACTCAGTAACAACTAACAGTATTTATAATAAGTGATCAGAGGAAGCTACAGTTACAACTCTCTAGTTTTGGGTGTTAGAACATGACTTCTAAGAGTGGTTAGTGTTATATCTTTGGGGACTCAAGTAATAACAACCCTAAATTTTACAGCAAATGGTGTTGGTGTTCTTGGGTGCTATTGACTTTGCGATGGCTCTTAGGGCTTGGCAGCTTTCTAGAGCTCTTTAAAGGACTGAAGTCAGGAAAATGTCATCTTTTGGCTCTTAACAGCCTCCTTGTTTATCACCTTTCCCACTCTTATCTGCTGCATGTTTAGATTCCATCTTCTCAATCCTATTCACAGGTGGAAAATCTTCAGTTGCCTTCTGTGAGGGTACGTGATGCCATTGACACCATCATGTGTCAGTGCTGTCTTCCTTCATGTGAGTAGCAAGTCCCAGTCTCCTAATGCTATCCTAAGAATTCGCAAGAGATCATTCAGTAAAAACACCATTGATTCGGCCTAATAGCATGAGACAGCACAAAATATCTCCTGAATGACTCCCACAGTAAGCCACAGAAGCCTATTATTTTATTATTATACACTCAAGGACATGGCATGGGTATGAAATGTGAATGTAATATTGGAATTGGCACTAATTTACTTTTACTTTTCAGATAAATCAGTTACAATCCTTAAATAACTAAATCAAACACTCCATATTACTCCACTCAGAAATTTTTCTAAACCTCTGGAAGAAATGTGACTGTATCAATCTGCCAATTCCAAATATGGTTTGCTTGGTCAAGTAGATTTCAAGGTTCTTCTTGGAAGTAGGCACAGGTTGTCTGTGGAAGTGGTAACAAGAACAAACATTCTAGGGCAAAAAAATAAACATGGTTTCAGGTGTCATGAACCTCATAGTGGGACTTAAAAGTGCCTTAGAGGGGTAGTGAACAATTTAGAGCTGGCAAGATGCTTTGGTGGCAATCTGGCCATCTGACTAGGAGTGGCACAGCAGGTAACTCCCAAGTGAGGCAACAAAGCATGAGAAGTGATCTGGAAACCTCCATTCAGGAGGTTATGTGACCTTTTTCCAAGACTGAAACTTACTCAGAAGAAACAAATAAGTATTTATATCAAGACACTAAAGACAGGATCACACCATAAACTGACAAAGTGTCTCACAGTAGGAACCATGCTTTCCATCCTGCCAAATGTCACTAGAGGGGTTTGTTCCTTCTACCTTTCAGTCTCAGAACCTAGGGATCTTAGGAATCTGAAGTTCTAGATGCTGTCTAAGTAAATTTGATAATGGCACCTTTCTATTGTTGTGCAGATACACTTTGAACAAAAACAACTTGGGTAAAGAATAGTTTAATTCAGCTTTTAAATTTTCAGGTTACAGTTTATTATTGAGTGAATTCAAAACAGAAATTCAAGGTGGGAACTTCAAAATTGCCCTGCTTGTTATTCTCTCTAGTACTTCATTTGAACAATGTGAACTTTCTTTACAGCTAGAGAAATAGAGCTGAAATGATAGGTAGTTTTATACTCACCTACCTGTCTTATATAGTTTGGGAAAGCCTGCTTTGAGAATGGTACAATAAAAAGTGGGACAAGACCTCCTACATCAATTGACAATCAAGACAATCTAGCACAGTCATGTCCTCAGATGAGTTGGATTGAAATAATTCCTCAAATGAGATTTTTCCCCCAGATGATTTCTAGGTTGTGTCAACTTGAAAGTTAAATTTAACCAGAAAAACTATAAAAATAAAATTGTACAATTGTATCTCCAAAATTTCCACTAACATAAAAATGAGGGAAATGCAAACAAAAACAACGAAATACTTTTGCTTATTGACTAGGCATAGAAAAACTAGCATGTCTGTACATCAATTATTGAAAAAGTTGAGGGAGTTCTTTAACACTGCTAGCTGTTAAGATTTTTATGACCGATATTTATCATTTATCTTTTCTGTTGAAAATTGATTACCGAGGCTTTGCCAAGAATTTTTGATATCTTTGCATTGATTTTTGAATATTTGATTTCACAATTTAAGTCATATTAAGTTACACAATGGGCAGAGCTACTGAAGTTCAATCAACACATTTAGATATAACATTATGCTTTCTGGCAAAGATTGAAATGTCGACACTAACCAGGATTGTTACTAGCAAGGGCTCCACCCATCATTTCTCATAGAACTCTTAAATCTTTTATCACGTTTGTGAAAGTTGAGTTCTATACCAAGTTTAGAGAGTTAGTTCCTATTAAAATAGTTATTAAACTTCCATAAGTGAGATAATTTAAGCATCTAGAAGATATTTGTAAGTTATGATTTTATAAATGCTTATATTTATGTATTAAGAATTAAAAGGATGGATTTTAGTCTGCTCTGCTATTTATATTTTTCATGATGACATTGTTATCTTTATAATACTGTTACTTTTCATCTTCCTTAAGAATTTACCTAGGTTAAGTGATGTATGAGATAACATATTGAGAATTCCATAATACTAAATTCTCTCAACCTTCATAACAATGGTGTTGAGGTTGTGCATTACAGTAATTGCATGTTACTAACTGAGTCATGGAGATTTGTGGTAAACTGTTCAAAGCACTGCTGGCACTACTAGAGACTAAATTCACAACTGTATTTTGGCTCTGGAGTCTGGAGGTATAACTTTTATGCAGTGTGTCATAGGAATAAGGAATCCTAGCACGGATGAAACTGATATCAATATCAATAAGAAAGAGCAATAGCAGACAGGGAAGTCTAAACCAGGTATTCTCACTCCCACATCTGTAGTTTTATTATGGAGGGAGATCAGGGTATACTTTTATATTTAAATTCAGCTTATCATTAGAAATAAGAATATTCCAGTCACTGTACTTACTATCAGATGATTTCATATAATATTTTATTACTTTATTTAATATATTTTAAATTATAAAGTTAGTATGTTAAATGTTACTGTTTTAGAGATAAGGAAATGATTTTAAAATGAGGTTAGCAATTTGCACAGGGTAATGAAATGCTATTCAGAAACATGAACAGAGATGCTGATTTACTGTAGAGTCAGATATATTAAATTGTTTAGTTCTTGGTTTAGGGGTTTAAAAAAGTATAATATCACAAATTGAAATGCAAAATTCCTCTTTTGAACTCACAACTCCTTCTAAATGATACATGAATAGATCACAAGCAAATTTGCTGTAATTTAAGATGTATGTGTTCAGTGGATCTTATTCCTTTCAAGAATTTTTCTACTGATCCAACAATCACGCTCATAGTCCTTGCCATTCACTTTCTCATTTATTCATCAATATACAATTACTGAGGGCCTAGAATACCCAAGGAATTTTTAAGCACACGATGGGTCTGATATGAACAAAAGAGGAAAGGACTCTGAAGCCATGGCACTTGCTCTGCCGTCAATGGTTTCAGGGTGAAGGCTGGTAAATAAATAACACCTGAAAGTGCAAGGTAATTTCAGAAAATGGTAGTTACCGCAAACTCAATCAAACAGGATCATGAAATGAAAGCTGCTGCAGCAATTTGTAAGGAAGTCTTTTAAAGAAACGATTTGACAGAGAACACAGACACAAGAAAAGGAGCCAAGCACGTTCAGATCATTCCAGGGTACAGTAATTTGCCCTGTCAAACACAGTGGAAATCTCTTCTCATTATTATCCTTTGATCTTTCTTATCCTGGGCTTCTTCGTCAACTTTTACTATAGTTTCCTAACTGATATTTCTAGCTTTATTCTCTCTGGCTCCTAGTTTAAAACAGTTCTCCTGAAAGCGTTATGATTTTTTTTTCTTTTTTTTTATTGAGAATAAGAAAAAAAAGTTTCCGCCTCCTCCCAGCCTCCCATTTCCCTCCCCCTCCCCCCAATCTTCTCCCCCTCCCCCCCTCTCTTCTCCCCCTCCCCCCACTCCTTTC
>NW_026068018.1:3942397-3957083 GCF_014885135.2 Alexandromys fortis
AGAGTAGCCCCTGCGGATGACCAGGAAGTGTAGGAGGGGTGTCTGAGTTCCCTGTCCCGGGCTGCTGCCGCGGTCAGAAACTCACTCACCCCAGTGATGTCTCTCCTGGTGCCTGGACCGGAACTCCTTGCTGCTAGGTGTCTCGTAAACAAAGGCAAGCGTTATGATTTTGAAGCACACCTTCGGCCATTTCGCTCATCCGCTGTAATGACCTCTTTGCGTCCTCTCAGTCTACACTAGCTTGCAAAAATTCTAAATTTTGCCATTATATCTCTTTCTGTTTTCATGGTAATTCTCCAGCTACAATTATCAGTATTTGCTTTCCTGTAAGCAAACCTCATCCTCAATGATTTATTGAGTAACTCTCTTACTTAAAATCTTTTATTCTTCTCTCATAAATTACATCCTGACCTCAGTTCTCTTCTTTCCACTACCCCCAGTCCTTCCTACCAATCCCCATTTTTCCCAGATCAACTCCTCTCCCTTTTTGAGAGAGAGAGGGGGTGGAGAAAAAGATGGAGAGAAAGGAGGAGAGAGCAGAACTCCTAGGAATATCCATCAAACATGGTTTAATAAGATACATTAAGACTAGACACAAATCTTCATATCAAGGCTGGAAAAGTCAACCCAGTGTAGGGGAAAGGGACCCAAACATAAGCCAAAGAGTCAGAGCCACCCTCCAATCCAATTGTTGGGAGCCCACAAAAATACCAAGCTACACAAACATAAGGATTATACAGAGGACCTAGCTATGATCCATACAGAGTCTGTGTTTGTTGCTTTGGTCTTTTTGACACTTTATGAACCCTGCTTAGTTGATGATCATCAGTCATTCTTAACATTATTATCTATCTGAGATTTTGTTTCAGTTGATTTGTAAGCCAAAAATACCAGGAACCTTGAATCCACAAACACCTGAAGGTTCCCATGTTTCTGATGCTACCTTTTTCTGGAGATTCAAAGTTATAACTCTATTCATGCTAAGAGTATATTAAAAACCTACCAGATTATTTGAAATCCTCATTTTATGGTTTCCATATCTGGAAATTAATTAAAACTAGAAAAGTAGTATATCCAGAGGCATTTGTCAAGTTTTCCTGCAGTGTTGCAATCTCTTCCTAACAATTGGAAGATTCTTCTATTTATGAATAATGCATGATCTAGGTTAGAGTCTTCAGAAGTACTACCCTGAGTCTTTCTTTGAAGATAAAATTAAGACATAGTACCATTATTTCTACCATTCAACAGAAACATGTGATTTTAAATAAACATTGGTTTCTAGAAAACTTGTTCTCTTATTATGAATTTGAATCCCTTGAAGAACTGTTAAGAGTCCTTTCAAGTTTAAGGAAATACAAATTATTTCATAACTTTGCTTACTTATGTCACAGATAAAACTTAGAAAAAAATTTTTATCACAATTCAATCATCCTGTCTTTATGTGTACACATTGATATTATAAATGCATGAATTTTACTTTCATACCTTGTTACTCTTTTCATTAGAATTAACTGCAAATAAAGAATGATTTTACCCTATGTGAAATGCCTTGAGCTCCCTTCACTTACAGGAATTCAGTAGCTTTGATACCAGGAGACCATATTCAGATTTTTACTTTGTCTTTGCATTGGAAAAGAGTCAAAGATACCATAGAATCAGTCATGGAGCACAAATATTTACTACACTTATCTCAAAGGATATTGTACTTTTAGTCCTGTGTTCACGATGATTCTGTAATCATTTATAAACAATTTTTAATCTATATGTTATAACTTAGAGTTTTCTGTATTATCAACTTCAGAACTCATTTAAATTCATTTTGACTTCTCAGTGGAGCAGAGTTCAAGTTGTTTCTTCATTTAACAACACAAAAACATCAATTGCCTTGTTCTTAAAAGTGAAAACAATAAAATAACTAATTCTGGAAGAGATACACCATTTTACAGTTACTATTTATGTGACTAAAGATATACAATTACCAAAATAGTCTATAAGTTTTATGAAATGTAAATATAATTTCTATTCTAGTAATTTCATTCTAGTGTGAGCAAAAAGGGTGATATATGAAGGTATCAATAAATTTTAAGCAAATGGTATCCATATTTATAGAACCATACTCATACTCATTTTGTTTGATTGTGCTTTCAAAACCAAAGAACAAAAATTATTGATATAGTATTCGAAAAAGTTGGGAAGTGAATGGGGTGATGTTAAAGTTAAGCATTACTGGTTACACCATGTGTTAACATTTACACTGTAGCTACTTCTAAGATCTAACACAGAGCTGTGGAATTTAATGCACCTAAGGAGATGTTCCTATCCACAGTTCAGCTAAAGAAATTCAATAAAAGCATGCTATTTACATAATTATTTATTTAACTGTTAAATGGTTAACATTGAATGGGTACAACTAAGAGAGACAAGGTTGGACTGGGAAGACAAGTTAGAAATGATAGATTATTTAAACTTGTAATTATGTGTAAGAAGAATGTTGATAATAAAGGACAGACTTCTCTATGAGAATGAATCACTGAAGTAGTAAGAGGATATGACTATTAGCTGAATGTGGAACAAGGAGCTCAATAACAAAATTACTAACTATAGTAATTGCATGATTTTTACATAATTAAGAACAGAGACAACATTAATACTATATTAAGAGAAACAGAGCCAGGTGATAAATTTTATGTGTATGATGCCTACATGGTGGTGATACAATTGAAAGTACTTTGAAAGAAGTCTCCCAAGAACATGCTGTTACACACACACACACACACACACACACACACACACACACACACACCATTTGTTTCTGCTTGTGAGAAAAAAGGTTTTATGGTGAATATATACTCTGTTGTCCAAATTTACAATTGGGATGATTTAACTATTAGGGATAAGGATTATTACAAAACCCACTGTGAATACCAAGAATTTTACAACTCAAATTCAGAATCTTTCATGAGCAGGCACTTGGAACACAGTAACTGCCACAGTAGGGGCTATAAGGAAAATGGTATTCTCCAGTAGAAATATAACTTTTCAATTAAACAAATAAACTGATAAGGGAAATGTCCTAAGAAGAGATTTAGACGATAAAGTGGCTGTATATAAGCAAATATGGTTCTCTGAAGATACCTATAACAAATTCAAAAGTTAACTAACAGATAAAGTCTAAAGGGAACAGATCCTTTGTGTTGACTATCTCTAAGATAATGAACATTATGGTACTCAATGTATACCAGCTAGGATCAGAATGTGGTGGAAACAGAGAAAAATTGGTACTAATGCTGCCAAAGTAGATTGAGAGATATATAAATATATATTTGTTATATATACATATATATCATAGATAGACATACCTATGTATTCATTAAACATATGGAAGTGATCAAAGAATATTACCAACCAAACTTACATACTGTATAATTAAGATGATATATTACATTAACAAATATGCAAATGGAAAATTTTCCTTTTTCCAGGTTTTAATGAAAGTTCTTCCAATGGACCTCTTGCAAATAGACCTATTTGACCTAAATTTCAAATAGCTAATGCATGTGTAAAATCTCTTTATCCCTGGAAGATCTCAAATGAAAGCATCATACTTCTGCATTGACATACTGCACACCAAAATTGAAGTGTACATATAACTTTATTAAATTTCAGTTTTAAATGACAGTCTAACAGAAATAATAAGACATTGAAAAAAAGCAGAAAATTCAACACAATACATACTCACATTGACAAAGTTACCTAATGAGTTCTGCCCACACACTAATCTCATTTTATTGAACAAACCCTGAATCAGTGTTCTTCAAATTCATATGTTTGAAAGAAAAAGAACCATTCCATAAAGGGATAATGCACTCCTTAATTAAATTATAAATTTCAGTGTAAGCTCATTGTATGACTCATTGGCCTTTATCTCTCTGCTTCTCTAATTTAAATTGAATTCAGAGAAGCATTCCTAAGAACTCATACTGTTGATTTGTTTGTGAAAATGTACTTCACAAAAGGATTTTGTGAATGTTTTCATATCACTTGAAACAAGAGGTAGTCCAAGTATTTCAAAAAAATATATTAACTGCCAGTTTCTATAACTACTTTTCTTCATGACTTGAGTGAAAACTTATTTTTATTTCAGGAAAGTAAGAATGTTACAAAGTTGGCACTTTGTAAAAACTTTTAAAGGCTATTGAATTGTCAGTGTTAAAATTCTAAATAGAGGAAGATGGGCCAGAAGGATCACAGAGCACTCAAGTAGGTGTTCGAAAACTGCAGGGCATGATGGCATTGAAACTTAACTGTGCTTTTATTTTTGGCCACATTTTTCTCCAAAAAAAATATTAATTCTACAGGGTAAAAAATTATATTTATTATTTTGTTGAATTGTTTTTATGTCTTCAGGTACACTAGTTAATAATTTATATGCCTAAGGATTAGCGGTAACACCAGAGAGAACAAGACCTTTCTAATGGGTAATTAGAGTTCTGACTTTGGAAGAAAGAAGTAGCAAAGGCTTTGTGTTCTGGAGTAGCTACATCAAAAAGAGCAAGGTTCAGGAGACACTGTAGAAATGCATGTTGGAATTTGAGGGATGACAGACAAAGGTCCTCTTTCTGAGTGAATCATTATACATTTCACCAGTTTGATCTAAAAAGGCAGCAAGCCCAAGGGATGAGAAAAAATTCTCAGCTAACAATCATATCTTAGTTGTTAAGGTCCATGGGGAATGGACAATTCCAGCTCAATGTGTCTTTCTGAGTTGATATTGTATATATTTTGGTAGAATTTTCTTGCTTTTTTGGTATTAGTAACAATTATCAGCAATATTTATTTTATCTCCAAATTAGGATCCTTGTAGATTCTTTGGGTCTTTTAGTTATCACATGTCAAAGCTCTGAATTCTCTCTTCCTTCCACAAGAAGAATTTCCTCTCATGGTGTTGAAACAGATTGGAAAGCAGGTTCTGAACAGTGTTCTGGTGCCAGGCTAGAATAACTGAGTTTAATGGAGTTAGAAACCAAGTAAGGCAAATAAAATTCATGGAATTCTGTTATTTGCATCCTTACTGCCTGTTCAGTTGGAACTACCAAATAACAGATGTTGTGCAGGAAAAAAGTCAAATGCATTATTAAATCACCAGCATACATAAAGCAAAATACTTATATTAACTTAGCTTGTTAAAATCCTTTGTTGACTAATAAAGAATTGTTTACAGATACAGACACTCAGATTCTCAAGGACAGGAAAGTTGGGAAGTTATTTAGGGCTGCAGAAAAAGGAGAGCTTGAATATTTAGCCGAAATATGATTATCAATGAAATTTATATGGAAAAATAAAGTTTACAACCCAGAAATACTGAGAACTCAATGAACACAGGCTTTTGCCTCTTTTACACTTTCCTGTAGATGAAACAGGGTTGGCAGATTCCTCTGTGTATGCAAAGGGCTTTTCAGAGAAGTGTAGATTTTAGTCCCTCTCCTTATTGCTTTTGGGCTGTCTTGCAGGAAAGGCTGTTAAATATTGTCTATGCCTACCTATGTTTTGTATTAATTATCATCAGGAAATGCCTCGTACCATTCAAATCACAATTAAAAGGAGGACCAGGCAAGATATGCAACTCTGTACACTTCCTTTTCACTACAGAACAAAGGTGACAGTATAGAGTAACAGAACTTCATAGCGGGGAATATTATAACTTTCTTTAATTTTATTATTCCTGATGGGTCACAGCCAAACAGTACTTATATCAATAAGCCAAATAACAGAAATTGCTAGGATTTATGACTCAAAACTCTAGAATAACAGGATAAATTCTGCCAGTTTCTGTTGCAATGACCTTTACAGAATTTGTTTTCTCAATCATGGGGGACAGAGACTGGAAAGAGGTGACTGTAGTTGCTAAGGGCTCAAAAAATGTGTGCTGTGTTTGGATATCTTGTGATCCAATGAATGGAATAATTGAAATAACAAGGAAAAAAGCATAATACCCTACATACAATTCACTAGAACAACAGACTTAAAATCTGAATATGTTAATAAAACTCCAAAGGACTTTTAACTACTTTCGGGCACGATGATATGCTGGGAGCTGCTGTATTTGATCAAGTGAAGAAGTAAGTCAGAAAAAGATGAAACAGAGTCTGTCTAAAAACAATAACAAAAGAAAAAGTTTGGAAATTTACTGTTAGTTAAGAGATACCCAAGGGCTGTGCATTGAGACAATGAACTATGAAGTAAGCCATTACCTGCAGAGAAGCTGTGCTACTGGCGTTGGGAAGGTGAAAGCAGTAGCTGTCTTCAAGGTTAAGTCCATTCTAAAAATGGGCTCTAAAAGACCAGCAAACTGGAGAGACAAGAATGAGTGTCAGATATGTGACTGGGCAAGACCCATTGTGCAAGGAGAGTTGTCTGGAGTAGCACTGACTCAGTATTCTGAAGCAGAAATTCTCAGACTACTCTAGGGTCTGAGGATGAACTATGGTTTGTCACCATTGCCTGGATCTGTAACGTCAGGAAAGTAGGAGCAGCATGTGGATTTGACAGTATCTTCTGATAGACATGAATATACTCAGACAAGAAAAACATATAAATGTAAAACAGACAAACATCACAATAAGTAAGGAAAAAAAATCACTATTTCCAGTTAGGAAGAGATGACCCAAAATATAAATAAACATAAGAGTAAGTGGATGTTCTTCCTTCTCAGAGCATCAGTCATAGAAGATTGTACTGAAGGGAAAATCCTGGCACAGCATGTATAAAGGTGCATTTGTATTTTTAGGGAGGAGTGTCTAAGGCTAAGAAATTTCTGAGGAAAGTTGAAAATCCAATCACACAAATTCTTGTGAGTCAAACAAGACAAAATAACAGCAAAATAAATAAATAATCAAGACCGATACTCATGATGAAGAGAAAGATGCTATGTATATAAATAACCATAAAATAAGAGGACATGAATGAGCAACAGATTGAGCAGGGATGTATTAGAGAGTTTAAAGGGAGGAAAGGGAAAGGAGAAATATTATAACTAAACTATATTCTTAAAATTAAAAAAGACTTTAAAAAAATGTGCTAAGATATGTACACAAACAGGAATTAGAACACCAAAAACTGAGTTTGTGCATAAAATTAAAGACCAGTGAAGGGGTAAACAGAATAAGCAATTTAGGATAAAGAGAAAAATTATAGGCTAAAATATTAAATATAAATGTGAAGGAGGTGGTACATATGGAGGGGCAGGTTTGTAATTCGTCATTCCCATGTTATCCATAAGGGCTGACTGTGTTTCCATGTAGTCTCACCTTGTTTACCTTGCCCCACCAATGTTCTGTCTATACAAATTCAGCAACGTAGCAAATGCGGGAGCGATGCTCATAAACTACCTCTGCCACAGAACAGTTGGAGTACTCTATTAAATGATTCTTGTGCCAAAGACCATCAGAAAGTGTGTACACAGGCATGGACAATATCCAAGATGCTGCAGTATTTCTTTTTTTTTTATTAAAAAAAAAAAAAGAATTTCCGCCTCCTCCCCGCCTCCCATTTCCCTCGCCGTCTCCCTTTTCCCTCCCCTTCCTCCCACTCTTCTCCCCCTCCCCCCACTCCTCTCCCCCTCCCTCTCCAGTCTGAGGGGCAGTCAGGGTTCCCTGCCCTATGGAAAGTCCAAGGTCCTCCCCTCTCCATCCTGGTCTAGGAAGGTGAACATCCAAACTGGCTAGGCTCCCACAAAGCCAGAACATGAAGTAGGATCAAAACCCAGTGCCATTGTCCTTGGCTTCTCAGCAGCCCTCATTATCCGCCATATTCAGAAAGCTGCAATATTTCTTATCAAATATCTATTAGACTCTGACACTATGGAAAGCAGTATCTAGACTGGGGTATGTTAACAAAAAAAATAGATGCTGAGAGACTGTGTTCTTGGCAGTATGAACTGTCATCCTAGACACTAGCTGGTATTCAATTACTCACATTGTTTATACAAAATTTACCTTCTAGTGGCAACCACATATCTGTTCTCAAATCGACACAGCTCCACTCCCCTTGCTGGTGCAAACTACAACTCTTGCAATATACACATTTTGTCTCTAGGACTATATCAAAGTCACAAATGGAAGATCAAAGTAGTACTTTGAGTCTAGAGGTGTAAAACTTCACTTATTATCTGAAAACTTCATAAAGCTTATCTATTTAAAAATTATTATTCTGAGAATTTCATACATGAATGTTCTGTTTGTATCATCTCTACTTCTTCCTCTGTTCTCTTCAACTGCTCATATTTCCTCACTCCCTCCGAAATTTATGACCTCTTTTTTTTTTATTATGATTGTTTTATACACACAGACACATGTACACACCTACCTATGTATAAATAAATCTTTCCAAGTTTGATTGGGTTTATGGGTGTCCCTGTTGTTCACAGGAGCTGGTTTTTGGATCTTACAGTCTTCTCAGCCCCTCTTCCATGTTATTTTCTGAGTGTAGGTGAAGGGGTTGTACTGCAGATGCATCAACTAGAGTTTTATACCCATAGTGACTTCTACAGAAATATAAAAAAGAAAACTTAAAGAATTATTTGCTCTTTGAAATACTGTTTATTTGGTGCAAATAATTATAAGGAACAATAACTATTTCTAAGAACTATTTGGAAATATGTTTTTTTTATTGACATATACAATGGTGAAAAATCTTTATCTTTAGATTATTAAATATAGTACAAACAAAAATCACTTATATAATTCTTATTTTTCCAAATACACAATATTGTTTTAATAGAAATATATTTGCGTGTTTATTTATTAACTAACAAATTTGTACTCTTAGAAATTATTTTAAGATTACTATGAAATTCAAAAAATAGACTACTATGTGATCTACTACTATTCTTACAGATATACAGCAAAAACTAATTTAAAATTAATAGTGAAAATTATATAGTACTAGTAATGTTAATTTAATTTCAATAATAATGTCTTCTTGACATGTAATTGCAATAACCAGCTGTGTTAGGCTTCTTAATTCATCAAGCCCATCGATTTGTGTTTTATATTAACTAAGTAGTCTTTTTCAATTTTCTATTCAAATATTGGTATAAGATTTACATATATGTATTAACAGAAAACATAATTACACTAAATACTGATAACCTTAAGACTAATCAGATAAATGTCAATAAAATATAACACAGCTATAAAGCAAAAGTGAAGCTGTTATTTATAAAACAAATCAAAAAGCATATGTAGCATTTCACTAGGCAAATTTTCTGCAATAAGAAACTAAGCTATCCTCAAGGGAACCTAACTTAAGAGTAGTAGCTGCTCTTCCATACATACCAAGTTTTGTTGCTAACACCCAAGTTGAACTCCTCACCACTGCTTTTAGTTCTAGTCCCTGGGGGTTGGATACAGTCTTCTGGTCTCTGTAGGTATATAAACACATATAGCATACCCATGCACAGGTACACAAATAAGCATAAACCAAAAGTAAATCTAGAAAACCAAGACAAAGACTAGCTAGGTTGTTCAGAGGGCAAACATGTTTGTTACCCAACTTGATGAGGTAAGTTTGATTCTCAGGTTCTACATGTTAGTAGGAAAGAACTGACGTCTGAAATTGTCTTCTGAACTCACTATGCAACAATGGTATTGGCACACTGTGCACACTCACACACACATACACGCACACATGCACACATACATGCCTACATGTGCACACATATGTACATAAAAACAAAAACTCAGCAAAATATTTAATTTAGAAAAAATTAAAAAACAAAACAAAACTGTGTTCACTTCTCAAAGTGGGATGCTATATGTAAAAACTACCTAAAATTTTGGAAATGACTTAAAAATTAATGAGGACATAGATACATAGTTCCTAGAGAATTTTTATTATAATTTCTCTGGAAGTAATAGAAAGTTATGGGGTAGCTGGAACAGACTATAGGTAGAAAAGAGAATTTTCGAACCATACTGGTGAGGACTCTGCTCCAAATGAGGAACTGCTGCCGAAATCATAAGCTGTCTTCCAGGAAGGTTAATCACCAAGGAATTACATTATAAAATTTAAACTTTCAGAAACAAGTTATTAGACACTGAGGGACGGAATGCCAGTCATCTATAGTGGCAAATGGTTTCTCTGCTCATACCATTTGAGTACTTGGGATCTAACTCATCATCAGGCTCTTCAGAAAGCACTTTTACCTTCTGAGCCATCTTGCTGACTTAGTAAGAGAATCTTAGTAAAACTGTGCTCTCTAACTGTGTACAAGGCCAATCTTAAAAGTAATGAGTCTAGATATTTATGTAAAGAAGTTTATAAGCAGGATTTCTTCACCTAGTTTTGACAGGAAAATAGATAAAAAGACACAGTAGTTCTGGATGAGAGAAAAAGTCCTAAGACCAAAGAGAATATTTTGAAAATTCTCAGCCCTTTTACGTGGCAAGAAAGTTAAATGTCAGAAATAGATTCTGAAGGTTTTGAAAGAAAAAAAAAAACACATGTGACTTGATAATCCTTTTCTGAAACCATCATAGACAGAGTGGTTAAAACCCACAGTTTTGTCTGTGAGAGCACGACTATAAAAAAAAAAAAAAAAAAAAAAAAAAAAAAAAAAAAAAAANAAAAAAAAAAAAAAAAAAAAAAAAAAAAACCTCAACAAAACAAGAGCAGTGTTGAGATGAGGTGATGGTTAAAATTCTCAATCTTAAGGAAGAGATTGATATGCATCATTGGTTTAATGGACTAATCTAAGGAGAAGAATGGAAGTTCTTGAGTGATTTACAGGTGGAGAAACATTGTCAGGTAGATGACAAAGGGCATGAAGCTTGAGCTGAAAGAAAGACTAAGAGACACCCTCTGAACTCAGGCTCCAAGCAGCTCTACACCATTCAGATCTAAAAGACATTTCCATATAGAGCAGAAATCCAGTGGGCGCCAGCCACAAACAAATAAAGGTAAATTTGAGCCTTTTAAGTTCTATTGAGGAAAAACTGATGGTACTTATATGTATACATTTTTCAGGCTAGATATCTTGTTTAATGTATTTTAAATGTTTGGGAGAGATGGAAACTGCATTATACAAAGATAAACACGTGTCAAAGTAAATGTTATTTTGAAACTAATGCTTTTTAAGAGAAAGGTTAATGTGTTCCCAGGCAGTTCTACCTGTTTAACAGAGCAGTATAAATGGGGGTGATCTTTTACTTTGTCCATTTTAGCTAAATGTTGTGTAACATTGTTTAAAAAAGGTCAATTAATATAACCTTAAAGGGAAATGAAGTCCAATAAATAAATACATGTTGTCCATGTTCCTGCTGATAGACTACACGTTATCATGACCTCCTATCCATGCTCATCCCTGAAAAGTGAACTAGTTGATGAGACTAGGGATGGATAAGTACTTGCCAAAAATCAACTATGAAGGATTATTTTTCTTCTGGAATATTTTTGAGTTTGTTGAATTATATCACATAATATAAAATATATCCTTTTTTGTACTTTTAGTAATGAAGTAGAGAATTTCAATTAAACACACACATACGTGTGTATACATACACACACACACACACACACACACACACACACACATATATATATATATCACGAGTTACCTGAAAGGTCTGAAGTGAAAAGTTTAATCTCTAGAACACATTTGAAATTTAAAGCATAGTTGAAATTGGCAGAAGAATTTCTGAAATTGTAGATGGATGAATATTAATTTTATTTTGATGAATATGAAGAAAAAGGAATGGTACTTAAACCAAAATAATATTTCAGCCATTACATGGTGAGTTCTACTACAGATGAAATAGAATTCTCATAAAGGTGAGATAAATAAAAAGAGAATAAAACAACTGTAGAAAATGTGAACTTAGAATCTGTAGGTTGGATAGAGTACTATGAGAAATACTCTAATAGATATGAGACGTCTCACACCCCTCAGGTATGGCAATAGAAAGCACAGGCAATGCAAAAAAACAAAAGCAAAACACAAAAAGTGAACTTCACCAACTAAGCAGCTTAATACTAGCAGAGCAAAATTAGAGGGATTAAACAGATTATATTTATATATTAACTTCTTTATGAACATATACACACATACATGTGCATATGTACACATCTCTGGGTATAATAATAGCAATTACGAGATGGAGGCCATGGATTTGAGAAGGAGACAGAAGGACAAAGAAAGAATTGGAGGAAAAAAAAGGGAGATGGGAAAGGATTTAAAAACAATACACATATTTAAATTGTTGACAGAGGTTTCTGTCCCACATGGTTCCACAGCCATCCAGTCCCAAAGAAACACACAGAGGCCAACTTTAATTATAAACCAGTTGGCCTATTAGTTCATATTTCTTATTAACTAACTCTTACATTTTAAGTTAACTCATAAGTTTTGTCTGTGTTAGCCACATGGCTTGGTTCCTTTTATCATTGAGGCATTCTCATCTTGCTTCCTCTGTGTCTGAGAGACAACTACATACTGAGCCTTTTGTCCTCCCAGAATTCTCCTGTTTTGAGTTCTCCACCTATAGTTCCTGACTAGCTACTGGACAATCAGCATTTTATTAAACCAACACAATTCGCAAATCTTGACAGAATACAAGAACATTGTCCCACAGTAATAAACCAATGAAAATACGAAAATACAATTAATATAAGAGAATACATACATATATATATATATATAACAATGCAACTAGGAAAATATATATGTTTGAAAAGACAGATTTAATTTGATGCTTGCTATGCACGTGTGTGTGTGTCTGTAAAATTATCACACTATATCCCAAACATTTGTAAAATTATTTAGTGTCAAATAAACAATATATTTGATATATTTTTTGATATATTGATATATATTGTGGTGGTTTGAATAAGAATGGTCTGAAAACCTACTGCATTTGAATGCTCATGGGGTGGCACTATTTTTGGAGGAGGTTTGTCTTGTTGGAAGATGATTCCAAAGCCCAAATCAAGCCCAGTGATAGCCGCTATTCTTGCTGCCTGTGAATCAGGATGTAGAATGCTCAGGTATCTGTAATGCCATAGTTGTCTCTGTGCCACCATGTTTCTGCCGTAATAATAATAGAATAAACCTCTAACATTTTAGAGAAAAAACAATTAAATGCTTTTCTAAAAAAAAAGAGTTTTCATGGTTATTGTTTCTTCTATTTGCAATAGAATACTGACTAAGAAAACATTTTAAAACAAAATGGATGTTTCAGTAATGCATCATGAAAATGAATATTGATTATCCATCCGAGGGGATATATTTTCTGTTTTTTTGTGTTTCTGTTGTTAATTGGTGAGCTTAAATCTGTATGTTTTGCTATCCTGATATATTTTTAAATATTCATGTCACTAATTAATGCTTTCTAATCTTGTCATTTTAAACCTCTGTTTATACTGATAACTGCAATGTCATTATCAACTAGTATTCACTTATTGTTGATCACATGTGAAGTTTAGCAGTGCAAATTAGTAAGACTCCTGACGATTTATCTAGATCTGCTGTTGTAAGAGTATTAAAAAAATGCATTTTACACCTGATTTCTGATTTCCTCAAGGCATCCTTCCACTTTTGTCTATGTGCTGTTTTATAGTTTAGACATGCAAGCATAGCTATCATTATCCTCCTGTCTTATGCAGGATTAGTCAATAGTGAATAATTCCAAGACCCTGATGAAAATATTTGAATAGGGTTAAATGGGAAAATAAAGATAATGAATATTAGAGTATGCAAATTGGATAGCAAGTAAAATAAATTCTTAAATTTATTTTAAAGGCGAATATTTGTACATATATGTAGTCCACATCTATGTAAATATTGCAATGCAGGTTTTTATATTTTTATACATTTTATGTACATATTATGAGATGTTTTAAAATATGTATCAACATAAGCAAGTAAATAGATTATAGTCTGTAAAATTGTGGCATTTTATATAGGCATAAATATCATCTCAGATAAACTTTAGAATTATCATAATCTTTAGTTTTGTGCTGTTCAAGAAATAAGCCTGAATGTTTCATAATGAAAAATAGGTCTACCATTTTATAATTATGGTAGAACAAATAAAATTATCTGAGAAAATTATGAAAATAAACAATATTAAGCAATTCCTGGGCAGTGCAAAGATCTAAAACAAATAAATGATCTAATAAAACAAACATTAGTAAAATATTTATTATTTTCAAAGCATATGCTAAAGAAGAAAGCAATTAAAAGGCCAAGCCTAATGGAGTATTTAGTGCAGTCTACTGTAAAGGCAATTACTCAGCCTGTGCATATAATGCAAAGAAAGGAAGTAGTTTGAAGTAAAGATAAGTGTAAGCCAGCCTTATGAAGAACCATTTTATTCTAGTGATTAATACTGTGCTGAAAATTACAAATATCAACTATAAAGTTGTTACAAGTTTTGATTATTAACCTACTAACAATCAGTTCTAAGAATATTATTTTATAAATTATCAGCAGTTAGGAGCTTAAAAATGCCAAGTTCTCAATGATATTAAAGATTTTGGACACTTTCATGTAATACTACAAAGTCTTTACATCATACCAATATATAAAGAATCCAAAAGTAATTTTTTTAAATATAATTTTTTTATTGAAAAAAAATTTCCGCCTCCTCCCCGCCTCCCATTTCCCTCCCCATCTCCCTTTTCCCTCCCC
>NW_026068018.1:3957343-4008052 GCF_014885135.2 Alexandromys fortis
GGAAGCACACATCTTAATTAAGGGAGCCATCTTAGGGTTGGCAAGAGATTTGGTGCTCCCAGGTGCCCAGGGCGATGTCCCCAGTTAGTTCCTGGGGCAGCTGAGGACAGAGAACCTGAAATGACCCTATCCTATAGCCATACTGATGAATATCTTGCATATCACCATAGAACCTTCATCTGGAGATGGATGGAGATAGAGACAGAGACCCACACTGGAGCACTGGACTGAGCTCCCAATGTCCCAAGGAGGAGCAGAAGGAGGGAGAATATGAGCAAAGAAGTCAGGACCACGAGGGGTGCACCCACCCACGGAGACAGTGGGGCTGATCTATTGTGAGCTCACCAAGGCCAGCTGGACTGCGACTGAAAAAGCATGGGATAAAACCAAAAGTAATTTTGAAAGGGATTTGTTTTTTTTTTGTTGTTGTTGTTGTTGTTGTTGTTGTTTTTTGTTGTTGTTGATATTGTTTGTTTGTTTTTCAATACCGATTTTCTGTGTAGCTTTGGGGCCTGTCCTCGAACTCTCTTTTGGCCTTGAACTCATAGAGATCCGCCTGCCTCTGCCTCTTGAGTGCTGGGATTAAAGGTGTGTGCCACCACCACCTGGCTAGGAGATTGGTTTTTAATAAATATGATAGCTATATTTTATACAATAATAGTGATGAAGTATAAAGTTACATTGATTGAACAAACTGATAAGTGAAATACTTGGCCAAAGTGAGCAAATCTTTTATATATACATATATATATATATATATATATATATATGTATTATCTCAGACACATTTTAATCCTCACATACATTGTCACAACCCAATGTGATACTTTATGTGAATATTTTGAAAATACCTTTTTATTTATTTGGATAATTATGAAATTTAAATATATTCATCTATATTAAACATGAGTCAGAAAATAGAACTGTAGGTTTTTCTCTTAGAGTCTCCTTATTGGTATAAGAGTAACAAGGATCCTTGCACTCTTCATTGACTCATAATATTCACTATGAAGATAAACCACTTTTCATTCAGAAAATGATACGACATTGTGTTTTGTCTTAGTCAGTGATGTTGGGCCTCAGGAGGCTTGGGCAGGAGGCCCACTGTAACTTCCTAACACTTACTTGAGTTTGGTGAGGCTTAGTATAATTTTCTGAGCCTGGCTGTTGTTTGGAGACCTGTCTCTGGCTACCTGACCTAGACTTCCCTCTGCCCTGCCACCAGTAGCATGGCTATTACTGGCCCTTGCTCCTTGCTTTGTGTTGGCTTATCCCAGGCTTCTTCACCCCTATCACAACCCTGTATAAGTCTCTACTTGATACCATTAAATGAGTGTCTGCTTTCTACCATTAAATGAGTTTCTGCTTCCATAGACTCCAGACTCAGTGAGAGTGTTCTCCCCAGTGACCAGTGCAGGAGGGCTAGGTCTTGACAGTCATCATCCCATTCAGCCCCAGGGAGAGTCCAGCAGGTCTGGTTCTGTCCCTGCTATTTGTGAAAGAACTGGGCCAGTGAGAGTCTCTTGAAAAATAGGGACTGTTGGGTTCATCAATAAAAATAAAATATACATCCTAGCATTTCTTATAAAATCTAAAAAAAGAATGACATAATCTACTTCTATTGTTGCAACAAATGTATTAAGATTCTCTAAATACTATAAATGACTTTTTTAATGGGAGATTTTTTTTACCATTAGTAGATAACCTGAAACTCCTCACAATTTGGAGAATTTGTGTGCAGCAGTATATGTATGTCTTTAAAGACTGTTTCTTTAAGCATTTTATGTGTGCATGTACCTTCATATGTACTGAGTAGATTCAATGCTATTGAATACATTCTCTTATTTCTTGTCACTTTTACACACTTGTTCAAAACAACCGCAAAAACATTTATAGGTTCACCTCTGCTTTATCATTTCTTTTTTGTAGTTGACATTTACTAACTGGCTATTAGTCATTTATTTTTATCTCTAGAAAGGCCTCCAAACCCAAAGCCATTTGCCCTGATCATTTTCCCTAGTGCTAAATTATTTTGCACTTCTGAAGCCCTTTTATGTGAGTTTAGAGAGATAAAATACATCAGACATAACTGTTTAATAAAACTTCAGTAAAGTGATAAATCAGAGGCCTGTGGCAAACAAAGTGCTGGTGACACGAGATGATGCAAGGGACAGATCTTGTCTGAGGAAGCCCGTTGAAAATTAAACAGATCTCATTTGCTTTAATTCATAAAAGCAAACAAACTAACAAAAGTCCTTGATCTTTGAAAATCTATTGTTTGAAGCACAACAGTTTGTTTTCATTAAGTTGTGTTTTGTTCCATGTGATTATCAACAATTATTGGGCTTTCAAACATATTGCACTATCAATCTGAAAATACAGTCTATTTAATTTGAATTTACAGAGTTTTTGTTTAACGTTTAGTATGCACAAATGAAGCTCCTCAGTGCTTCTCACATTGTTCATTATTGACATCACATACATCACACGCTTACTATCTCTAGCTTCATCAATTCTTGTGCGGCAGAGGCTGGTCAGGTAAAGCTATAGACACTCAGTTTTGTCAAGAGAGCTCTCTTATAGTCATTCTTCCCTTAGGACTTGTTCAGGCAAAGGAGCAGGAAAATAAATTGGTTCAGGAAACAATGTCTGGAGCAGTGGAACCACACAATTCTCCCTTCCAAGGAATGGAACTCAACTGATGCCTTAGCTGTGCTGACTCTCTGTCCTCCTTGTCCTCCTACTTTCTGAAATGTGTACGACTAACTGGCTACCGTTACTGTAGAAAATCATTAAGTCAACAGAATCCCATAGCTCTGACATGAAAATCTAATCCCTTTTACTTATTAATTATGAGAATTTACAGAAAAACATGGGAAATACCAGATGGGGAGTGGTGGTACACGCCTTTAATCCCAGTACTCTGGAGGCGGAGGCAGGAAGAACTCTGTGAGTTCAAGGCCATCCTTGTGTACAAGAGTTAGTTTCAGGACAGACTCCAAAACTATAGAGAAAAACCCAGTCTCAAAAAAGAGAACAAACAAATAAACAAAAAAAAACACACAGAAAAACAACAATAACAACAACAAAAATAACACGGGAAATACCAATTGCAGCAGACTTTGTCTGTGCCTTCAGATTCCTTTAAACATTCATAAAAACACATCTTTCAAGTAACTAATTCTTAACTATAGGGAAACTTACTGAACTTCCATCTACTATGCAATTCATGAAGATTTGCTTTATGTCTGTAAGCTTCCAATTTGAAAAATAGTGTGTGAGTATAAAGGAGAGACTAGAAATAGTCAAAATATATTTTATACATGTATTCTTAAATAATATTTTCTATGATTCTAGAAACTAATTATTTAAATACCTAGAGATGATCTGAGGAACAATTTTTGATAATTTATAGCTAATATTTCAATAGTAAACAGTTATGAAGGGGAAAGGAAGAGAAAAGAAGAGAGAAATGAAAAGAAATTACTCAGGAATTATATTTTACTTTTGTAAATTTAAATATTTGCAATAAATCACAAATTATTCAATTTTCAATACTTTTGCAGTATTTGAGAGTCTATTAAATAATACAATGAGTATAAATTCTGGCCTCTATGACTTCAGCCACAGTTTCAACAAGGAATATAGATTTTTAAATTAAATATTATTTGGGAATTTTATACATGGATACTATGTGTACATCATTTACATTCCTCATACTTTTCACTCCAACTCCTCTTATTCTCTCCATTTTCAAATTGATAACCTCATCTCTTTAATTATTGGTGTCTGTTTAAACATTATTACTTCATTGCAACTAAAAGGGATCATTATAATGGCAAAGGGGCTGAGCCAAAAGGTGTTGAGGAAAAATGAGTTTATTCTTGGATTGTTTATCATGCAAGGACTTATAAATCCCTGGGACGACAAGCTTCCAGATTGTTTTATTAAATATTAGCATTAACTATAATCTAACATTATGATTTCTAAAGATAATATTAAACCTGTTTAAACTACAAAAAATCTCATCTTTATAATTATTGTCATTTTTTATTATGCTCACATTCACTGTTCCTTGTGCCTAATCTGAAATTTCTATTCATAGATCATTCAGTTGAACTCCAAAGTCTCCTCTTCGATAGATGTGAATAATATCAGAATATAGAAAATATACAGGTAGATTTTCTATACCTATAGGTAAGAGGTTTGCCAAACTTTCATGATTTAGTGAGACTTTTTTGATTGTTTTCTCTTCCTTCTGTTCTTCCTTCCCTCCTTCCTTTCTTCCTTCCTTCTTCTCTTCCTCCATTCCCATCCCTTCTTTTTCTTTCCTTCTGAAAGGAAAGCAACATGTAATATTGGGTGATCTTAAGTTATTTAAATTTACTTCAAAATGATGGAAATCATGAACATGACAACTACCTCTTACATTGATTATTTTGAAAAAAATATGCTTAAGACAGAAAAATACTGTACAAAAATAACTACATAACAAAACTATTTGTAATTATGATAACATTCTTAATATCACCATATTCTCTCCTACCTTTTACAAGTTTAGTACTAGCTTTCTTTCTTACCAACAAATAGAAATTTTTAAGTAACCAGGAATAGTGAGTTTGTAAAAAGGAAACTATATCAAATTACAATTTAAAAATTAAACTCTTAGCTACAGTAAATTTAAGCATTCATGAATTTCATTTTAAAAGTTATCTGCTTATATTTAAGTAAAATAAGAATTTTCTTCCGGTGATACAGTCTTACAGATTTTTAAAAATGGAAATGTCTTAACTGCCACATCAGTGTAGACCACAGCCCAAGGAACCAAAAAGTCTTGCTCTTCATCTTTTAAAATGTATTTCATTTTAATTATCTTACAAATTTTTAGTAGTAGATATATTCTGAAGTTTTAAAACAAGTATAGCTTATTAGATTTCCATTCCACTGAACACTCATAACCAGCTTGAGCTACAAGGAATGCTTTGCTGAGGATATTTATTCATTGTATTTTTCACATAAGTGTTTTGCCTGTATACATGTGTGTATATATATCACATGTGTACCTAATACCTGGAAATGGAGTTAGAGATGATTGTCAATGCTGTGAACTGAACCCTGGTTTTCTGCACTTTTAATGCTTAGCCATGCCTCTGAAGGATGTTTTCTTAAGAGTGCCTTAAATAATGGATTAGGATAAATATTTTAAGATATGAAAATATGAATTTTAAATTACTGATAAAATATCTCACCTATTCAAATCAATATATATCCAACACACACATAGACTATATATACATATACATATAAACATATATATATATTATATAGATGATAGATAGATAGATAGATAGATAGATAGATAGATAGATAGATAGACAGATAAAATAGAGTACACATAGTAATCTTATAGAATTTCAAAGCTGGAAATGATAAATAATTTCTTTTCATACAATATGTTTTGGGCCCGTGTTCTATTCCCAGTAGCCACACGATTACTAACAACTTCCTGTGACTCCAGTTCCAGGTGATGCAGACTCCCTGTTCTGACCTCTGTGGATTATAGGCATGCGCTGATACGCAGACATACATGCAGGGAAAATATCTATACATATAAAATCACTTCTAAAAACTTGTTTTAAAAAAGACAAACAATATGTTTTGTTCATATTTTCCTTTCCCACCACATCTTACATGTTGTACCTCACAAGAAAATAATTTATTAGCAACCCATCGCTAATCACAGCCTTCAGAAAGTCTACCCCATGGCCAGGTTTTCACCTATTTTTCAAATGTTATTCTGTTTTTGTCAAAGATGGCATACACATATATCAGAATTTTATGAGGGTATTTCATAATATTTCAGCATATAGGAGTTTCTCTCAAGGTTTATCATAAACTATAAATGATTTTTTCTGTATCAGTTACTCTGAATGCAATAAGATAAATATTAGTCTCTGAATCTTATAAAACATACCCTGTTAAACAATTCAAAACTTTCTTATAACTGATACTCATAACACAATAAATATGTGAGAGGAGTATTTTCAGGTGCAGAATATGCTACCTTTAGGGCCTGCTGGGAATTGCAAGGTGCCGAACCTTCTGGATCGTGATGATAGGTGCAGAATAAACTCTATCCTTTTATTAGGACGAGGAGGCAAAAGTGTCTGGCACCCTGTAGAAAATTGTATCTCAAAAATATCTGTGGAAGTGACATGCTTCTGAAAATTATTTTGTTTAGCTCTGTAACCCATAAGATGTAATCCTTACATGTACTCCAAGATACTTAATTCTACTCAGCATATGATTATTAAAGCCTCACTCCACTAATTTTCTTGTATTAAAATCACATATAGTGTTTAGGTAAAATAAATTTCTTAAGGCCCTACTTTTATAGTTACTAGCATAATTAACATAGACTTGGGTAAGGAAAAATAGATTTTTCTTTATCATATAGAGATTGTTTCTGTTTCTAGTGTGATTAGGATTGGGAAACATGGGAAAAGAGCTTGCTCAATCATACAGATTACTTAACCAAATGTGTTATAATAATCGTCAACTGACTCATCTTTGGCGCCACAACATAACTAGACTACTAATTTCTTGTCTATAAGATAACCTTTTGTGATGCTGATACCTGAACATTGTGAAGGTACAGAATGAATAAATAAATAAATTAGGATATAATGGTTATGACCCATATTGAGTCCTTTAGGTTTGTAAGAGTAGCAGCATTTTCTGCCACTCTATCAAGGTGGAACAGCTTCCTACCTACTAATTTATTCTAAGCTGTATGATTGTGTGAGGAGGGAAGAAGTATTAATAAAATAAATATCATTATTCTGGGATTTCTCTATACAATAAATATTATTATTCTAGAAACCAAGTTTCCAGTGTTTCTATCAACTATCAAATATATCCATTCAAATTATGTCTTTGGAGAGTAGAAAATATGCTGGACATCCATGTGCAGCTTGTGAGCCCTGTCTGAGATAGGATTACATTTATTGCTTAGCCCCCTATGCCTCCAATACAAAAAGATTTTTAGGATAGCATTATTTTCCAGGTATACATGGCAGCTCAAATACTTTATCCAATTCTTAAACTTGTTTAGGTATTTAACTTTCCAAAATTATACGAGATATAGTAAGTTATAATGGGTTTCTTAGATAAGAAAGCATGTAATTCGGTTTTTATCTGGGGTGGGAAGATAATTCATCAGTTAAGAGCATGTGTCGCTTTTACAGAAACTGAGAATTGGTCTTTGGCAGTCACATGGTAACACAAAAATTCTACCTCCAGGAGACCTAATGCCATCTTCTGACTTCTTTGGAAACACTTCCAGGCAATCTATCTCTGTCTCTCTGTCTCTCTGTCTCTCTGTCTCCCTCCCTCCCTCCCTCCCTCCCTCCCTCCCTCTCTCTCTCTCTCTCTCTCTCTCTCTCTCTCTCCTATATCTTTCAACCTAACTGTATTCTTGAGACATAGGCTGAAACAAATTCTTTGCTAACCAGTGGTAACAAAACATATTCACAGTATTCAGAGTGGAATCCCACATAACATTGTTACCAGCTATTGGCATGGTGACAAGTGATCCTGGGCATGCATATCCCGCATAGAAAAGGTGCTGCATTATACTTAAAAAAGAGCGAGTGTTAGCTTTTAACAGGAGAGAGTGAGCTTCTTTTTCAGACCTATGGGCCTAAAGTTATTTTAGAACTTGAAACTTTTCAAGGAATTGATTTAGGTACTCACATAGACAAAGAAGAATGGACATGAAAGATTATGTCTTAGCTCATTAAGTCTTTACTAAAACTGATGAATCATGAAAACAGTAACGATTATTATGTTGGTAAAGTGCTTATAGCTCATTCACAAACATGTCTTTACCTATCCTGTTTAGAGATTGATGTCGTCAAGATGCAACCTTTGATTTCTTACTACTTTGGTAATTAACCCTTAGATAGTGAAATTATACCGCATCTAGAATGCAGAAGCCCATTTTATGCCCAAAACCAATTAATCATTTAATTTTTTATAAAATTGACATATTATCAACAGCATACCTTCCTGCACAAAGTAGTATTTTATTCCTTCCCAAAACAAACAAAAATATCCTTTAAGCATTCTCATGATTTTCCTTTACAATATTTGTTTTGAAGACTTATTTAATTTTCATTAAAACAATTCAATTACATCCAGTGGATACTTGCCCATTGCCTTTTCATTTTTTTTAATTTCCCCTGTTGTTTGTGTTTTTAAACAATTTTCCTACAGAATTACCTGATGATTAACATACTCACACAAACTAAATTGTTTTTAGAGGTGTTTGAACCTCATTCATGCTTCCTTTTGTACTGGAAAACAAGATAAGATTAGAAAACTCAATCCAAATTAATGGAACGTTTCTATTCTCTATCTGAATGTCACTCACTGTGTAAACACAGACATTGTCAGCTGAAGCAGCAAACGAGGAGCGTCCATAAAGTGCTCTTCCCTGCTGAGCACATTCTGAGAAACACTGAAAGTCTTGAAAGAAAAATGAAGGGAGTCTACTTTGAAATAAGCATGATGCTTCATGCTGAGGCAAATCTCACTCACAGGGTAAGTGAACATTGGAAAACAGAATTGCAAACCAGAAACAAGAAGCTATCTTTTGCTAGCTAGAGATTCTGGCTACAAAGGAATAAAAACAGAGCTTTAGTGTTTGGCTGAACCTAAAGGAGGAAATTAAGCAAACACAACAACAAAATTGTCCTAGATGTTATATACACGACTTCCTGAAAAGACATCAGATGAGCTTATGCTTTGACTGTGTTAACAAGTGCACACCATAAAATGTTAGTGCCAAAGCGTTACAGTTGCAAACTTGATTTGATGAGACAGATGTGAATATGGTGAAAGTCATTTTAGTGAAAACTGGAGGAGTAACCTGGCTTTTAACACCTCTAACTTCTCTCTGAAGTGTGTCAAAATTCAATGTATTTGCTATAAAAATAATTACCATTCCTTATAACATTTTTGTTCATGTTTTTGCTTTCTGTTTTGTATATTTAATTGATAGCAGCTTCATAGAATATAGTCTTCCCAGAATTTTATGAAACATGAAGTTAGCATGCGCGCGCGCGCACACACACACACACACATATTGTGCCTATCTATGTATTCCATATGACAGGTGAAAGGTAAATATTTCTTAACTTGCAAGCTTATCAATATATAATTCCGAACTTTGATCAAAATTGAAAATAATGATATTTGTATCCATAAAGCTTATTTGTACTGAAGATGATATCAATACTGTAGTATTGGACTAGAAGTTAATAAAATCTGAACATGTGTTCAATATGTTTTCTGTGACAATAAATCTGTAGAGAATTCATTTTAATATTGTAATATAAATGACAAATTATGATAATCTTTTTAGAATGATTTATTGAAAATATTCATCCTACAGGAAACAAAAGTCAAAATAAAATTGTGAAATACAAACATAAAATTATGTCTTGTATTCACGTTGAGTACTTTATTCTTGAATCAAAAGGACAGTCAAAGCTACAAAGAAAAAATCCTGGATTGTTAAAATAAAGAGAAAGAGAAATAAAACATGAAGGTTAGTAGGAAAGACTCTGGAATTATAATTTATGCTCTCAAACTTGATTTTATATATATCAGTTGCCTGACATTGATAGTACATTATCACTTATAATCTTCAAGATTTGCCTTCCCTATGTTTGATATGAGTAATGATAATTTGTAATTCATGAAAATGTTATAATGCTTAAACAAGGTTAAATTATAAAGTACTTATTCCATTGTTTTGTGTTTAGTAAGATATATGCTATCATAATTATCCAATATTCTATAACAAGTGATTAAATACATTGTGTTTGGGGAGGCAAAACTTCACTTATTGGTTGTAGGATGCTGTCTGAAAGTTCTACTTATTCCAACAACAGTTGAAAAATTATGAAGTTTAACTTCAAAATTAAACCAAACCCTTACACGTCCTTTAAAAGTTATCTCTGAACAATTGAACATATTTGTATCTTAATCTGGGCCCTTGCTACCACAGTTTCCTAGTTTTGTGGAATTCCTAAAATTTGGCTATGTCAAGAACAAAACAGCTGCAAAATCAGCAGCAGCTTAATAAGTACCAGTAAGTGTGAATGTGTTTGACGTTATATCAACTAGTATCTCCTCACATTTCCTTTCCAACAAACCCTGTCTTCTTCCATACTTTCATGCCTATATTCTGCATAGGTGTGTTTTCACCTATGTGTGCACATGTTTGTTTGTGCATCTAAAGGTGACAGTCTGCTAACACATGAGGACTATTTACTTGGGCAAAAACAACTTTGCATTGTCTGCATCACTGATGAATATTACACCCAAAGAGAAACCATTAACCATCAATAAAGGAGAAGTGGGTTCTTATGATATCCTGTATGACAGAACACACACATACATATGTGCATATACACACATACATACATAAATACACACATGCACGCACACACACACACACACATACACATTCACCTATTCAGTCTGGAAAGGGTACCAGTAACTAACCCAACTAATGATTGCACCAAATCCCAAATGATGAATCAATGTCATTTATTGGGGTTTCTAATGGAATTTAGGTAAGCAGTTTCTTACAAATGCAAGGATAAATCAAAAATGCAGCTTTGTCTCTGAAAATCACACCCCAACACAGGTGTGATCTGTGGTTAACTTACAAATAACCTGATAGACCTTAGGACACTTCTGCCTTCAGTTGGTTTGCTCAGATTCTCCTCTATAAGCTACTGTTCACTGAAAGTATAAAGCAAGGAGAGCTTAGGATGCTTTTGTTTCCTGCTTGCAGAGGGATGTCTTAAAATTAGTCAGAATGAAGAACATTCTCTGTTTTTCATTTTCAAGAATACAGATCTGAAAATATGTTCAGTTTTCTGTTTTCTAAAATATGTCTAAGCTTTTCTTGAAAACTGAATTTCTAGATATTCCTTTCAAAATATTGACTATATTTTCAAAATATTGAATTGTTATTGTCCCATTAAATAAATTGCAATTTCTAAAAATTTGATTAATCATTTTCAACTGTCACTTTAACAGCTGGAATTTTCTTGTTTAATCAGCTCTAAGGTTGGTCAAAAACAACAGCCTTTTCACCATAGTAATGTTCCAGAATTGAGACAAATTAAATACTTCCATATGGGTGCTTAAGGATGCATGTTTCCAGGAGTCAAGAAATAGACACAACTGAAGACTTAATAAATAGAGAAATGGAAATCAAAGCACAATAAGATGCCCTATTGTCAGTTAACAAACTGTTATTTATAGTATGAGCTTCAAGCACACGAATGGAAAGTAAACATACCGAATATAACATGATATAACAAACACATGAATCCATTTGCATGAAACTTTCAGAAAAGGAAATTGTACAAAAAATGGTTGTTAAATTTCTGGGTTAATAAATAGGAGGGGCTCTATGGGGGTCATAATGGGTGAGCCACTCAGCAAAGATGACAAACTTACCCAATCCTTTAACTAAAAATAGACAATTTTTATAGACCACACTTTATTGTTACAGAGGCTTTTACTAAAAGGTGATGGTCCTCAATGCAATGCTTTCCCAGAACGTACAGAAATAAAGGGCCAGAAGCCATTAAGAGAAATGCAGGTAGTTCTGAAGGCCAGAAAATAACTTGCCATCAGAAAATCCTAACAGTTTCCCATGAAACCAGGATAGTGACTCGGTTATTACATGCTACCTACTCAAATTACACAATTGTCCAAACTCGAAACAGTAGCTCTTATGATATAAGGAGTGAATATGTATTACAAAGATCTTTTTCATACATCTTTGTTTGGTGAGTGACTATACATACTAAATTTATTACAAATTACTGCTTACAATTAATATAAGTGTTTGACTCTGTGGTGTTTCTAATCCCCATTTTAACATAAAATGAAAACAGTAACCAAGAATTTAATGTAAAAACTGAAATGAGACATATACAAAAGGCAATGAGAACGATATAGATTATCTCTGACTCACAGAAAGTTAAGTCCAAAGCACTCTTTTGAGACAAACTGGAACATGAACGGTAAAGTTGGCTGCCTCACTAATTTGCTTACTGAACACAAATGTTCAAACTAACACTATTCAGCTAAACTTGAGGTCACAGAATGAGGCAGGTGAAAACAGCAAGCTAATTTCAAGAGGACTCTAGGTCCAAGGCCTACATCTCTGCTGATGTCCAGGTGTGAAGGAAGCTTCTCGGAAGCAGTCAGGAAGAGCCACAGGGTTGGCGGCGGCCCTGGCACTGCCCAAAGTCAAAATGATGATATAAAAACAAAAGGACAGATAAGCGTTTTTAATTACTAATATTCTTCATGTGTGGGAAGTTACACTGCCAGGTCATCTTTATGAATGGATCATAGATTGTTTTAGCCAGTAGTTACCTTCTGTTTCTAAAGAAGAACTTGAAGTGATTCTTTTACTCTTGTGGTGGTTTTTACATAACAACGAAAACATCCCGGA
This sequence comes from Alexandromys fortis, assembly GCF_014885135.2. NCBI lineage: Eukaryota > Metazoa > Chordata > Mammalia > Rodentia > Cricetidae > Alexandromys > Alexandromys fortis. Next base: position 3,969,897 of record NW_026068018.1, read on the forward strand.
AATTTCCCATTATCTAGTATCCACTGTCCTTCCATTTCCCTATGAAGGTATTGGCAACTTTCTACAACATTTCTTATTAATCTTATTTTATTCCATATAATGTTGGACCACCTTCATTCATTTTGCTCCAGATTATAGGTGAAAACATTATTATGACTGAATATAATTTCACTGTATACATTTATTCTATATTCTTTCATCATTCACCATTTTAGAGAATTCAAATTCATTATTTATTTTGTATATTATGTAGAATATTACAATAACATGAAAAGGCAGGTATTTTGTAATATAAGCATCACCATTGGGTCGATATCTACTAGGTATATTACTGGATCACTTGTTATCTTTTTTAGTGTGTTTCTTTCATCCTCTCTGTATTTTTGTTGTATTGTTGTTGTTTGGCAGTTGGAGCCACATTATGTAGCCTCCAACTTGCAAAGAGCTCACAAAGACAGAGCTGCCTGCCTTCCCAGTCATATGTCATAAGCATATACTTTACGTTGCTTTAGGGTTTTTGCTTATTTGTTTGTTCGTTTTATTAATCTCTACTAATTTTCAGTTTTCTGTAGCAAAGTGCCTGAGCAGAAAATAACTTAAGAATGCAAGGATTTATTTTTGGCTCACAGTTTAAGGTGACTGTCTGTCATAGCTAGGAAGTCATGGCAGCTGTCAGTTGGTCTACTTACATCCACAGTCAGGAAGCAGAGTGATAAGTGCAGAGTTTCCAAACATGAACGGGTGCAGCCAATATTTAGATGAATTTTCCAGTGCAATTAACCAAATCTAGAAGCATAATTTCAGGTATGACCAGCAGCTTCTGTCCTGGTTAATTAGAGGTGTTGTCAAGCTAACATATATTAATTCAACATTACCATCTTTATATTACTTGTATTCTAACCAACAATGAATTTTCTCATCTCTATATCCTTTGTAGAATGGGTTACTGAATCATGTATTACTACTATTGCTGTTGATAGTCATTTTGACTGTATTGTGAAAATGTCACATTGAGGTTGTACCTTGACTTATGTTTCTTTGAATAATTGTGAAGGTTATAAATTTTCATATATATTCATTAGCCATGTATGCCTTTTTAAAGAAGTGTCTATTCAGTTATTTAATCAATTTATTTTTTTTATTTTCTATAATGATTATCTTTTCCTTTTTTTCTTCCAACTCCTCCTATGTACCCTCTCCTTTGTTTGCATTAAAAAATTTAATCTCCTTTTTAAAAATCGGTGAACATATATTATATATTATTTGTATTTTCATATATATATACCACTTGTTCAGTCCATATAATGCAATTTTTATGTATGTTCTTTAGTATTGATCATGTGGTACAGAAAATCAATTGGTGTGCTCTTCCCTGGGAAGACAATTTCTCCCACTCTCAACATTTCTCCGTTGTTTGTAATTCTATGTTTAGGGTTGAGGCCTCAAAGGCTATCTCTCTTCTATATTAGCATGTCTCTGATGTCATATTTGTTCAATCTAAATGTAGGTGCCCTTAATTGTGAGGCCTGATGGCTGTAGCTTCTCTGACATTTTTTAATTTAATTTCTTCTTTTATGCTCATTTTTCATTATCTAGTCCATATGTCAATCCCTTGTAGAGGGGCAAATTGTAACTATTTCATTCCATTCTTTACACACTCTCTTACTTCTGTTGAGTATCTCCTTGGCTGTGAACATGCATTTGGATTGACCTCCTCCCTTCTATTTTGTTTTTTTATTAAATGACTATGCCTTGGGAATAATATCTAAAATCCTATTGCATACAAATCAATTTCCCCAGCATTTTGCTTGGTTTTGTCAGAGTTACAGTTTTAATTGTTGGGCACTGGATGTGATTTATGGTGAATTTTACATTCATTGAAAGGGGAGTCATCTTCATAAATGGTTTGCTAGCAATTTTTATTAGAAAGACTATGTATTATCCATGATGCACTCTTGCAATTCTTCTAAAACTATCTGATTTCATGACTATGGATTAGATTCTGAGTTCTTCAGATATTTCTTTGTCTCATTGGTGTGTGTGTGTGTTTGTGTGTGTGTATTAATTTTCTCACTTTTATCCACATTTTAAAAAAGTTGAAACAGTAAAAAAAAGAAAAAAGAATACATTATCTTCAAAAGAAATGGTAAATTACAAGAATATAACATTCTAAAGCAGCTATACTCTCATGGTTAGATTGCAAAATACATACTCCATATTGTTACACTTAAATCAGAAATTGTTCAAGCTTACTACCAGAAACCATTTTATAAAAATCATTTTATAAATGGTTATTTGGCTTCAAACTTACACCCATCCCCATCTTTCTTTTTCTAAGACTATGGCTGGTTAGACTGGATCAAGTGATCAACTGATACAAAAATAAAATATCTGATTGGAAAATTCGTAAGCTATTATTTTCAATATAAAATTTATACCATTATTTATAGATATTAAATTTGAATTTGCTAGTGTTCATAAGAGCTTACTTCTTAAAATAATGAGGCTAGTATCTTTTGCCTATGTGTGTGTGTGTGTGTGTGTGTCCACATGGGGATCAAACTAGGAGATTCACAGGCAGTTGAAAATTTGCAGTTAATCTTCTTGTTTTTTTCCCTGCAATACAAAAATAATTCATTACTTTCATGTGTGTCTACTATTTATAGTGCTAGGTTTTCTTATCCTAGAATTTCCCTATGTTTTATGCTGACAGTTCTTTAACAGATACAGCATGGGGAAGCCTTACCCTTTCTGCAGGGTGGATAGGAGGAGAGGGGTGGTGGAAAGGGTGGTGTAGAAGGAGGGGAGGGAGTGAAAAAGGGAAAATCAATATAAAATGAGAAAATATTGTATAAAAATGTAATAAAAAATTTAAAAAGTAAAATACAAATGTAACATTTTCATATATCTGTTAATTTTTTCAAAAATATAATTTTGAGACAAATCCCAGTGCCATTATTTGGCTTCTCAGTCTACCCCAATTGTCAGCCACATTCAGAGGGTCCAATTTGATCCCATGCTCGTTCAGTCCCAGACCAGCTGGAATGGTGAACTCCCATTAGCTCAGGCACACTGTCTCAGTGGGTGAATGCACCCGGTCCTGACATCCTTGCTCATATTTTCCCTCTTCTGCTCTTCAACTGGACCTTGGGAGCTCAGTCCAGTGCTCCAGTGTGGGTCTCTGTCTCTATCCCCACCCATCGCCGGACAAAGGTTCTATGGTGATATTCAAGATAGTCATCAGTCTGACTATGGGACAAGGACAGTTCAGGCATGCTCTCTGGCTTTTTGGGATCCTATTCTATTTGGATGCATACCTTCCTAAGCTTGGATGGAGGGGGGAGGGTTTTGGACTTCCAACATGGCAGGGTACACTGCCCTCTCTTAGGACTGGAGGGGGGAGGGTGAGTGGGGGAGCAGAAGGAAGAAGTGGAAATTTTAAATTGTATTATTTATAAAGTAATAAAAAATTATTAGAAGAAAAATATAATTTTTACATATACTGTTTTCTCCTGGTTTTGGAGTGTGGGTTAAAACAGCCCAGGGCCAGGAGCTGTACAACTTTTACAACTTAAAAGTACAGATAATTTGATTGTTTTCCCAGAGAAATGGGCAGGCAGCCAAGCCTCACCACTAAAATTAGTCTCCAATTTAGTGTTTGATGTCATTTCACAAGGACTAGAATGAAAAATGAGACATTGGACATGTTAACTCTGAGGAAAATTATCACTTCACCTTGTATAGGGCGTCTTTATGGAATGAAATCAGAGGAGATAAATCATCTTGCCCTGTGACAGATATGCCTGTCATTTGGGGAAAGATGTCCTCCCATGAGAGGGCAGGCATTGTCTGAGTTTCCCTCTGATTATGACTGGATATATTTTATGTCTGAAAATAATGATAGAAAATTTAAAATAGAAATGTACATGCAGGACACAATTCTCAAGTCAATTTCTTTTCAAGTGACATTTTAAAAGTGTATATGTAAATAGAAGGAATATGTTCGTGAACTGCATCTCTACTAGAGATAGTCACTAAGGGGAGAAAAGGATCATGCTGGCCATGAGCAGTTGCTGTGTAGTCGGGATGAGCAGTACAACTAAATTCAAACATGCAATTAAGTAAAGACCAGTTTGTTCCTCGGTTTCCATTCAGAAAATAAACAATCATTATTTAAAAATTAATTCTTGTTTTAAAAAATATTTCTATGAGTTCTACATTTATACCATAGAACCACAAACACAGTCAGAAGAATTTATCACATACTTGAAGTTCTCATTTTTGTGGGGAAAAGGCAAATGGCCCAAAATAGAACCACTCTATACCAAATTTTGGAAAACTGTAAGGGTGATTGTTTCGAACCAGTAATCACATATGTATTATTACTACAATATTATGTCCTTACATTTGAGTCTTTAAGTTTTAAATGCAATTTTAGTAGTGTTTCAAGTAATAGAGATTTTTTAAATGTACATGTTCACATATAATGAAAATTAATCAGACAAAACTTTCTATAAATAAATTTTTGTGACTTAGAATAAGATGTTTGATAATAGCATAATATGTAATAGAGAAAGATTACATTTCAATGTATTTAAAAAAATAGTCAATGTCTAAAACCTAATGGCCAACTCCAAAGCATATCTGATAATGTTTGTAAAGGTAAAATTTGTTAGATATTAACATTTTTTGACACAAACAAAGTTAAAAGTTACGTTTAACTTTAAGAAGAAGACTTCAAATGTTATTAAAAATTAGATCAATTGAAAGTATTAAAATTGCTGGAAACTGAAAATTTGGTCTCATATCATGAAGTTAATACTATCTTGTAAAGTTTAAACTATTCACTTTTTCTAAAACATTGATAGTTTGATTTTAAAAGTTCAGAAATAGTCTTGTAAAATAAATCATCTTCTATATTATATATATAAAAAGTACCTAAAATGTAATTCAAAAATTAATTCTTATAAGCAAAATTTTATTTAATTAATTATAGTAATAATATCTCTCATGCTAGTTAGTTTTGTTTACCACTCAGTGGTTTCAAATATTCAAAATTAATATTTCATTTACCTTTCCAAGGATACCTTGAGCATTTTATAAACTTTTCAATAAGTTTCATTAATTTTTTCTTTCATAATATAGCAGATCAAACTTTTCATTATTTATTCATTTACTAATTTTTCATTATGCACTTATTTACATATCCTGTTGCCAGTTCTCATGTCAGACACCTCAGATCATATATAAAGTAAAGCATATATACCATGCCAGAGCCTGAGGCCTTGTGGTCATGGATTCAGTTTATAACTGTTTATTGGGGTCATTGGGACCAGAATATGATATTTTGATGTGATATACAGAAATAAATGATTGAGTTTGGGGCCAGTTACATTTGCAAGAATGAAACAAGTGATGAGACATTTTCCAAAGCTTAAGCTAGACAGTATATGGACACAAGAAGGACATTGTGACATAAAATATACAGAACTTAGTGACTTTGGTTTAGTGTGTAGAAGAATTCGATTTATTGTTGAGAAAAGAATTCAAGAATTGAGATATAAAAAAGCTAGGAGAAAATATCTTTACTGGTTTTATTGTCTGAGAGTGAGAATGTTAGGAAGGAAGTTGAGGCATATTTTAATAAAAGGAGTATTTGTTATCTTCATTTGTTATTTCATTATTCCATGAAATTTAAAATGCATGTGCAGAGGCTATATCTATACACATAAAGCTGACAAATCCAGGCACTTAGAGACTACTTTTACTTTTTGATAGTAAATAAATGAGTGAATGACTGGGAGAATGGGTATAGTAATAATAAATAATGGAGGTGAGCTAATGAGCACACGAGAAAACATCAACAGAGGCGCTCTGTGAGTCTGGATCACCTGGACCACCTACTTTCATTGATGACTGTTCCCCTGGCTCTGAAAACATATGAACTCTCCAAAAGTAACATACATATCTGCACTGACACAAGTATGGAGTATGAGTTGTACATTAGGCAGCCAAAGATGATTTTTGTTGTAAATTGAAGCAGATAAAGTAAACGTCAACAGTTCTTGTAGTTTTTCTAAGTTTATTTTTTATGTCTGTTGCCAGGATTTTCAGGGGGTCTCCCTGTATCAAATCAAATCTCTACCAACCTTGAATAAATCCATATATTTTTATTTTCTATAGAAGGAAAATAATAACCTCTTTCCCAATATAACATATTTTTTTTGAATTCTGGAAACCTTGTTTGACTCCATGTTTTAAAATTTGTCTAACTTTCTCAGGCCTTATATGGAAATTCATGACTGTACATTAGGTGGCATTTATAGATGGATTTTTGGAGGGCCACCAGCTCAAGAAAATGACAGAGGTTTTTATTAACTATGAAAATATAGCCTATTCTTAGGCTTATTTCTAACTGACTCTTATACTTCAAGTAACACATAATTATTTTATTAACCAGGAACCCCGAAGGACTGTTCCACGTTGTTTTGGCAATTTCAGTAGTCATTTTCATGTGGGTCCTGCATGTCTAGTTTACAAAACATACAGTCAAGCAGTCCAGACAAAAGCAGTTTCTTGCTCAAATGACTACCCTTGCCACACTGAAGGCTATCTTCAAAAAGAGTTTCTGTGATGACCATCATCCTCTTGAAGTAACTGGTGCTTCTAGGAACAGGTGTGTCTCAATGTTGAGAAATGTCTAAGCTCTCTTTTTTATTATTAGTATTATTAAAATTTTCCACCACCTCCCCTTCTCCCATTTCCCTCCTCCCTTCCCCTCACTTGCCCTCCCCCTCCCTCTCCAGTCCAAAGAGCAGTCAGGGTTCCCTGCCCTGTGGGAAGTCCAAGGTCCTCCCCCCTCCATCCAGGTCTAGCAAAGTGAGCATCCAAACAGACTTGGCTCCCATAAAGCCAGTACATGCTGTAGGATCAAAACCCAGTGCCATTGTCCTTGGCTTCTCAGTCAGCACTCATTGCCAGCCACATTCAGGGATTCCAGTTTGATCACATGCTCCATCAGTCCCAGTTCAGCTGACCTTGCTGAGCTCCCATTAGATCTCAGTCTCAGTGGGTGGGTGCACCCCTTGCGGTCCTGGCTTCCTTGCTCATGTTCGCCCGCCTTCTGCTCTTCATTTGGACCTTAGGAGCTCAGTCCAGTGCTCCAATGTGGGTCTCTGTCTCTATCTCCATAGAAAAACATATAGTTATCCTCCTGTATATTGGAAGTAAACAAGATAGCCAGGCAAAAATTGGGAACTTGGGGGTGGGGATGGGGTGAGGGTAAGGGAAGATGGGGAGAGAAAAGTGAGAAGGGGAGGATGTGGAGAGATTTGGGGAATGGGAGGGTTGGGTTGGAGGAAGGGTAGTTATGGGAGCAGGGAAGTATGTATCTTAATTAAGGGAGCCATTTTAGGCTTGGCAAGAGTCTTGACTCTAGAGGGGTTCCCAGGTGTCCAAGGAGATGTCCCTAGCTAGTTCCTTGGGCAACTGAGGAGAGGGAGCCTGAAAGGGCCCTATCCTATAGCAATACTGATGAATATCTTGCATATCACCGTAGAACCTTCATAAGCCGATGGATGTATAAGTTCTTAAAACATTTAAAATGTCATATTCTGCAGGTCTTTGAAGTGTTTGCAGGTAGACTAGTCACAGGGCCATATGGGGTGAAGACAAATGGGCACTAAGTGAGAATCCAAAATTGTCTATTTAATGTTTAGTAAGGGTTGAAATAAAAATAACAAACTCATGAATACAGAAGCAGATAGATGCCACTGATCTAGCTGATCCTGTCCCATCGTTCTCCCAAGGGCAATAAGGACCAACCACAAGGCTTGCTCTGGTTCTGACTACCAAAGGGTGCATAGACAACACTTCCTTTCCATTTTATGAAGTCATATTATAAAAATGGCCATCCTGTCAAAAATGACTCACAAACTCAATGTACAATCATATCAGAATCCTGGTCTCTGATAAGGATAATATTAATGAATGACGAAGCAGAATATGCCAAAGTCTCACATGAAATTCACTTATTACCCTAATCCATGATTTCCCACTGATATTTTAATAAGGAATTGCCATAATTGAATGATTTAATGGAAACCATTCCCATTTTTGTCAGCAGTTTCAATTATGCCATAGGATTTGAGATTTTTTTAAAGAAAATAAACACAAATTGAATGTATGGGGCACTAGATGATTAATACATACAAAATATCTATTCATACATGTATACATATCACACATACATATAAAACATAAGTACATATATGGCTACAACTAAAATATAGTTGAATATTTTAATATAGAATGAGGTGAATTCAGAGTCATTTCTGATAGGATTACCATGGGACTAAATAATGAATATTAACATTTGTGCCTGCAAAGGTCATCATTACTTGACAGGTTTTGACAGGAAGATAACAGAGCAGAGCAGCTGCCAGGTCTCATAGATGTGAGTCCGTTCTACCTTAACTAAATGTCAGAGAGTTTGAGCTTATTCTTGCATATCAAAGTTGTTGACAATAGGCATAGCTACAAATTAGAGACTCTGACCTAAGGTATGGTTAGTTAGTACTTTGAATATAGAGATGGATTTGTTCCCCTTTGACCAAAGTTTGAAGAATTCAAGTCTATTCATTCTCCTTCAAGGAGATTGGCAAGAGGGTCCAGGGAGTGGCTGCCTGCAGGATACTTGCTCTATTCCTTATATCATGTTAAGGACGTCTATTGCCTACCACCTCCCTTTTTTTGGAGCACGGTATTTAAGAATGTGGAAAATAAATGCAGGTAATTTTAGTATTCATTGAATTTCCCTTCCAGGGTTATTCTGTGTTTCTGTCTTTTATTTTTCTCATATCTCTGATCCTTTTGCTTAATAATTCTAATCCTCATGTTCCAGCTCTGGAATGTGCAAACACTATCATACCAGTGTAATAAAGTGCTCAATACCTTCTAGCCACCTGATAGAAGCTGTTAAATTGAATACAAAGCTAGGAAATATTAAAATGTCTTCATTAACGTAGCACTTAGAAATTAAGAATATGAATATTTTTAATATAGGAAACACCAGGAACCATACTATAAAAGTTGTTTAAATATAACAATCAACATAAAAGAAAATGATTACTAAGAAGACATGCAGAGCATGCTAATAAACCATAAAATATAACCATAGCATAATGATTAGGGGTATAAAATCATTCTTTAACATTATAAAAATAGCATAATCTGACATTTTGTCTGTAGATATCTTTCACTTTTTAAAAATAACCCCACATTATGTTGAGCTATAGCTCCTTAACAAAAATGCATACAGAAAAATATATTCACTTAATTTAGAGAGAATAAGGTTATGATATTAACCAATCTAATACATCTCTTGCAAAAGAAAACTGAAATGTATGAGAATGCATTAATTTGTGAAATGATATGTATAAGCCTTGGATCAAATATATTATGGTGAGATTTTTGAAGAAAAACCGTGTTTGCTAAAATAAATATGCAATTAATAAGAAAGTATATATTGTATGAGTCTACTGCTTGATATTTTATCTAAAATTATTGTGTTTCACTTTTTCTGATTTCTTGACTTTTTCAATTTTTTTTTAATATTCTCAAAAGTACTATAGCTAGGTTATTACAATTTCCGTTGGCAGGTGGTAATCACACGTTCGATCACTGAGGTCGTTTTGCTGCTGTCAGTTCTTATTAGCTCTTAAAAATTGTTTCTTCACACATCTCTCAGTTTGTATTCCTCCACAGAAAGCCGCAATTCAAAGCTGTAACCTAATGGCTCTCCGGTGACATAGGCCAGCTTCCCAGACATAAAATCACTCTGGAAATTAGATATATATTTGTTAAAAATTATTAATCCAGAAAATATCTCCTCATTACTTAAATGCCAGTCAGAAACTTGGCTTCCCTAGCACAAAAGTCTGAAAAAAAATGTCATTCTACTTCTCTGGTTACTCAAAACATAAAGTAAAGAGTTTCATCAGCAAAAATCCTTGCCAATTAAATTTAGGCATAAAATTATTTAAATTGCAGATGGTGAATAAAAATCACCCATAGAGAACTTCCCTTTCCTACCAGGCAGGATGGAGAGCCCACAGAAAGATAAAAATGTGTTTGTTCGTACAGGCCAAATGTTTGTATATGCCTAATGTCATAACAATGCTAAATTTTTCAGCTTCTCCTCAAGCTTTCTCTGATTTTTACACCTTTAGAAAGTGAATCAAAGACGTGAATACTTCTTTGTGTTTCTGCTTCAGCACTGACCTTTCCATAGTAAATTCCACTCTCTATATGAAGCAGAGTATAGCTAGAGTGTTTTTACATTCTATATAATGAATGCTACCTTGAACTAGCTTGGGATAAATAGAGTTTTCTATTTTAAAGAAAAAAAAAGAGGCATGTCTTATAACAGAATCTTGAAGGTGCTTGTTAAAAACAAACAAGAAAACAAAGCACATAGAACACGGTAAAGAACACAGGAGGTGAGACATTTCTTTACTATTTTGATTTCCATGTTGGCTCCTAACAAAATAATTTTGTTAATATTATAAAAGCAGACTAAAATTACAATCTACAAAATTATCATAATCACAGAAGACATTTTTATGCTTGTTTTTTTTTCCCCTTGTTTGGTTGATTCTGTTTTTCTTTTCTTTGTTGAAAACACTAAATGTCCAGGATCTGGTGCCAGATTAGTCTCAGATCAAAGATTTTCCCAGTATTTCCATTTGAATGTAGGCTCCTGGTCTGTGAACTAAGCACACCTTATTCTAGTTATGAACTTGTGCCCAGAGAAATGATCCATCCCTTGAACATAGAAAATCCAGAGAAACGAGACCAATTTTTAATAAAGTTTATCTTGCTAAAAAAAATTAGGAATCTGTCATAGTTTTAGATAAATATACATAGGCTTTGGAGAGAGAAAAACATGTGTACAGTGTTATAAAAAGAAGTAAATGGGTTTTTAAAAAGGTACAGTCAGATTAAAAAGAGCAAAGAAAAATAAGTTTCTGTATGGTTATTTTGGGTCTAAGCTAGCTGGGTGGCTAGGAAGAACAAGTGGCCTCCTTCCAACAGAGTTACTTGTAGTTTTATTTATTTTCTAAAGTTTAAGCAATCTGAATATTTCTATCTTCTTTTTTTGCTTTTATTTATTTATTGATGTGGGAGTGATTTCTTATTAATAAAGAAACTGCCTAGGCCCATTTGATAGGCCAACCCTTAGGTAGGCGAAGAAAACAGAAGAGAATCCTGGGAGAAAGAAGCTTAGGAGAGAGTCGCCATGATTCTCCCGCTCCAGACAGACGCAGGTTAAGATCCTCCCTGGTAAGCCAGCTCATGGGCTACACAGAATATTAGAAATGGGTTAGAACAATATGTAAGAGCTAGCCAATAAGAAGCTGGAACTAGCCGGGCCAGGCAGTGTTTGAAAGAATACAGTTTCTGTGTAATTATTTCAGGCATAAGCTAGCCATGCAGGCGGCTGGGTGCCGGGGACGCAGCCCTGTCGCTCCTTAATTCAACAATTTATTTATTTATTAAAGATTTCTGTCTCTTCCCCACCGCCACCTCCCCTTTCCCTCCCCCTCCCCCAATCAAGTCCCCCTCCCTCATCAGCCCAAAGAGCAATCAGGGTTCCCTGCCCTGTGGGAAGTCCAAGGACCACCTGTCACTCTCAGAGTCTACTTGCTCTCCCTATCCAGTCTTCTCTCTCCCTCATGCCTTTCACCTTTCTTACAGTAGTATGCACCTGAGTTTGTACCATGATTTTTCCTGGCTTAGAAAAAAACAAAACAAAACAAAACAAAACAAAAAAAAAAAAAAAAACTGCAACCAAGAATAATATTTCAAGTTCAAAATTTAGATTTAGATATAATTATCCAGTGCGATTCTTATTAATATTCTCAACAAAACACTTTCTGGATTTTCTAGTTTTAATGTGGATCTAGAACTTAATACAGTAAAGTCTGTCAGATAATTAATTATTCTTGAAATTGCTTGTACTAGGTGACATGTAGTAAGTACTTAGTAAATATGTCAACATTACAACATTTGAATTAATATTACTTATAATTCTGGTCATAGATTTGATATTAAGCCTGTACTCTTGTCTTATTCTCATTTACAGTTTTATACTTCTCACTCTTGGTTCCACATCCAGACGACTTTCTGATATCCTCCTTGACCAGAGATTATTCAGAATCAATGGCTCTCGGTGCTGTATAAAGCTACATTATTTGTAACATTTGCTTGCCAAACATAATTAACTCTAATATGCAAAAATTTTAATTAGCCATTTTCCTGCCTTCATCTATGCTCTTCAATATCATTTATTACAATCTTCTGTAAATCTTCAAAATTCTATAATTTTGTCTTACATTTGTTTATTAGCATAGACTCTAATGCAACCTCTCTGGTATAAAGTGTCATTTTCTCTAACCTGGACTGCCATAATTGAATCAGACAGATCGGGAATAGTTTTCTTAATTTTATTTTTTTATTTTCTTATGCATTTAATAATCATAAAGTAATTATATCAGTCAGCATTTAAATCTGCACATTACATAAAACCCACATTAAATAAGCCCTCTGAAATCGTGCCTCAGACTATAATCAGACAGCATACTAGTTAGCTTCTTTCTAACTTCCTAGTTCCACAAGGCTGATCTGCCTGTTACTGCCAGGTTGAACATTTGTACAGGCCCTTTAGTTCTGCCAAGTATATGCCTCACTCTGGTTACAAATGTGTGGAATGTAATAAATATTTACTTCAAGACAACTCAATAAACATTTTTTACTAGTTTCATAGATGAAAATATTCATATTTTATTGAAAATGTATCATCTATGAACATAATAAATTTTATATTAAAACGCAGCACAAAGAGAATCTGTATCAAAATACATCATTTACAAAGAAATTCCACACTAATACCTAGTATGTATAATACTGTAACTTTTAAAATCTTCTTTTAATTAGAAATAAATTTGATGTAGTAGAAAATTATATACTCATACTTACAATGTTAAAAATAAAATGGACATGAGGGTGACACAACATTTGAAAAAAAGATCTAACTGAGAGAGAAATAACATGCTTTTGCTAACTATGCAAGAATTTGTGTTTTTCTTTTTTTTTTTTTTTTTTTTTTTTTTGGTTTTTCGAGACAGGGTTTCTCTGTGGCTTTGGAGCCTGTCCTGGACCTAGCTCTGTAGATCAGGCTGGTCTCGAACTCACAGAGATCCGCCTGCCTCTGCCTCCCGAGTGCTGGGATTAAAGGCGTGCACCACCATCGCCCGGCATGTTTTTCTGAAGAACAAATTATTCTTTATTATATTTAACAAACATTACATCATATGGTGTATACGTTAATTAAATCCAAAAAGTAGAAGCCATTGAGGTCATTCTCTGCAAGACAACAAAAGTAGATAAAATTATAAAAATTAAAAAAAACACATCTAATAATTTAAGTCTTTCCAATCAAGCTATATTTCTTCCATAATATAAAATAAAGCCTTCTGATGAAATCAGTGTGCTGCAACATTGATATGTAAGAAAAATCCTATGAAGATTTGAACACATCAAATGTCATTGGTTATTTTTCTCTCATGCTTTCTTTTAAACATCTCCTAGAACTAAAATTTATCTTCTCAGTTTAGCTGAAATTTCCTTGGAGTGCGAGAATGGACTGCACATTGGCTCCTAAGCAGAACAAACCTATTGTCCTCTTTTGGTGGCTAGACTAAGAGGAACATGAACATTCCTTCACTGTTAAAAAATAGACAGTGAGAACCACTTTTAAAACTTATCTTTTCTTAATTTTGTTTGTCTGTGTAGTGACAAAGTGCTATTTCACTAACACACACACACACCTATAAAATGTTTATTATCCCAATAACACTACATTTCAGCCTGGCCAAATTTCACTCTAATGAGTATATTCTTTAATTCATTCAACTTTGTTATTCTTTGGTATTTATTATTTAAGCATCGTTTTTCTCTTGATAAAGACAAGGTAAGTCTAACATAGAGATTCACGCGTCAGACATGTGTCCTAAATGACAAGTCCCAGAGAAGTTCCAGTGAAAGAATCTATGTTTGTAGAACCTACACTCTCTGACTTCATGCTGTACATGTCTGCCATATCAGACACCAGTGCTGCGCTCTGTTTCCTCTTCTTTCACTCTTAGACAGAGTCTCATGGGAAAACCTGTGGTAGGAGTTGCTTTGTAGTGATGACTGTAGAGGAATGCCGACAACTGCAAAGAGTTACTTATAATTTTAGTTTTTTGTATAACGGAACACAATAACTCTTAGCATTAGAGCATTCTTGCAACTACAGGCTTTAACTACACAGTTAAAGTAATACCAAAGTATTATTTCCTCATCAGTTTGTTATTAAAACTTAATAGCTTACTTGTGGCTCAATAATTCTAAGAGAAGGGAGCAGTATCTCTGATATAGATGTATAGCTCCTCCAAAGCTATTTTATTCTCAATTCCCTGAAGAAGCATTTATTCTAATCACTGTCAAATCTCTTTCTATCTTGAGAATGAGGCAGTCATCAGGGTTTGCTATTGTGTCTGTGCACCCATCAGAGACAGACCTAATTTGCCATGGTATCATGTACGACAATGTGCTGTTACCTCAGCCCACTGCCAACCAACAGTTCCCAGTTTTATAGACTCTTCATTAATATGTTCATTTCCTATGAATGTAAAAGTCCCAGCATTATGAAATATTGTTACATATTTCAAAGACTTACAAATAAGAATCATAAGAGCTACGAGATAAGAGTATCAATGAAACCTGACTCATTAATTCATGATATTAGGAAAATCCTTTTCACTTTCTTTAATTTAGATCATGTTGTTGAGTCAAAGAAAAATGGTAAAGCCTACAGCATTTGAGATGCTGAGATAGGGGAAAATTTAAGGCTAATGTGGGTGACAAAAAGAGTTCCATCCCCAATAACCTTAACATTTATGAAATGTCTCAATGAAACCCATCAATTTTACTGTATACAATTTCTTTCTTTCTTTCTTTCTTTCTTTCTTTCTTGAGGTTGTAATCCTTTAATTAGATACTTTTGTGATTGAAGCGCTATTCTACTCAATGTATTAGTCCAACATCTTTTTTTATTTATTTATTAAAGATTTCTGTGTCTTCCCCATCGCCGCCACCCCTTTCCCTCCCCCTCCCTCAATGAAGTCCCCCTCCCTCGTCAGCCCAAAGGGCAATCAGGATTCCCTGCCCTGTGGGAAGTCCAAGGACCACCCACCTACATCCAGGTCTAGTAAGGTGAGCATCCAAACTGCCTAGGTTCCCACAAAACCAATAGGTGCAGTAGGATCAAAAACCCATTGCCATTCTTCTTGAGGTCTCAGTAGTCCTCCTTGTCCGCTATGTTCAGCAAGACCTTTTTTTTTTTTTTCTTTTTTTTTTTTTTTTTTTTTTTTTTTCGTCTTNTCGATGTGCAATTGAGGCCATCTTGGTCTACTTGGTGAGTTCCAGGAGAGTCTCCAAAGCTACACAGAAAAACGCTTCTGGAGAAACATAAAAAGAAAAAAAAAAAAAAAAGAAAAAGAAAAGAAAAAAAAAAGCCCCACTGGGAAAAGATACTAGAAGCTACATTTTCTAGTGCTATCTGAAACTTGTTGAGCCCAAGTAACATAGTTACGTAGTTGGTATTTTTACTCTTTGATCATTGATTGCTTGAAACAAGACTGGCTTTAGCTTGACTGAAGCCTTTCGGGGCAATAAGTCCTCATCACTCAATGAAATAGAGTCACTCTCCAGAGATTTGTACATAGATAATCAATGACTGTGTGTTATGGCATATTAGTTGAAGATGTGTTACATTTGTTTATGCTGTGAAATATTCCTTTGATGATGCAAAGATGTATTGCATTCTTTTATGCTGCATTTGTTTAAGTCTGTGAAGCTACTTTACTATGCCTGTCTAAAACACCCGATTGGTCTAATAAAGAGCTGAACAACCAATAGTTAAGCAGGAGAGAGGAAGATGCAGGGTTGCCAAGCAGAGAGAATAAATAGAAGAAGAGAGGGGACAGCGAGACCGGGTTTAACCCAGGCTTTTTCAAACCCAGGCCAGCTGGCCTTGGTGAGTTCCCGATAGAACATCCCCATTGTCTCAGTGCAACATCTTGATTGTAACTTTTCATGTTCTTTAATTGAACATAAGTATATCTTAAGGTGCCCCTCGATTTATTTCCCACAAGTACCTAGAGCTACTAATTTTTTTTAAAAGTCTTATTTTATTTTTATTGAGCTATTTATTTTTTCTTTACTCCTTTCCCTTCCTCTCCCCCTTTTCTATCCCCTCCCTAGATCCCCAGGCTTCCAATTTACAAGGGGGATCTTCTTGTCATTTTCTACTTTCCAGGTTGATTAGATCCATGTATGTCTTTATTAGGGTCCTCTTTGTTGTCTAGGTTCTCTAGGATTGTGAATGGTAGGCTTGTTTTCTTTGCTTTATGCCTGAAAAACCACTTATGAGGAAGTACATATGATATTTATCTTTCTGGGTCTGGGTTACCTCACTCAATTTGATGCTTTCTAGATCAATTCATTTCCCCGAAGATTTCAAGATGGCTCATCCATTAAAGGCTAGGCTCACAACCAAAAATATAATGTGCAATTTCTAAGTACATGTAATTATTAACTATACTAAGTAATACTCACAGTGAAAGGTGATTTTTGTCATCTGTCCTCATCGCCCTGTTGATACTACTGTAATTGTACATGGATACCACAAAAGTGTATTACAATTTAAATGAGTTTGTGTTATTGACAAGCAATTGATGATGTACTTGTTGTATCCCTTATAAAAAGTCAAGATAGGTGCCTGGTTCTGAAGTTAGTAATTAGAGCACATACTGTGATAAACATCAATTCAGTATATTTTTGTAAACTATACACATGTTATTAATGCTGGGAAAATAATATTATAATAAAATGTATGCAGAACTCCTTTACTTTTATTTGTTAACTTTATAATATACGCTGTGTGTTTATTCTTAGAACAGCAAGTGAAAACAGGTATGAGCATAGTAATAGAGAGCGAAGAGAAAAGGTGTCAATATTTACTCAGAAAAACAAGAAGCTGCTGAACTACTGAGGAGCATTGATTCTGCACCAGTTTCTTTTTATTGTTGTCTAACCAAATATATTTGTGTGTGTGTGTGTGTGTGTGTGTGTGTGTGTGTGTGTGTGTACAGATAGGTACCATGGCATATGTGTGCAAATGTTGTTTTTAATCTTTGCTTTTTGACTCTTTGTTCTTTGCTCTTTAAGGGGGTGGGCAACACCCAGCTTCCAAATAAATCACGCAAGGACTCATATTCTGACTTATGGCTGCCCAGCCTTTGTTTGGCTTGTTTCTAGCCAGTTTTTCTTAAATTATGATATATATCGTTCGCCTTTGGGCTTTTTCCTTTCTCTATTTCTCTATTGGTGGGTTTTGACTAACTCAAGAGAATGTACTCACAAACTGAAAATAAAAAAAAATGATCCTTAATAAAAAAAAAAAACTTGTTCCTTAACATTGCTGTCTTTAAAAAAATTACTAAATCAATTCAGAATTTAACTGTTACTGAAGAGAATACTTGGTCTTCCCTATCCACTTCTCTCTATGTGAGCACATGGATTCCCAGTCTTTATTAAGTATCAATACCTTCACATTTTCCGTAGTGCTTAGTATCTACTAAAATAATTTGAAAATTCACCCATAGTTTTTTTAATTATTACCTTTATATTTTTAAAATCATAATTATATAATTCTCCCACCATTTATTTCCTTTCTCCCAAGCCTCTCATTCCTTCATGCTTTTTAAAAATTTGTGGCCTGTCTCTTTCCAGAGGACTAGCGGCATGGCGTGTATTTATGTACTTTGTGTCCTGACCTCAGGACTGGCTGTTTGTCTGTGGTAAGCCTGTACGTCAGTCCCTTATTTNTATATATATATATATATATGCACACGGATATGCATTCCTAAATATAACTTGCTCAGTCTGTATAATGTTGCTGATGTGTATATGCTTTCAGGGCTGGTTATTTGGTATTGGATAAACAATTGGTGGGCTGCTCCATGGGGAAGACTCTCCCCATTATTTAGTTGCCTATATTTCTATGTGTAGAAAAGAGCTTGTGGTCTTTCTGCTGTTCGGTGTGGCATGTCTATTGTTGTCATTGTTCTGTTCCTGTTTTGACAGTCATGGGGGTAAGACTTCTTGTGTAGAGCTGATTCCTACAGCAAACTTCCTGAAAAACTCACGTTTCTATTAGTGCTTGATGAATCAACTTTTGGAAAAATCATTTTCTATACTTACCCCATTGTACAATCATCAAAATTTTAGCAAGTCAAGCGATGAAATAGATTAAAAGAGAGCTACCAATTTAAATTTTCAAAACTTGGTCTTAAACAGCCACCAAGATAAAAATTAGCATTGCTTTTCCTATTAGGGGTGAGGAAACTTAGCATGTGAGACTAATTGGTCAGTTTGAAACAAAAGACACAATTTTCTCAATCGGCCTGCCAGAGGCACATGAGACTAGAGTACAATAGAAATAAAAGAATAATTTAAAAGCCAAATTTGTGAAAAAAATTGTTGAGAATTTTTTTGCTGTTGTTTATTTGTTTGTTTGTTTTTTACAAAATTCAGAAGAATAAAAAGTTTCTGATGAAAAGGGTAGTTACAACAGTATGGAAGAATATCAATCAATTCACAGTATCCATAGACACATTCACAGGATGTAGAAGTGTCGAAGACATTGGGATAGGATTTCAGTTGCCCCATTTTTTTTTTTTTTTTGATTGAGGTGTGTGGAAAGTGAAAGGGGAACAACAAAAACAAAACCATCAGGAGGATATTTACCGTGTGCAACTTCAGAAGTCTCGGGGAAATCTTGGGGAACCTTCCAAAAATTTTGTCACTGTAACAATTAGCAATAAATATACTTATGGAGAGTTGAAGAGGGGATTATAAAAAATAGGCAAGTTTTCTAAATAAATACATTTTTTTCCTCAACTATTATCACATTTTTTCTACCCACTCATCTTGAAAGGCATGTATTCTGGTTCTTCGTTGTTGTGACTAGTGCAGCAATCATACTAGTGTGCAGTATCTCTGTAATGATGCTGATTAGCAGCTCTCAATAAAAGCCCAAAATGGATGGTGTATTGGATCTTGTTTGGGTGCATTTTGAGGACACTGCACTGATTTCCAAGATAATAGAGTAGTTTCTGTTCTGACCAGCAGTATATTTAATTTGTCTCTCACCAGATTCTCACTTGTAGTCACTGACCTTTCTTGACTTGATAAAAAAACATTCTGACTGGGAAGAGATGGACATTCGGGGCAGTTTCCATTTGCATTTCAATGATGAGTAAAGATGCTGAGCACTTGTTTAAATGTTTATTTGTTATTATGTTTTGACATTTAAGTACTGTTAGTTTAACTAATGATTTTTTTTGACATTTAATGTTTTGGATGTTTTATATATTAATATTTAGTTTGATACACAGTTGAAAAAAATTTTCCTGTTCTATTGACTATCTCTTCTCTCTGGTGTCTGTTGTCATTACTGCATAGAGATTTATAATTTTTTAAATATCATTTTCATGTCCACCAACAGATGTAAAGACAAAAATATTGTATATAATACATACAATTTAAAATTTTACCTATAGAGGAATAAATTTATACCATTTCTTAGGAAAATAGATGTAGTCAGAAATTGTTAAGAGACATAAAACAGATCTAAAAGGCAAATGCTATAAGTTTTCTTCTATATACTGACTTAGATTTGTGTATGTCTGTGTGTGTATGTGTGTGTGTGCTTGTCTATCTTTTAAGTAGGTAGAAATGGAAATATCAAAGGCGAGAAACATATTTGAAGGATGGCAACATGAATAATTAAAGTAGAAAATATTTGGGCACATGTGACAGGAAACCAGAGGTGGGACTGTATTTCACAGGAAAAGGATTAGTAAAAGTACGGCAAGGGGGATAGAGGACAGAATGGCAAGGGGATGGGTAAAGTATAATCATTATCGTGAAAATTTCATATGAAAGCCTTCTATTTTGTAAAGAAAATGCAAAAGTATTTAAAAATAAGATATTTGTGTAAACATTAAAAAGCAAGCAAATTTATGCTCAATGTTTATACACACCTGATAATGTGTGAATTTCTTAAGGTGTATTAGTAAACTAGCCGCTTGCTTTAGGGAATGTGTTAGGCAGCTTACAGCTTACTGAAGGGTATAAATTTGGGTGAAGAAAGTGCTGTGCATTTTCTAACTATGAAATTTATGTTGCATACTTTCTTGTTTTCTTCATGTGTAACACAAAACAAAGTGATACATAGTTGTCCTCATTTGACTCTGAAGAACTTGGGTGTGTTGATTTGGATTTTTAATAGATTCTTTTTTTTTTTTTTTCCAATTGTCATACTAGACTTGGCCAAGGAAAAATACTTATATGAATTAAGAGGCAAAAATATTAAAAAGGAACATTCATTTTTTTTTCTGTAGTGACAGTCCCGCATAGACAAAACAGAAGCTAGAAGAGCTCACTGCATCATTTCAAATACCTAGGGATCTACCTTTGTGGCTGTTCCATACGCAGACAACTAGTGAGATTGACATGTAGGTGCTTCAAGCACTGCAGCAGGTCCCAAGCCAGGAATGCAGAACTTCTGAATGAGATACCTGATAGCAGTCTGGAAATTTACATAGATACCATATCCTTTATGTCCAGTCTTTGCAGTAAGCACAGTAAGCACTGAAAAAAATGCATATGTATTAACCCAGTTTCATAGTCCTTAAATGTAATTATTTATTTTCCGGTTTAGTATAATAGATTCCAGTAAAACATTTGACATCATGTGCACATATGTAAACAAATAATTTACATGAATGGAGTAAGAAACCGACGTTTGGGCTAAATATCAATGAAGAGGAATTAGCACAATGAAATAGTGAGCTAATCCACCTAGAGTTTCCTTTGAAGATTTTTTAAAATCTAATGCTGTAAATATAGTGTAAGACACTGTGAAATATAGTGGAAAAAATGCAGCGCATAATTTTCACTCAGAAACATCTAGATTTTAGCCAAGGTTTAGAGCACCCAACATCAGTTGCATGGAACAACTTGACTGAGAACTCATAACATACAGTGCCTTTCCTTTCCATAAAGATCAGTACACAAATGTAAAGCCAGATTCTTCTTAGATGTCTCCAGCAAACTAGGAAGGAAAAAAACTACAAAAAAATATCAAGAGAATATGAACAGATTTAGATTAGATAAGACAATTAAAAATACCTTTCACCACATAATGCCCATATTGACTATTAAGCAACAGTAATCAAAATAATATAGTACGGTTGTGAAATCTAAAAGGTAGACATAAGTGACTATAAAGAAAAATAATAATGTACAAGCCGAGGACTCAAGTATTGAAGATACATTAAAGATAAAGAATGCTCAAAAGAATGAAATCATAATTATTATCATTAGTTAATAAGGGATTGCAAAATTAAATCACTAGGAAATACTGCTTTTATCTAATGATATAGTTACATGTAGAAACCACTTAAACCAAATTTCTGTAAAACTATGAAGCTATATTGTTTTGCTCTCTGTAGATTAGGCACAAAACAATTACACTATTAAAATGTGTTTTTAGATAAATACAGTTCACCAGCCAAGGAGTTTGTAATTATAATGAGGATTAGGGTTATTGATATAATGAGAATTTTCCTTGTCCCCCAAACGATCAATGCCAGTCTGTGAGGCTGAAATACAAAGGAATTCTATTAACATTTCGCACCCTCTGAAAAATTAGAAGTAAGAGTGATGACTACAGGCATGCTTTCAATCACACCCACAGAGACATAACAGGTGAGAGCAGTGCCATATGTTATAGAGAACACCAAGAATCTCTTGTATGAACATGACATTGCTATTCCCTCTACGGGTAAGACTAAATTCTTACACAAATTTTATTGTGTGGTTTTTGTTTATAGTGAACAGGAGGTGTTTCCCAAGGCCATTTCCAGGTCTTAGACACACATTTATTTTATTCATAAACTTTTCTGCTAACATAAGAATGTGTCTATACATTATTTTGCATTTCTGTGTAGCAAAAAAGCGTATCACTATTTCAAACTGTGGAGTACATTATATTGATTATTGAGTATAAATGTTCTTAATCTGAAAAATAATTTTAATCTTGATTCTGGGCTCTATTAGAGACGTCTGAGCTGTAAACCATTAATTCACCTGAACTGTCACCAAGAACTTTCTATCATTAGGAGCACAAGTCAAAATGCTTTATATGACATAGCCTTGACCACACAGACCCACAAGTTAGTGGCGTCAGCAAATGCCTCAGACTTTGAAGGAACATATCAAGGTGATACTTGTCTTTCTTGTCAAAATTATAGACATACAGCAAATCCCATTTTGTCTAGTAAATCAGTAAAGAAATATATAACTGCTCTCTTTCCCGCTGCTCTTCTGAAGAGGCAGCCTGGTCCTTGTCTCTTCCTCTTTCTTTCTGTATTTCTCTTTCCTCTTCCTTACCCCATTCCTTTATCTCAATAAAAGTCCCGCACAAGCTCAAAAAAAAAAAAAAAAAAAAAAAAAAAGAAATATATAACTGTGATTTCAAGTTGTGCTTTTGGAGTAAATGTATAGTGCGGGAAGATCAATGTATCAGGAGATGACTACCAAAGGAGCAGGCAGTTTTTATAGTTACAATTCCCAAGAGGAAGCATTTCATACGATAGTCTCCACATAGAAGTGAAAAGATTGATCAACATGCAAACAGAGGAAAAATAGAAATTGTAAGAAATAACTATGAATGATATGGTGAGAGGAGATAAGTGTGTTTTAAGATTAAAGAATTTCTACACCATTAAGGGCAATGGGGCTTTTCTTAGTTATTTAACATCTGGTCCTGTGCTGACTGGGGCAGGAATATCGTACTAAAGACTTTTGAGAGCACAGTGCAGAAATGTAGAATATGCACTCTGACTGGTTTGAGATATATCAACCTTTATTCTTTGGGGAGGCTTCCTCCCAAGAACATTGTGTGTTCAACTGAAAAAGAGAAACAGTAACACAACACAATAGGTTTATGAATGACTTATCCAGCAGATGGTCTATGGCATGTTTAAAGAGTTACTACTGTATAGTTCTTTCCTTTATACTGAAACATTGTTTCATAGTGGAGGAAGTAGAATCAGGAAACTTATAAAAAACACAGAACACTCATGGGGTCCTCCAAAAGGTTACTTATCTTCAACTGCTATATAGAGAAAAGAGACTCTTTTTGGTGTAGCTTTCAGAAGAGTTTGTAAATTAAATTTAATGTATAATAACCCTCCTTATTAGGGATTACCCCGCAATTGTATCATACAGTTTCTAGCTATACCTGTGCTTCTGAAAGTAACCACAATACGCTATTGGTTCACCAACCTGGATTTAGATGAAACCTCAGACTTGGGCTGTTAGTACCTATGGGAAATGAACAGGTATTTCTATGTGTGTCCAATGCACAATGTCACAGAAGAATCCAATACAAGACAATGAAGCATGATGCATATATCTTCATATGCCAAAACTGTATATGAATCTGGGTCTTCTCTTGGTAGGCAATCCAAACATGGCTCTAAAAACTCTTGTGGAAGAGAATCCCATAGTACTTCTTTTTGAAAGCTGCCCCTGGTTGTTACTTAAGTAGAAAAAAAGATATTAGCTGTTATAGTATTAAAGGAAACCATGCAAGCTGCCAAGAGAGAAAAACAATCAATGGTTATATCAAGCCGTAATGCTTATGAACCACAAGGACTCTTAAATGTGCAGTAGTGATTCAGCTTGATATGACCATTGAAAGCAATCAATAGTCTTATCCAGTCGTGATTCCTATGAAATGCAGCAATATCCTCTTAAATGTACAAGAGTCGCTCTTAAATGCTGTTTGTATCCAACAACCACATGATTGGATTTAAGGTTCACACTGTAGGAGTAACCCATTCTTGTCCCTTTATCCATGGTTGATGAGAAGATAGAAGTTAGAGGAGTATTCACTACTGCCAGCTTCTTAAACCAATATAATAACTACATCCAAAATTCATTTCCTTAAAACCACACATCTGAAATATACTCTTAAAGCTATCCATCTGAAGTTTATCTCTGTACATTTAAAAAAACATAACTAACATGACTATAAGTTTGACTATTACATATGACTACCTATTAATCTTCAATTTTTAATTATACATTATAATTTTTAAGTAAGCTGTATAAACAATACCTTAAACACGAGGAGACATATACATATACACAGTGTAACAAAATTGGCCTTAAATCTGTATCAATAGACCAAGATTCATACAAATTCAAAGTTTTCATCTATATATCAACCCATAATTTTAGAAATTTGTAACACAATAAAGTGTTTAAATTTTATTTAAAAATAAACATTAAATAAAATTATATAAGGGATCTATGAATATACCAGTCTGTTGGTTATTTCTTCTTTTAAAAAAATAAAATTCAGAGATTGATCAAAGGTAATTATATGAACCTGGTCAGTCTTCATCATCAACTTAGACCATGAAACCCAACAAGTTCAACAGAACAGCCATATGCGGGATGCCCATGCATGCATCAGCATTGTTTGGGCATAAATTTTAATAAATTTCAATGATATAAACATATGGTCAGGGAGGACTTGTATGAAACACATTTACAGGTTTACAAAATGAATGACAAGAGGGTCTAGTAAAGGAATACATTGTAAAGGACTTAGCAACAGTCAGAACACATGGGAATGATCAGTTCCCAAGGTAATGTTCCAGGTCAGTAAATGGGAAACTCTTTTTTTTTTATTGATTTTTATTGAGCTCTGCATTTTCCTCTGCTCCCATCCCTGCCTCTTCCCTCTCCTTCAACCCTGTCCCAAGGTCCCCATGCTCCCAATTTACTGAGATCTTGCCTTTTTCTACTTTCCATGTAGATTAGATCTATGCATGTCTTAACTCTTAACAATCATTGGAACTCTGGGACATGAGTACGTAGTGAATTCCAGGGCAGCCAAGATGACATAGTACAGCTTCTCTAAAACAAACAAACAAACAAAAACAAACTAACAAGTTTCTAGCTCTTTCCAAGTGTCTTTCCCATTAGAACAAAACAAATAAGCCATGGAAAATCTTATTTTCCCCAAGTTACCACTTTTTACTTACTTTGTGGTTATGTCTACTAGAAGGTATTTAGTGCCTACTTAAATTGAACTCTGCTTACTCTGATTAATGCCCTGCTATAACAATAATCAGCTAGGAGATAGAAGTACTGCAGTTGGGAAGATGGTGTTTAAGATGATAGGGACAAATGGTCTCATCATCTTAGAGAATGGCTTAAAATCTTTACAAGAAGGAGGGCATTTTCCAATGTAGAAAAAAGAGTCTTCGTTAATGAACTTCATAGTTGCTTTAGGAAATAATAAATTTGCCAGACTGAAGAGAAAGAGACACAAATTTCAAAGAAGCACACATTTAAATATTAGAAAAATCCTAGTTATTTTTAAACTGATGATAATTTTCAATTTTAATACCAAAGTTACTGTATTAGTCCTGTTCTCTAGACTCACAGCACTTATGGAATAAAAAGAATGAATATCTCCCTGTCTCTGTCTCTTTGTCTCTCACTCTCCCTCCACACACATATATACACATACATACATAATTGTAATTTATTGGAATGACTTAAAGGCTGCAGTCCAAGAATGGCTGGCTGTGAATAAAAAGTCCAGTTATCCATTAGTCACTCAGTCCCATGGGTCTAGGTGTCCTAGCTGGTCTTCCCTATATGCTGGAATCCATTTTGGAATCCAGAAGAAATAAACTCCAATGCCAGTGAAGAAAATGGATGTCCTGACAAGGCCAGGGCAAGCTGTTGAAGAACAGCACAGTCCCTTCTTTTTCAAGCAGAAGGTGTGGTCATTCAGTCACAAGATCTAGATTTAAAGGCATGTATCCCCAACCTCAAGATCTAAATCAAAGGTCTGTTGTCTTGCTTCAAGATTCAGATCACGAGCATGCCCTCCATTTCTGAATTATTGTTCATTCCATATATAGTCAATTTAACAACCAAGAATAGTCATCATAGCTCCCGATATAATTTTTAAGTTTAAAGATTAAAATGATCATGTTCATGTGTTATCACAACTTCTTTTGGAGTTATATCAAACAATCATAAAAGATGAGATGTTGTTAGTTAAATAAAATTGATAAGTTTTCTTCCATTACATCTTCAAATGGAATTTCTCTACTCATTTGCTTAAACTGCTATCTAGGAAGTAGTCTTCCTAACATCTGTAAGGCAGTGTCGTTTTAAAACTTGCCCTAAATTCAAATGCCATAAAAATACATAAACAGGATCATTTCAATCTTCAAATTACTTTTAATGGACTTGACAGCTTTAACAAATGTGCCTGCTAAAATAGTCTCTTTCAAGTTCTAAAAAAAAAAAAAATCCTTTTCACCAAGAAACTTATTGAACAGAAAATTAGGGTGGGTAATTGCTCAAGGTCATTAATTTATCTCACTGTCTGTCAACACCTTAAGATGCTGTAACATGATTGCATTGAAGATCCAGCAGCCACAGCATTTATCCTGAAGCATGGGATTCACAGTTATTAAGGTACTTAAATCTTTCACAAAGTTTTATGAGAGTATTTTTGAAAGCTACTCTTTACAGCATTTTAGGCCATCTCTAAATGATATATTGCCCAATTTAATAAAAAAAAAAAAAACTAGGTTAAGATGTGAAGAAGGCTCCCAAGAACCACCTGGAAGAAGTTAATACTCATTGTTTTCCTGCTATGCCAATGTTTATTCAATAGTTATAGACACACAGTCCTTGATGATAGGGCTGTAAACTACACTTGGGTGTATTTTTATGATGTTCTTGTGCCATAATGATGCAGTTACTGTCACTGCTAAATAACCTATGAAAGACAAAACAATGAAGGAGTTTGCATTCATATATTGTAGCGTGTCAGCAAGCCTCTGCCGACAAACTGATTGTACATTCCGTTATCATAATGTTGGTAATGATTTGTTCTTACAGATGAGTACATGTTCTTTAATGTCCACAATATTTTCTCACAGCACCACAATTCATACACTAAAGAAGAAAACTACTATGCCTACTTCCACAATATTCCAATAAGACTCAATTGCAGGAAATTTGTGGTATAATAAAATTGCTACAATTGACTCTCAACTATAAATTTCCTGATAAAACTGTTTTACCAATGAAAAGAAATGCTTGTGGAAACTATTGTATATCTTGATATATTTAATTAATGAGAACATCTAAAAGTAAACCATCATTTGGTGTCAACAAGCCATCTTGAAGATAACACTGAGACCTTTTTAACACAGTAAAACATATTTGATAATATTTCTTCTGTGACTAAAGTACATGGCTTGAACAATCAAGATGACTGCAACTCTCACATAAAGTCAAATTACCTGCTAAAGAGCTTGTTTTCCCTCTGTCCTTATAATATTGTACTCAATAAATTAATTCTATTCCCCAAAGGAGAAATGTTTCCACCAGGAAACATGGTCATGGTTCCATTAAATTGGATGTCCGGATTGCTCTTGGACATTTTGGTACCATCATGCTGCTAAAACAGCAGGAAGTAAAAAGGGGTTCCTGCAGAAGCTAAAGTAATTGATCAATCACCTTCAGAGCTCATTGATTCAATCCTAGCAGCTGCTCAAATTGCCTTTCAGCAGTGAGGATTCTACTAGTCCCCTCATTTATTCCGTGTTCTCCTTTTAACAGATAGACTGCCATTTTGAGTCAGTATGGACCATACATGCTTTACTGCTTTGAACAGATGTTAAGGAGCTGATTTTTGCCTCCTAGAGAGCAGTTTAGGCAAAATGAGAAGTGGGGATGTTCCAGTTGAAGATGATGTGGCATTAGTTAGCTAACGCCACCATGTTTTTTTTTTTTTAGTTCCTGCATCCAGATGCAAGAAAATATACCATGTTGATATACAAATTGTATATGGCCGTCTGTTAAAATAGGATCATTATAACTCTTACCACTAAATGTCATTATAAATCTTGAATATTCAGAAACATATGAAGGAGATAATATCAGGAAAAAATGCCATTGTACTTTATATCACTGAAACTAAATGCCTGATATAATTAGTACCATCAGTAAGATAGAATTTCCTTTACTCACAGGCTCAGAGGGTTTCATTCACAGTTGTTTGGTGCCACTGGCTTTATAGACCACCATGTTTGGTGTATAAGACCCTGCAGCAGTGTCTTCCACTCATAGATGGCCAGAAGCAGACAGAAGGAAGAGCTCAGGAATGATTTAGAACAGTCAAAAATGTGTCACTGCTCCCTCCCTCCTATAACAGCCTGTATGTTTAGTGATCACATCCTACGAAAATAATGCTATCATATGGAATGTTTCATACTGATACCTGAGCAATTTAGTTGTGTAAACATGATGGCAATATTATTTAACTCTTTAAAAGAGAGCTATTTTTCAATTTTATCCTTAATATACACTAAAACATGCCCGGAGACTCAAAGTTTCTTTTTATTAAATTTATTTTTATTTAAAAAAACTATCTTTGCTCATTTTACATACCAATCCCAATTCCCACTACCTCCCCTCCTCTGGCTCACCCCACCTTACCCCACATCCCCTCCCCCATCGACTCTTCCAAGAGGGTAAGGCTTCACATGGGGAGTCAACAGAGTCTAGCACATTTCAGGCAGGACCACGGCCCTTCCCACTATGTCTAGGCTGATCAAGATATTCCTTCCAAAAAGAATGGGTTTCAAAAAGCCAGTACGAGTGGCAGGGATAAATTCTGGTTTCGTTGCAAGTGGGCCTACAGTCTACTTCAGCCATACTACTGTTACCTAGTTCCATCCTCTGCTGTTTCTCTCACTGTCACACTAATGGTGTGCTCCCATTAGCTCACATAAGCTGTTCCAGTGGGTATTGCCATAACAATCTTGACCTCTTTGCTCATCCTCACTCTCCCCATTCTTCGATTGGACTTCGGGAGCTCAACTCAGTGCTCCACTGTGGATCACTATCTCTACTTCCATAAGTTGCTGGATGAAGGTTCTATGATGACGTTTAAGATAGTCATCAATCTGACTATAGGACAAAGCCAGGTCAGGCATCCTATCCACTATAGCTTTGGGTCTTAGCTAGGATCATCCTTGTGGATTCCTGGGAATTTCTCTAGTGCCAGGTTTCTTGCTAGTCCTATACTGGCTTCCTCAACCAAGATATCGTTTTCTTGCTCTCTGTCTTTGTCCTTTCCCATCTGGACTATCCCATTCCCTCAAGTTCTCTTTCCTCCTCCCCTTCTCCCTTTCTCTTCTCCTTTCATTTTCTCCCCCACTCCCTTGCTCCCAATTTTCTCAGGAGACATTGTCTATTTCCCCTTCCCAGTGATGTGTACATGCACACACACACACACACACACACACACACACACACACACACACACACACACATTTCTCTTAGGCTTATTACTTGGCTTCTCTGGGGACTTGGATTATAAGCATGTTATCCTTTTCTTTACAGCTAGTATCCACGTATGAGTGAGTCCAGACCATGCTCATCTTTCTGGGTCTGGGTTACCTCACTCAGGATGATTTTATCTAGTTCCATGCATTTGCATGCAAATATCAAGATGTCATTGTTTTTATTGCTGAGTAGTACTCTCTTATGTAAATGTACCACATTTTCTTTATCCATTCTCTTTTTTTAGGGGCATCTAGATTGTTTCTAGGTTTTAGCTATTACAAATAATGCTGCTATGAATGTAGTTGAACAAATATCCTTGTACTATGATTGATCATCCTTTGGGTTTATGTCCAAGAGTAGTATTGCTGTGTCTTGAGTTAGGTTAAT
This sequence comes from Alexandromys fortis, assembly GCF_014885135.2. Lineage (NCBI taxonomy): Eukaryota > Metazoa > Chordata > Mammalia > Rodentia > Cricetidae > Alexandromys > Alexandromys fortis. The sequence goes on from NW_026068018.1 coordinate 3,999,921, forward strand.
TCTAATTTTCTGAGAAACTGACATATTGATTTCCAAAGCAATTGTACAAGTTTGCATTATCACCATCAAAGGAATGTTCCCCTACTCTGCATCTTCTCCAGCATAAGCTATTGTTGGTGTTTTTGATCTTAGCCATTCTGACTGGTATAAGATGGTATCTCAGAATCATTTGGATTTGCATTTTTCTGATTGCTAAGGATGTTGAACATTTCCTTAAGTGAGATTCAAATTTTCTAATGACTATGAAACCATAGTATATAATACTATTTTTTTTTTTTTTGATTTTTAGAGACAGGGTTTCTCCATAGCTTTTTGGTTCCTGTCCTGGAACTAGCTCTTGTAGACTAGGCTGGCCTCGAACTCACAGAGATCCACCTATTTCTAAGACACTGTTCATATATTTTACTACTTTTACAGTTTGTTTTTAAATTCTTCCATTTGTTAGTCTTCTTAAATTTTACAACTATTTATATATTTCCAAAATTTCAAATATGCCGCAAACAGTTCTGTCATAACATGACATATTAACAAGCAATCTCTAAAGAATATGGTGTTGATTTTTAAAAATTTTCAATCTATAGGCCAATTTTTGTAATTCATTTTAATATTGTATTAAAAAATCGTGAAATTTATTTTATTTCCTAGTGGTTGCATTGCAATTACTTATAAAGACCTGTAAGTATAAAACTACCTTCCACAAAAATGACCAAAAATACTGTCAAGGTAAACTATGAGTAAATTATACAGTCCCAAGCTTTTTACCTCCTCCTATACTCTTTGTAAGAATTGTTTCATACATGTGTGATATTATATTTAATGACTATTATCTATTTCAGTTTGCTAATTCAAATAATATAAACTTTAATAATAACTTTGTACAGAATAGTTGAAGGATGTTATATGTAATACTCTATAATTTAGAACTAATTATAAATAATGCAGTTAAGACTAATAGAACAATGTAAAATACTTTAAACATCACCAATATACATGCTATTTTTAGAACCATCAAGAAACGCAGATTGCTTCCAATATTCTGCTCTTCTCCAGGCTTACTATTCTTTATCACAGATAAGTAGAAAGAAATTAAAAAATAAATTATTTATAACATTTATAAATAAATTGTTCATTCCTCAAGCATTTACATTATATAAAATACTACATATTATTTTAAACTTTCTATTTTGTTCTTCCCCATCATCATTATTTTTTCCTACTCAATATTATAATTTTGAGACTTAAATATGAATATAAATAGTAATACAAACTGATTTTTCAAAAAATGCAAACAATTAAGAGCTTATTTTGTTTTAATGCTACATACCAAGCTTCAGGTATGATCTTTTTTGTTTCTAAGTATTATGAAAACAGACATTGCTTTTTCCAGAAATTGAAATACTTGAAATTCTTAAAATCATACCCTGTTTTTTAGGTGTTTTGCGAAGCAGTTCTTCCTGTTTTATGCCACTCTCAACATAGAAGTACACTTTTGGAAGACAATTCCACATTATTGAGCCAGGATTTCGGTACAAGAAAACTATTCTATGTAAACATGCCCTTAATTTTAGTTGTCTAGCCATGTTTCCACTTCTTCCTTACTAGATCTCCCTGTTCCATTTCCCCTAACCATGAGTAACTATCCTATTTTCATTTTGTAGAGAGATCTGTCATTTACTCTATATACAACCTTTGTGGTTCTACAGACTATGGTATAGCTAGCATTGACTTAACAACTAATGTATGCGTATCAGTGAATACAAACAGTGATTGTCATTCTGGTTCTGGGTTATCTCTCTCAGAATAAATTTTTCTAGTTCAATGCATTTACCTAGGAATTTTACTTTATTTTTAAACAGATGAATCATACTCCATTCAATAAATGTAGCACATTTTCATTATCTTTGAGGACAATCTAGGTTTTGAATTGTTTAGAATGTTTTTAACCTTATTTTTGTTTTATGTGAAGGGTATTATGCCTACATGTGTGACTCTGTACAATGTGTGTGTTGGAACCTCTGAGACTGGAGTTAAGACAGTTGTGAGCTGTCATTTAGGTGCTGGGCACTAAACCCACATCCTCTGAAAGAGAGAGTTCTCTTAACCCCTGAGCTATCTCTTAAGCCCAAAATGAATCTTTGTGTGATTGCTTTTGTCATCTTTATCCCAAACATCCATATTTTTATAAACAGCATATCCTCAAAATGGTTCACATCAAAACTAGTGTATAAAAAGATGTAATTAAAGATCTGCTATATATTGCACCCAATAAACTATAACAATCTATCTCTTGAGATTCCTTCCCATACTCAATGAAATAGTCTCCATTTATTTACAGGTTTCAATTATTGGTGTGGAGATATCAGATATTATTGATGGACTCCAGGATTCTCTCTTAGGGTCTTTTGTCTAAGCTGTATGGTGGATATTTCTCATGGCAAAAATAAATATTTTGTTATTGTATTTCAAATATTAACCTCAGTCTTAAAAGTAGATTTGGTGTATATAATGCTTTGACTTTTTTTTTCATTCTTAATCTGCATAAACCTCTTTTACTCTCTTGTCTTTTTTTCTCACACTCTTTTAATCTGCCCTCCCTCTGTCATATTCTGGAATAGTTTCTATCAGTGATCTGCTAATCGATTCATCTTCTAGATCCTAGCTAACCTCCTTATCATTAACAGGCCTTGTCACAGGTCACCTGATATCTCTCATTAGAAGTCTACTAATGGACAAATGCACATTTATATGGGTTATGTATAATCATTGCAACAAACTCACAGTCAAATAGTTAAACTTTGGGGGATGTACAGTGGCTTGGTTTGTTAGAAATTGGGCTCTTTCTATATTCTAGACTGGCCTCCAGTGCCCTGTCTGGTTTAGCCTGGCCTTAAACTAGCAATGAGCTTTCTTAGACTCCTAAGTGATAGAGTTATGAACAACCATCAATACTGTTTAAGTTATTTATAACTCAATGAAGTAATAAGACTAGAAACTAGACATTTCTTGAACTACAGATAATTTGTTCTGTAAAATTTAAGAAGAATTGGAAAATAAATTATTAATAACAAAGTAATTAAATTTTAAATAGTTGTTCAGAATTAAGATGCAAAATACCAAGAACCCTAAGGATGGGTCACATCTTCAAACCTGCATAATAGAAAGACAAATAAAATATTAGCATAGGTAATGCAAGTCGTTTTAGGCAGATTTTAGTAGTGAAACCTTTTCAGAGGTTATTCCTAATAGACCCTGATTATTTAAGTAAGAATTGAAATGCTCCATGCTAAATAGATAATAAGCTTAGGAGGAAAAGTGCTCCTGACAGAAAAACTTGCCCTCAAGAGCAATGTAATCCTGAATTGAGAACAAAAGTAGCACTTATACTTTAATATTTTCAGAAATGATGACTAAAGGTTAATATTCTTAAAAGTAGAGTTAAAAAAGTTTAAAACATGGGAATCACTACAATTTCAATATTCTACATTTAGTATTATTAATTTATTTATTATTAATATAAATTAATGATATACTATTTGTTATTTAATAATAAATTAAATAATTTATTGTTATTAATGAAAACAGAAAAGAAATTTTAAATGAGACTTATAGAACCGGTATAAATCAACATACTAAAATTGTTTTGAGTCTGTGTGTGTGTGTGTGTCTGTGTGTGTGTGTGTCTGTGTGTGTGTGGTTTCTTCCTTGTTTCTTTATTGCTAATAAAGGATCAATAAAAGGAAAACAATTCTGTGATCTATCAGCTATTTCTGTAGGTTATATTATATAACCAGTAGTCAAAATATGTTTCTATGTGTCACATATTATAGACGGCTTTTAAATACTGCTTAAAATATTCCAGTGAGATCACAATGGTCAAAAAGTAATCAGATGTACTTATTAGGAAAAACAGCAAAACTGAGAAAAACATATGATTTTTTTTTTTAAATTCTGAGTGTAGAGAGTGAATCAGGTTCTCAGAAAGTGAAGTTCTGAGTGAGTATTAGTTGTTTGACAGGAGCCATGTCAGGTAATTTGGGGTAGAAGGCCTCAGACCCATTGGAAACTGGTAAAGCCTTCCCCAACTTTATGTTCAGAGGAATCTGTAGAGCTGTCCTCTGGTCTGAATGTCAATTTTAGCAGTGTGTGCAAGTAGGAGTGTTTATGAACAATTGTCCAGTGCACGTGAAAGCAACCAAACATGGTTCGCTCGTTTAGAGTGACTGTGAATTGAGACTTCTCATCAGTAGAGACATCCTCTCAAGACCAGTTAACCTCTACCCCTGAGTCATACAGTATAGATATTCTGAAGTTCCAGGTTGGTGTAAAGTTGATGGAACTTGATTATCATATCATACATAGCCTACCTTCCCCCACCTTTCCTCGACATGTCTGTATGTTATCATATCGTCATTCCTTCATAACCACAGAAAGATTTCTGGACCAAGCCATCTGAGATGCAGAGACTTTTCAATACCCAGTATTTGTAACATTCTATATCTGACTCATTAATCATAAATACATAACTTTAATTCAAAGAAAGCATAACAGTTTATTTCCTGATGGCAGGTAGTTAGGAAATAAATTAATAAAAATCAACAACAGAAAATAATTTTATCATACACAATGATAAGGCCAGTAGCACTTTATAAGTAAAAGAAGAAATGCACATTATATCTTTCTAAATTCTTTATCATTTAGAAGTGTATAAATACACAAATTTACTCAAATATTTATATAAATTTATTCTTAAATTTGTTAATTGGAACTTTGTTGTAATTTATTTAAACTGTTCCCTAAAAGTACATACAGGCCCAGAAAATTTTTCTGAGGCATGAGCTTGTGGAACCAGGTAATGTCTTGGAAAATAACTCAAGTTTTATTTTTAATTATGTTTTGGTGACTTCTTTAGTGTCTGTTTATATTTATATTCCTGTAGAAGTTTATAACAAACATTTTTCTATCCTGAATTTGCTAAGAAGTTTGTAAGAGCAAGAATTGTGGCACTAGAGTCTCTGAGAAAAGAAAATAATTAATTAAAAAGTTTTCAGCATAAAATATTTAGAGTATATTCTTAAGGGATTGGGACCCAGAGTGATTCAAACCAAACAGCTTATGTTTTATTTGCAAAGATTTGTTATTTTTTAAATATTAATATAGCTAGTTTACATATTTTTTCAAAAATAGATCAGAGACAAGATCTCTCAAAAGGAAGCAAGAACTGTTAACAAAACTGCGATCACAAAATTCAAGGTGCTAACTCTGTCTTTGCTTAAGATTCTATAAATATGCATGAATGGGCAGACATAAAAGTGTTCACTAAGAATGATAACATTTGGATAGACTAAGAAAGTGCATTTTTATACTTAAAACATGAATAATCTTGTCCAATGGAGTATTTTTAGATAAATAAGTTATAAATGTCAATAACTTCATGATAATTTCACTCCTAATTACAGCTGAATTTAAATTTGAGTAATAATCTGAAATGGGAAGGTTGTTACAAGAATATACTTTATAAATTCATGTGCTTTACCAAATTACTTTTTCGTGGGTTCCCCTGATATCATTTTCTCATTTTTATTAGGAATATGAATAAAATTGCTTTATTACATTAAAATAATACCTATAATTTACATATAAGCTTGAACCTTTTTGATTCTGCATGTGACTCTTTATGATAAAATATGCTTTGTTATTAGCAATTGTGTGGAGCAAAATAAAATTGCACTAATTATTGTAATTCACAGAAAAAATGTCTCTTTCTTCTATTAAATATGGAAATTTTGTGAAGGCTAACCTCCACTATGTTTATAGAGAACATTCTAGCATAACATCCATGAATGAAGATATTGGTAAAAATTCTTTAAACTCAATGCTCGTAGAAGTTTCTTTTCACATCTTTGTTATAAAAGCTAAACTCACACACACACACACACACACACGTATAAATTTTGTAATACCATGTCTGCTCTGAAAGTATAATTGTATATGTACATATATATATATATGTTATTTATATTTAAACTATCCCCTAAACAGTAAACAAGATTTTGATTTATATACAAGTATTTGAAGGTCAAAATTTTAAGTTAATAAATATTGCTCAAAATAAAATAGAAAACTTTTATCTCGAGAAATATCAATAAGTTCATTTGAGTATTGAGGTGCCATACTTTGAAGAAATTTCTCTAGGATCACTGAGTAATAGTTATAAGCTCACTTTTATTTTCAAAAACAGTGTTGTGGTAAGTCCCAGTCTTTGGACTCCATCTTTGGAAGCCCCATCCCTGTGCCTGCCAAACCTTAACCCCTCCCCAGAGGAGGGTCAAGACAGTCTGCCAAATTCTTGACCACTCCCCCATTCTATTTAAACTGCTCCCCTGGAAAGTCCCTTCATTGCCTTTTCTCTTTCTATCAAGTGGTTGCATCTGGGGCTTCCCAGTTTCCCTGGGGCTAGCTGAGTGTACAGGAATCCCATTAAACATGGATTTTTTTTTTTTAATTTGGCTTGTTGTGATTTGGCTTGATTGGGATTTTTGTGTTGGCAGAGAGCTCATGTTAGGAATATTTCTAACAAAATGCTTTTGCCATTATCAAAGTACCACTTTCAAAAGCTACAAAAGCCAGATTTATCATATATTAAATATAAAAAATATAATTACCTCATTAAACAATTAGTACTGATGTTCCCAATAGTCAACAATGATAATTTAGGAATCATTCGAATTACAAGACAAGGGACCATGCAGAAATTTGAATGTCCATTTCCAGCATTGACTTGTAATTCCTAATTGGAGCTGTCACTAACATGGACATTAAAGTCCTTAAAAAAAAATGAGGTACAGACCTAAACAGAAAATTCTCAACAGAGAAATCTAAAATGGTTGGCAGACACTTAAGGAAATGTTCAACATCCTTAGTTATCAGAAATGCAAATCAAAAAAACATCTAAGATTCCATCTTACACCTGTCAGAAGAGCCAAGATCAAAACCACTGGTGGCAATTTATACTGGAGAGGTTATGAGGAAAAGGGAACACTATTTCATTGCTGGTAGCAGCGCAAGCTGATACAACCCCTTTGGATATCAGTGTGGCAATTTCTCAGAAAATTAGGAAGCAACCTTCATCAAGATCCAGCAATACCACTTTTGGGTATATATCCAAAGGATGCTCAATTGTGCTACAAGGACATGCCATTCAACTGTACAATAGCATACTAAAAATTAAGTGTCTTAGTTACCTGTAATTTAGTAGTAACTGATAAAATCTTTTAGCTTCCATGAAATCAACAATTTTATATTCCACATACCAGTGACTTCTTAAAATAGTTATCTTTCTTTCTCTGGCTTGCTTCACTCACTTATGTGTATTTCAGTTCCAACGTCATAAGTTGTATAACCACACATTTTGCATGGCACTGAGACATCCCATCATGATGGGGAGCACATTGTTTGTATTCACTACCTTTTCATTTGTTTGTTACTGTGGATATGGCTATAATTTAGAAGCAGTTACAGTTATTTATTACACAAATCGATTTTATTTTCTTCAGATCATATAAGCATTAGTAAGATTATTTGCTTCCTAGTTCTGTTTTTAAATTTGAAGAGTTCCCAAACTGCTGTCATGAAGCATGCTTTAGTTTTCCGTAACAGCAACAGCATGCTGAAGTGCCACTTTCTTCATGTCATTTTCTGCATTTCTCTTCTAGATATTTGAAAATAGCCATTGTATCTCCACTGCGACGGAATACCACCGTGGATTTGATTCATTATTCCACAACATGTGAAACACTTTTTAAGTAATCTATTAAATCTTTGCACACCTTCTTTTGAGTAAAGATGGTTAGATCAGTTTCCTACTTTTCCATTAGATCATTAGGTTTAACTTTTCCTTTGGGGTTGTATGAATACTGCAGACCTTTGGATGAATTTTTTTCAGATTATAGCTTTCAGATATTTCCCCACATTCTTCAGCATCCCCTTACTCTAATAAGCTACATAAAACTTTCCTGTTTTCATGAAATTCATAATATTATTTGTCTATCTTGCCTTGGTCCTTTGATCAGTTTAATGTCATTGTGTGTTTCTATTGTTTTCTGTCAGAAGTTTCATAAATTCACATCTTACAT
>NW_026068018.1:4008080-4032169 GCF_014885135.2 Alexandromys fortis
TTATGCCCAGAAATAATTACACGGAAACTGTATTCTTTTAAACACTGCCTGGCCCGGCTAGTTCCAGTTTCTTATTGGTTAGCTCTTACATATTGTTTTAACCCATTTCTAATAGCCCACGAGCTGGCTTACCAGGGAGGATCTTAACCTGCTTCTGTCTGGAGCGGGAGAACCATGGCGACTCACTCTCAGCATCTTTTTCCCAGCATTCTCCTCTGTCTACTCTGCCTACCTAATTTTCTGTCCTATGAGGGCCGAGGCAGTTTCTTTATTAATAAGAAATCACTCCCACATCAGTCTGGGATCTATTTTTCTACATAAAATAGAAAGGAAATCATTAGCCACAAATGGAGACATATTCCATGTTCAGGACTGAAAGAATCATTTGTGCAAGTCCATGTTACTGCATCTGTAGGTAGAAAGTGATATAGAATTTCAATAAGCCTGAACATCAAAGAAATACTCATAAAAAGAGAAAAACAGGAAGTATTATAATACCCAATTTTAAAATATGCTACAAAGCTGCAGTTGTTCAGTAATCAGATTAGTATGGTGCCAGAATTAACTTGGTCATAGAACAATGAAATAGAATAATGAGTCTAAAATAAATCTCAAGCATCCATGTAAAGCTCCATTTCAGAAAGACTGCTAAATATATTAGGGGAAATCTTTTTTCAATAAATTATACTTTAAGTGAGATACAATTGTTAGTATTCATATTACATATGTCTTTGGACTTTGACATTCCATATAGTTCAGGATTATTACATTTTGTTATTTAATTTGTATATTTCCAGCTTTGCTATGAACAAACTCACTGTATCCATTGCCATAACATCAATATTTAAAATATTATCTAGCAAAATATAGTTTCTCAAAATATTTTAGGTAAATGAATTAACAAATGTATTAATCTATAAAGCTCAGAATAATAAAGATAAAAATCTATAATAGCTATGTTTGTCTTGTCATAATTTTCTGAACTCCTTTCATCTATCATATGAACAAATAATTTTGAAAGTTTATTTATACCAAGTCAATAAAGCATTACACAAACCCCAAAATATTTTCTGATATCTGTAGCAGCAGTAAAGTTGGGTTAATTTTAGTGTTTTACTAAAAATTATTTTATTATTGTCCCTAAGAATGAAGAATGTTTATTGTTGTAAGTTATTATGCTTTAATAAATGGTAATTTTTGAAATTTAATTTTGACAAAATAAGTTCTGGAATGCCTATATATTCTTATAATATTACAAAATAATGTTTAAGATTTTTTGTATTGAAATTTTCCAAAAAGACTGGATAATAAGTAAAAATTATTTATTATTCTGATAAATGTTAAAAAATTATTGGTAATTAATAATTCACAAGAAAATCCTAATAAAAAGAACACTAGAATATCAATATCATTTTAAAAACATTCTTTGACATATAGCTAATATATAAATATTGCACATTAATGAGTACAAATTGGTATTTGAAAATACATAAACACCTGTGAGTTCATCAGTACAATCAAATTAACAAAATATATGTTATTTCAAGATATTTCTTGAGTCCATACTATGGTTTGAGTATCTTATATTTTATTTTTGTTGAAAATAATTAGCATGAAATCTATGCTATTAGAATCACTTGTTTGTACATTCTAGAACATTGTTACCTGTAGGTACAAATTAGGTCCACAGAATTATAGAACTTATTAATTTTACTTAACTAAAACTTTATGAATCATAAGACTAAATTTTGCTAAACTTTTCATTCTCTCAAAGGGATCTGTACATTCAATGCACTCTCCAACAAAATCACAATATCAATTTTACAGAAAGTGAAAAAAAAAGTAGTTTTATATGCAATACCCAGAAACTGGAAACAGCCAGAATTTCCTCAAGTGAAGAATGAACACAGAAAAATGTGGTCCATACATATAATGGAGTATTACTCAACTTTTCAAAAGAATTGCATCTTGAATTTTTTTTTTTTTTTTTGCAACTGGATGGAACTAGAAAAGATCATCCTGTATGAGGTACCTCAGACCCATAAAGACAAACATGGTATCGACTCACTTATAAGTCGATATTCACTATAAAGAATAACCATACAACAACCCACAGACCCAGAGAGGCTAGGTAAGAAGGAGGACCTCAAAGAGAACTCATGGTCCTCGCTGGAAAGGGGAAAAAGAAGAGATTTCCAGGGTGGACTGTGGGCAGGTGGGATGGGAATATAAGGAAACAGGTTGGGGGTGAAAGGGAAGAGTCTTGAAAAGGAATATTGGAAAGGAAGGAGCATTTCAGGTTTCGGTAGAAACATGTACAAGGCAAACTTCAGCCAACCTACAAGGATGACTCCAACCTAAGATTCCTAACAATAGAGAGTTGCCTGGTTGCATTGCTGCTAAAGAGAAGGAGGAAAGAAAGTAGGAGCTAATGGGGTCAAGGACATCAGAAGAAATCCCACAGAATCAATTAATCTGGTTTCACAGGAGCTCACAGAATCTGAACCAACAACCATGGAGCCTTCATGGGACTGACATAGGCCCTCTGCATATATGCGACAGTTGTGTAGCTTGGTCTTCTTGCGGGACTCCTATAGTATAAGAAGGGGCTGTCTTTAACTCCTTTGTTTCCCTGTCAGACTCCATTCCTCATACTGGGTTTCCTTGCCCAACACGGTACTGAGTCTACTGCAACTTAATATGCTATTGAAAGGAAGACTGCCCTTTTCTGAAAAGAGACTGAGGAGTAGATTGGAGGGCTGGATAGAGGGGAGGTGGGAGTGGAAATGGAAGAGGAGGGAAGGGAAACTATGTTTGGAATATAAAATAAATAAAATTTGAAAAAGAAGAAAGAAATATATAAATTCTATAACATCATCCATTTTACAAAATATTTAATATGTGAAACCATGTTAGTTTGAAAAGAGAAGGTGTCATTCATAGATCTTAGTATCCCACAATATCACTAAGGCAAAAATAAAATCCTTAATAGTATGCTCATTAAACAGTTCAATTCAAAAATGTTTCACAAATGGTTATATTACTACAGTGTAGTGATTATGTGAAGAAACATTACACAGAAAATTAAATTAGAAGTCACTGGTAAATAACCAAAAGTACTCACAGAATAGAATCCTTAGATTTGTACAGTATTCCAATGCCTCAGTTTTTAGTGTCGCTGCAGAGAGTGTCACCCCCTCCCTTTGCTCTTCTACCCTGACCTTTGCACTGTTGTTTCATTTTACTATAGCAACAGTCAAAAGCTCAGCCTTGCATAATAGGTTGATGTGATCAAAAGCATGTTGGCTTAATATAGTACTGACCCAGCAAGCTATCTAGGACTAGCTGCTCTCATTGTCTGACAAATGTCAAGCATTATTGTTTTTCTCAAAATTTAAAATACCCCACAGCATCCTGATTCTGATGCAGCTTCCTGGGGCACCTCAGTGCACAGCTGAGCACACTAGATTAAAAATAAAACTGCACAAGAATTGCCATAGTTGAGGAGCTTGAATTCTGGTGTTAAGAAGAAGCCCTCTGTATGAACAAAGGATTTTCTTTCTTTTCTTCAGAAAATGGGCATCGAGAAAGACACAGAGGTGGCAAAGGAAAGATTTTCCAGGAATAAATTGCCAATCTGTTGTGAAAGGAGGACAGACAATGCTGTGCAATCACACACACACACACACACACACACACACACACACACAGAAAGAGAGAGAGAGATTATTATCATTATCAAATGCATTACCAAAATTAAACATTGCCAAAGGTGTGCACATTTTGCACAATGATAGAACTCATGTTTTCTCTGACAGCCATAGCCTAAGTGTTCTTCCACACACTCATGAACTGTAGGATGAGCAACCATCTCTGATGCCCTCCTTTTCCTGTCTAGCTTCCTGCCTGTGCTGGCAATGAAGCTGAAGGGGCGTTTCTGCAGAGGTAGTATTGACAATGTCTGCACCATATTATGTGGCCCATGCACCATAAAGAGCGTAGAATGCCTGTTTATAATACTTAATAAGATGAAAACTATTTAGATTTCCTCTCACTGTAGTGTAGGTTTATTTTTTCTATTCATCTTTGAGATTTTTGACATTGTATTGTGACTAATGTCATACAATTTATCAAAACCAGCTAATGCTCTCAGCGCGAAATAAGGGGTTTCATTAAAGGGCTTACTATAAAGAATTCATCATCATTCCTCTTCAAATCAGTGAAGTATTTCAATAGCTTTCTCTATAAAGCTTTTCATGACACTATTTAATTTATAATTCACAATAGTTGTTCAGTCAGGATACTTTGTTAAGCTAATCGTTAGCCACTTAGGTGCGAGTTTATTCTCTTTTGCAATTGACGCTGCAAAATTCTTTTGTTGCTGACTCCTTGCTCTGCTCTATAATCAAAGTTTGATGAAAGAAAAGTTGTATGGGGAAGATCTATGGCTTAATCATTCATATTACATACATGCTACTTTCCTGTATTTTGTTGAGAGTTTCCATAAATGCAGCTGCTTCAGCTGTATAAAAAAAACACAACAGAAAGATTGATTTAACCTCATCACCCCAAAATCTCAGAGAAATACAGTTATTAAATAGTCCATGAATATGGGAGGTGGGCAAATCTTGCCAGAAATGCATAACTGATTTTAAAAGACTAAACTTAAAACTACTTTATTAATTCATTAAAAAGTATCAAATTTGTCATGATAAGATTTAAACGAATTTAAATGTAAAACACACAGTAAAACTGTCCTAAATGATGGGAAGACATCAATAAGACATGTGCATTTTACAAAAAGATTTTGCAGATAATTCTAGAAATCTCCTAGTTGTAAGCAATGGTGTTGTTGCTCTGTATGTGTGAGGGGGGGTTGTTTTTTGCCTGTGTTTCATTGTCTCATGAGAAACTGTGGCAATTTAAACACGTATTTAAAAAAAAAAAAAAGTTCTGCCTTGCCTCCCGAAGTGGGGAGGAGGGAACGTGGACCCTGGCAGTCAGGTGCTATTAAGGTGAGCAAATACATGGTGGGCTATGGGAGAGAGAGAGGTAAAATGGTTCACATTCTGGGGAAAGAGGTAAATCTGCAAAAGTGAAGTCAGTGAGGAGGGAACTGACGTGGGTTGTCTGCTTGATACCCAGGACAACGGCGATGACCAGGCCTGGGCTGTTGCCAAGGGTCATGTCTGGGTCTGTGGCCCTGCTGCAAAAGCCGACTGTGTTGATGTCCAAGACTCCTGTTCCTACCAAATGCCGAGAGGATAGGGCTACAGAGAGCTGGCTCCACTCTTCACTGGCCGGAGCCCTCAGGAGAGTTGGCCCTGTACTTCATTTGGGCAGCACAGTAGAACTGACCCTTTGTCAGAGGAGCAAGAGAAGCAACCACAAAATCCTGAGCACTGGAAAGTCAACCTTACTGCTTGTCTGTCATGTGGTGTCATGGACACTGGAAAGGTGCCCTCCACCCCCAACCCTTCACCCCTAGCCACCTGAGCATGAGAGTTGATTCTGTCCCTCACCAACTGCTGCAGCACTTGGGAGAGTGGGCACTGCCCCTCACCTGGGTAGCAAAGGAGAACTGACAGTTGGCGCGGGCATGGAAGAGTCAGCTCTGAAGGAGTCAGAGTGGGAAAGCTGCCCCCACGCCTCTTGTCTGCCACATGGTGGCATGGGCAAGGGAAATATGCACTTCCTTCTTGCCCCTCACCACCTGTGACAGAGATGACCCTGCCCCTTACCAACTGCAGCACTTCCCCTAGACAGCACATTAAAGATGAGGTTTGTTGATTGGTGGTGTAGGTGAGTGCATGATTAGGGAAGACCTGGCCCTCATTCTCATGTGCCATGAGGTGGCATTGGTGAGAGAGAGAAGGCCTTTCACTCTCTCCCCTCACCACATGGGGCAGGAGAGAGACAGAGACAGAGAGAGAGAGACAGAAACAGAGAGAGACAGAGAGCTGGCCTTGGCGGCATCAAAGTGAAAGAACAAGCCTAGCTACAGCAAACTGTAGGGTGGCCCCTACATCCCACCTGGGAAGCTCAGCTGGCCTGGATGGTGTGGTGTAAATAACATTGAGAGAAAGGGAACAGGTCGGCCTGTTTCTGCTGGCTGCAGAGTTAGCTGTGGCAAGCGCTGAAGAATTGGCGATGAAGATGAAGGAGAGTTCAATGGTAGGCTGACAAGCCCAGCTAGCACCAGGGCCAGCACCAGGGCTTTGAGTTGGCTTACTCTAACACCCACCCCAACTGTGATCTACTGAGCACGTGAAAGGTCCAGCCCTGCAGATTCAAAGCTGTAGGCTCTCCATGACACAGGGCATAACCAGGATGTCCAAGAGAAATCCCAATGAGGTTCCAGATCAATAATCATTACAATAAACCCTAGCAAGTAAATACGTGTGAACTAAATACAGTGTGTGAGTACTAAGTAAGTCACACACTGTGGCTTCCATGATGAGACATTTTTTTCCCTTTTCTTCTAAATTTTCTTTTATTTTGTTTTTGGGAGAATTTGAATGGGCACAGGGAATATACAAAGGGGTGGGGAGATGAATGATATAAGCACACATGATTTGAAATCCACAAAGAAACAACAAAAATTTTTAAAAAGAAAAAAATTCTACAGAAAGAGAATTCTAAATTCTAAATTATGTATTATATATCTATATGTTGTGTTTATAAAATATACACACATATTTATGTGTACATGTATATATATAGGTGTGTGATGATCATTTATATGATTTTTATGTGTGTATGTATATATGATTTGTGGGAATCCCTGATAATACACACACACATATATATATGTGTGTGTGTGTGTGTGTGTGTGTGTGTGTGTGTCTGTGTGTGTGTATGTGTGTATTTTCATGGACTCACTGCTGATGAATATTTAAAATGGCAAAGCAATTCTTTTCTGAAGACTTTAATAGTTACAGGTGAATCACTTATTGCATTCTACAGAAGCAAAGCCTATGCCTGTATAACTTCCATAAACAGGGATTCTAGCACTTTTATTGGTAATAGTTGAAAAGTAGGGACAATATAGATGGCCCCCAACAGTTGAATCAGTAACATTTGTTCTTACTGAGCAATGAAAAATCTAGATATACTGATATAAATAATACTGGTGAAAAGAAGTCAAGTACAATATATGCTGCACATACATGTAGATAATAATTTCAGAGGGGGAAAATACTCTATATTACACAGAAAAAAGAAGACTAAAATTTCTTGAGTTATCAGGTGATGAAAGAAATGCAAAGAGGACTTGAAAACTGTTGAGAGTGTTGAATTTGCTCTGTATCTTGACTTGGTGCTTATTGTTTTTTTTTTAAGAAATGCATATTGTTAAATCTAGTGGAACAAACTCGGAATATTTCCTAGACTATTGCTTACTGTCCACAAACTGATGATAAGGCCCTATTTCTGAAGATAACACCAATATATCTTACTGAATATAAAGAAATCAAGCTATTGCCTAGAGCTTTCTCCCCTACCAAAGAGTGTTTATGGTACTAGAAGTGTTTATGGTACTGCACTCCACCAGAGAATGAAGGTACCTAAGACCCAATCCATTTGATCTACAGTAGCGAACTGCCTACACAATATTCTGGTGCACTAATTTCACAAAATTTGTAAGAGTAACAAACCATAATCTGATTGAGTTAAGCCCCATTCCATGAGATGGAATCCAGGCCTGATTGGTTGACTAAGAACTGTGACAAGATAAGCCATAAAGTTATGGGAAAACAAATACTACTGCTCTGCTCAAGGAACATGGCAATATAAGAACTTCTAATGACATTCTGATATATAGGAAGATCAGTGCCTTGCTCAGTCATTATCAGATAAGCTCCTACCTGCAGTAAACAAATCCAGAGATCAATTACTGGGAAATGTGCCCTTGAAACACTGAGTCCTAAGTGGGATATTTCCACCAAACCTCTCCTCTCAGCTCTCTAAGAAGTTTGTGGAAAATGTTGTAAGAGTCATAGAGGATGGAAGCCTTTAAAAAAAATAAAACCCTTGTAGACAAAACAGGACTGAGGCACATAAAAGCCCATAGAGACAGAGGCTGCATGTAGAGGGTCTACACAGGTCCACAACTGATGTGGTCTCAGCAATGACAGGGGAGACATATATTATCCCCTACACCTAACTATGAAGTTGTCTCTAACTGAAAATGTTTTACAAAGGAAAATTAGTTTTCTCCAAAGGAATCTCACAGAATATACAAAGCATACTCAAGAGGAGGCCCTGGGCCAGTAGTAGAAGGCCAAACAAAATTATCTCGATAGTATTTGTGAAGACTGTTTTGTTTCATGATGGCTTGTCTGGGAATTTTGTTTTAAACTTATGGATCTTTTGTTTATATATCATGGTTTCTGATTTTGTGTTTCTATGAGTTTACTAGTATGTACATGTATGCATATATATGTGGATTTTCTTTTTTGTTTGTTGTTTTGGTTTTTTATTATGGCATTTTGTTTATATGGTTATCTGTTTTCTAAAGATAAAGTGTGGAGTAGGATAATTGGAGAGGTGGGAAGATGTGTAGGATCTGGGATCTATAAGTGTTGACAGGGGTTTTGGTGTAGGAGTTTCTTTGGTTTGTGTGGTGCTTTTATTGGTTAATGAATAAAAAAAACTGCCTATGCCTAGTTGATAGGGCAGAACTTATGTAGGAGGGAAGACAGAACTGAATGCTGGGAGAAAGGTGGAGTAGGGGAGAACTGTCATGAAGCCGCCAGAGACAGACATGCTGAATCTTTCCTTGTAAGCCACTGCCATGTGGCAATATACAGATTAATAGAAATGGGTTAAATCAAGATGTGAGAGTTAGCCAATAAGAGGCAAGAGCTAATGGGCCCAACAGTGATTTAATTAATACAATTTTTGTGTGGTTATTTCGGGGCTAAGCTAGCCAGGCAGCTGGAACAAGCAGGGCCCTCATTGCAACAGGGTTTCTGTTCTGCCTGGTCTCACAGCTGTTTACTCTCAAAGAAACAAACAGAGGTCTACATTTGATGGAAGTGGGTCTTGTATCTTATCTGTTGCTTTCATTGGTTAACCAATAAAGAAAACTGCTTGGCCTGATAGGACAGAAAATTAGGTAGGTGGAGTAGACAGAACAGAATGCTGGGAGAAAGAAGCCGAGTCAGTCAGTCGCCATAATTCTCCCACCCAACACAGACGCAGGATAATATCTTCCCTGGTAAGCCACCTCGTGGGCTATAGAGATTATTAGAAATGGGTTAGATCATTATGTAAGAGCTAGCCAATAAGAGGCTAGAACTAATGGGCAGGGCAGTGATTAAAAGAATACAGTTTCTGTGTAATTATTTCTGGTATAAAGCTAGCCGTGCGGGAGGCCAGGTGCCAGGAACATAGCCCGCTGCTTTTATTTCAACATGGGGACCTAAAGAATAAGATGTTAGAGACAAAATATATTATATCTCATAAGAAATCATATATGAAATGATAAAAGTTTAGTAAATTTCTCCCATATAAACATAGTACTAAAATTATAAATACATACATATACATGTAATTTGTGTGTGAATGTGTGTCTGTGCATATAAGTATGTATAATTTGCAATTTTAGTAGTGTTATAAATACATAATGATGACAGGTCTTTTTAAATTTTTAACTATTTTCTTTTGAATCTTATGTCACACTTAAGTGGAATGAGAATTAGGAATCTTTGTTAAAATGTAATTGAAATATATTTATTTGGCAATGGTTTAAAAATTGAGTCATTGTGTTTTTTATAACATTTCTATAATGAGTAGGACCAATATATTGTAATACTGGGTGCTATAATGTGCTTTGTTTCAAACATGAGAGTATGTTGAAGAGATACATAATGATTTCTGTACTGTACCAGAAAAGATAGTGTAAAATCTTTGACTCTACATGAACTTGTACTAGAAGTGTTTCCTGCTGTATATGAAGTTCTATCGGTTGAGTATTGTCGTGATTTGAAGAGGCTGTGCCTCATCCAGGCCATATGAAAATACTCAAAGTGTCAGACATGTGTGGTAAGGTCCTTCCAGCCTAACGTCTACAGGAATAGCAAAAGAGCTCCAAAATAGTCTCGGATGGGCACCTGAGTCACTATCAGGCTTGTAGCTTTCTTGGTGTTTTGATTAAAATTCTATCTTTAACTGCTGATGTATCTCTCCAGCCTGGTTTTGAGTTTTCTACTCAGCCTCTAAAAACATAATATAACATAATGTTCTATCTGAATTGCTGATCTATAACCTGTGTAAACCTCTTGAAATTTTTCTTTAATCCACTGAGTTTAGGAGTAGTTTGTACTCAGTGAAAATAATAGCTGCCTGCTTATATGGTTGTCATTCTAATAACCATATTCAATATCTTTTCTTTTTAAGAGCTAAAATATTAAAAAATAATACTGCAGGTTTTATTTAAATATAGATATAAAACTCTGGAATCCCAGATGTTTGAGACTCTCCAAGCATGTAGATAAGCCTGAATTAGAAATGGTAGGCATTATTTTCATAGGCTGGCAGAAGTTCTGCTTTGTGAGAACAGATGCTGGCTTTAAAAGAGTTAGGCTTGCACAGATTTAAATGCAAAACTAATATTGTCTTATTAAAAACGCATTATTGCTTGTTTACTCTGCCCAATGACAGGCGCAAACAAATATATCTTTGTTTAGAATTCAGAGATTAAAAATGGGTATTGACATATTTCTTCAAGTGGTTTAGACAAACGTGCTTCTGGTTCACACATAGTGCTATAAAAATATAGAACATATATATATATATACATATATATATGTATTGAATTTAATTTCTAAAAGTATTCCTTTTCTACTATTTCTTTGTAAAAAAAGGAGGAGTACTATGAATTTCTAGGAAGCTGAAACTAAGAACGTCTTGGATACTTCAAGTATCTGATGTCAGGCTTTCTATTACTTATGGTAGAATAATTGTGATGCAATTAGCAATTGGCTATACAGGTAGAGTATTTTAAAAATGCTTTGATCATTAATGTTTCCAACTTTAGATTATTTTTGAATAGGGAATATTTGCATATTAATAAAGAAATAGCTTGATAATAAAATCTCAGGTTCAATAATTAACTTTGGTATCTTCCACATATTTTGACCTATTAATTTTACAGTAACTTACACAACCTGAGTCATTTTTGAAAAAGATACTTCCGCAAATAACAAAAGTTTAACTTCTTCCTTTCCAATTCGAATCCCCTTGATCCCCTTATGTTGTCTTATTGCTATTGCTAGAACTTCAAGCACTATATTGAAGAGGTATGTGATATGATAGTGTACATAAGTGACCCTCAAAACTCCACCAAAGAACTTTTACAGCTGATAAATACCTTGAAAAAGATACTTCCATTGAGAAAATGCTACAACTGGATTGGTCTGTGGACATACCTGTGGTTCATTTCTTGACTGATGATTCTGTGGAAGGACTCTGCTCACTGAGCACAGTGTTAACTCTTGGCTGAAAGACTTGTGTGTCACAGCAAAGAATGCTAAACAAGCAATGAGGAGCAAGTTAGTAGACAGCTTCCATGGCTTTTATCGCAGATCCTGATGCAAAACTTCTGCCTTGACTTCCTATCCTGACTTCCCTGATCAGTTGACTATAGTGAAAAAAATCTTTTCTTACGAACTTGTTTTAGGCCATGGTTTTAGATAGCAATGTAAATTTTTGTTTGTTTGTTTGTTTTTTGCTTTAGACGGAGTTTCTTTGTAGCTTTTGAGCCTGTCATGGAACTAGCTTTTGTAGACAAGACTGGCCTCGAACTCACAAAGATCCTCCTGCCTCTGTCTCCTTGAATTAAAGATATGTGTCACCATTTTCTAGCATGTTAACTTTAGCTATATGTTTTTCTTTGTTTGTTTGTTTTTCTTGTTTGGTTTTCAAGACAGGGTTTCTCTGTGTAGCTTTGAAATCTGTCTAGCACTAGTTCTGTAAACCAGGCTAGCCTTGAACTCAAAGAGGTCCTCCTGCCTCTGCCTCTCGAGTACTGGGATTAAAGGAATGTGCCACCACTGCCCTGCCTGGAAATTACACATTTTTATAAGCATAGTTAAAGGTAATTTTAGATAATTTTTTGGGGGGGTACCTTCATTCTCACTGCAACTCATGACATGAATTCAAGAAATAAATCTTTCTATTATAGTATCAAGCTGGCACTCAATTTAACTTTCATCCAGTAAATGATGGAAGCAGATGCAGAGATACACAGCTAAGCACTGGGCCAAACTCCTGGAGTCCAGTTATAGAGAAGGAGGAGCCATATTATGAACAAAGGGGCCAAGAACATAGTCGGATACCCACAGAAACAGCTGACTTGAGCTGGTGAGAATTCACTGACCCCGGACTGACAGCTGGGGAACCAGCATAAGACCAAAGTAGGCCTTCTGAATGTGGGTGACAGCTGTGTGGCATGGGCAGCTTGTGGGGCCACTAGCAGAGGAACCAGTATTTACTCCTAGTACATGATCTAGCTCTTTGGAGCCCATTCCCTATGGAGGGATACCTTTCTCAGCCTAGATACAGGGGTGAGGACCATGGTCCTGACTCAAGTGATGTGACAGACTTTGTTGACACCCTATGTGAGGCCTCATCCTCACTGAAGAGTGCCTGTGGGCTAGGGTTGGAAGAAGGTAGAAGGAGTGGAAGCAAGGGAGAGGAAACTGGGATTGGTATGTAAAATAAGACTGTTTTAAAAAATTGTTTGTTTTTATTTTGGATGTATGACCTTTTTGCATGCATGTATGTGTACAATGTACATGGGGTACCCACAGAGGCCAGGAAAGGGTTAAGGATCTATGGAACTTATGATTGTGACTTGCCCAAGTGGTCCTTGGGAACAGCAACCTCACCCTTTGCATAAACAGAAAGTGCTTATAGCCACTCATCAAAAGGGTTAATTTCAATGGATTTTTTGACTTGTATTTTCAGATTAGCATGGTGAACATATCTGATACAGTTTAAATTCTCTAAATGCCATTCACATCATCCACAAACATTTTTATTAGTATCTGACAATACTAAAATCAGATCTGCGGATTCTCAGAAACATGAAAGTGTCACATAGGACTGCTTTCTTGCTTGTCATTGAATTTGAGTTGAAGATGTGTTATATTTGTTTAATGCTGTGGAACATTTGTTTAATGATGCCAAGATATGTTCTATTCTTTTATGTTGCATTTGCTTAACTCTGTGAAGTTGTGTTACTTTGCCTGTCTAAAATACCTTGTCTAATAAAGAGCTAAAAGGCCAATAGCTAGGCAGGAGAAGAATGGAGGTGGGGGTTGGCAGGGAGAGACGATAGATAGAAGGATCAGAACATGGGAGGAGAAATAAGAAAAGAAGGAACAAGGACAGAGGTCAGTCAACCAGCTACACAGCCATGGAATAAGAAGGAAAAAAAAGGTATATAGAATAGAAAGAAAAGCCCAGAGGCAAAAGATAGACAGAATAATTTAAGTCAAGAAAAGCTGGCTAGAAAGAAGCCAAGTTTAGACTGGACATTTATATGAAATAATAAGTCTCTATGTATTTATCTGTGAGTTGGGTGGTGGAGCCCACAAAGAGAAAAGAGAAAAAAAAAAGTAATAACTACACTTGCAAAAAGGTGTGGTATTGCCTGTAGTGCCTATTTATAGAGCCAACAGAGAACTATTAATCCTTTTTGCTATTATCTTTTATTTTTCTTAAAGCTTGATTGTTTAAATTGTTCACCAGAAGTAATACCGAATATTTTAGACTTTTATCAGAATTATAATTCAACTTTGACATGTATGGCAATATAAAATTGAGAATTAAGAAAACTGACAAAATATTCTATTTAAAAACCAGAATTGTCTAATGCATTAGCAAAAATACTGAAAAAAGAGCTGCTTAAAAAAATGGGCTGGAATAAGAAAAAAATGGTGAGCATTTTAATGGAACTATCATAGTTTACACTAAAACTCTATGCATATGCCAGAGTGGTAAAGCCTTGAGAATATTAATGAAGTGGCTGAATTAACGGAATCTTTCCTCTTTTCTTTGTCCCACTTTGATTTCTATGAAGATATCTAGCAGATCAATGAGCTGAATCGCAGCAGCAGAGCACATGGTCCAGCCTTGCAGGAGAGAATTAGGATTAATGCAGTAGTGAGAGAGTTGACAATGGGGATGGCCTGGCCTTAGTGCTGCTCACAATGAAGCTTTAATCAATAGCAGGGGTTAACAAGGCAGTTATCTCAAGGCCGTTTCTGCTTCATGAGTAATAGATAATTTACAATAATAATCTGATTCTGGAAAAGTCTATAGAATTGTTTTAAAGATTCATGAGATAATGATATATAGGGCTTTTTTTTTTTTTGGAAGGGCTATCTTTTGAATCAAATACAAAAGAGCACGCAAAAAGGAGAGTTTAGGGTTATTGTGACTGGGTTGATAACAGGGTGTTTTATTTTTCTTTTCAATTTAATTCACAAAAGAATTTCTAAGAGTTTTTTTTTTCTTATTCTTCAACCACATTGCAGATAGCAATATAGGAAAGAGAAACCAAATAATACCCTTCAGAACAAGGTTTGTTTGATGTCTCAAACCTTGGAACGCCTTTAGAATTAAATCTATAATAGTTCTTGATGCTTAATGTTATTTTATTTTCCTTTCATGTTCTCATCTGGTATTAAGTAGCTCTTTAGGCCAGTACTCAAAGCCCATTCAACAGGGAGATGGAAGTCCAGAAAAACTCAGAGAAAAGGAAAGAAAGGTTTGTTGATGGCAGGTTTGAAAGAGAATAAAAAGCAACAACAACTAGAAAGTAAAAAGAAAGAAGAAAAAAAAAAACAACAAAAGGCAGCTGAAGGGACACACACCTCTCCAGCCACGTTACTGGCACTATAGGTGCACAGATTTCTACCACAAAGTCTTTAACAATGAATTTATATTGGTTTGTTAAATTTTTCGAGGGGAGAAGCGGTTGTGGAAGGATTGCTTCTGTTATTACCATCTGTGCTCACCTATTCTGTGCGACAGGACTCTCTCCCAGCCTCTTCTCCCCTGCTGTTTGCCTTCAGGCTATTTCACTGTTCATTAGCACCTTCACGGACTGGGTAGGGAAGCAAAGTTGCTGGAACTAGAGGCAGTCAATTTCAGTTCTCATTAGAGGCTCTGACACACAAAAAATATGGTGGGTGGAGTCAGAGGCAATAGCTAAAGAGAGACTTGGGCATTATCCATGTTATTCTCTTGTCCAAATCATTCTGCGCTGTTAATATCAGATGTACTTGCACGTTGAAGGTATTATGAAACATTTTCATAGCAATTACTAACACGGTTGTAGAAGGGTAGCAAAAGTACATGGCTGAGATAATTACCTAGGTCAGCAGTCCCCATTCTTTGCTTCATCAGAACACCTGTACAAGTTATAAAATTTTCTCTTAATGATGAAATGTTGGGCTCCACTCATTGAGTGTCTGATGGGATAGGTGTTGCTTGATGCCCGAGAATAGGAATTTCTATCAAGTTCCTCCATGCCACTGTTCCTGAAATACCACACACCATCAAAACCCACAAATCTATGTGACTGGGAAAACACTGCAGACAAAAAATATTGATGATGTATTTTAATGTTTGTTTTGCATAGGGCTTATGAATCCTTATGTTATTTCTCACCAGAATTCTGGCTGCCATGCTACTATTTTTTGACATAGCCTAACTTGTACATGAAAAAAAAGAACAGTAACTGAGGTGAAATGTCTATAACCATATTGGAAAAGACTAGTGGCAAGAATATGCACACAGACAGAGCATATTGAATTTAGGAACATATATGACAGTATATTCATGTTTGTAAAAACATTCTGCGAAAACAGAGGTCCTGGTTTTCTAACGAGAGCAAGGTGGTGTATTTGGGAGAGTTTCAAGGATAGAAAGGGAAGTGGGGAATGATGTAATTATAATCTCAAAAAATAAAATAAATACTTTTTAAAGTACAGTATTTAGAGGATTAGTTACAAGTTAATTTTCATAAGAGGCATATTTTAATCAATTAATTTACTAATTAAGACTATTGAGGCATTAGATTTCCTTTTTGTTATAATCATTAAAATAGCATCTGTTATGTGAAAATGAAATGCATAGAAATAGAAAGAAGCACTGTCCTACGTAGTGCTTAAGTATGCTGATGGAGATATCAGCTTATTCAACTTCCTTGAAGAAATACGCTTGAAAACATCATAGCATTCAAGGATAGTTACTACATGTTAGGAAAACCTTAAACATACTGCATCCTCACTATATAATATTCTTGTAGAGATTGCTACGGTTTCACTTAAAGCTAGCATGCAGTGGCAGATATAGCACAATGTAAAACATCCCTCTTTATCCAGTCCCCATCTGTTTGGTTTTGTTTTTCAAGACAATTATATAATATATAAGTAGCCCATTTAGGTAGTGGGGTATTTGGAATTTTGATGTTTAATTTCTTGATTTCTTTATATTTTGGAGATAGATCCTTTGTCTGATGTGGGGTTGGTGAAAACTATAGCTATAAATTCTTCAACTCCATCAAAGACTCCAGAAGGATGAAAAATTACCTAAGTAAACAGTAAGTGCATTGTAAGCAATTTCCTAAATTCTAGAAATGACAGAGACATGTTTTTGCCTGGACAGTCACCCAATATTCTTCTGTATCATTGGCACATCCATCTTCAGCCTACATGCCCATAGTATCTGGCATACTTTTCCACAAAGCAGGACATTTCACAGACAGCTCCGCCTATATTGTCAGTTTGTCGGTCACTTTCTTCTATGTCCTTCAGAATCTTTTGCAGACTGTTTTATGAAACAGGAACCCTGAAAGATCTCATTTAGGCAATTTCAGCAGTCATTTTCTATGGTTCCTGCGTGTCCAGTTCACAAAACGTACCATCAAACAGTCCAGGCAAGAGTAGTTCCTCCATAAGGAGCCTCTTTAATGCCTGTCACTAATGCCTCCTGAAGGAGATTGTTGCTGCCATGAGCAGATGTGTCTTATTGTCATGATTAGTCCTAAGTTCTTAAACATGTTAAATGCCATATTCTATAGGTTTTGAAAGGTTTGAAGAATGCTTGTCCATCTATAATACATCTCTGTACATCTAGAAAATTTAACTAACATGATTACAAGCTTGACTATTATAGATGGCTTCCTATTAACCTATATTTCTTAATTATACATTACATTTTTAAATGAGCTGAACAAACACAATACCTTAAGAGCAGAAATATATATATACATATACATATATATGTATATATATATGACCCTAAATTTCTACCAATAAACCAAGATCCATACTAATGCAAATTATTCATATCTCTCTCTCTATATATATATATCCCCCTATAAATGTAAACAAACATTTGCAAACAATAATTGGGAATATAGGTGTAGTTCTCTCGAAACTGCTTCCAGCTTTTTGTTGGGCAAATTAATTTTTGGGGATGTTCACGGTGATCTCTCAGGGGATCTTGGTCCATCAAACCACATTAGTCTGGAAGGATTCCACATTTCCCATTCTCTGTGGAAATCAAAAGAAACTCTTTTCCAAAGCAACAAATTCTTAGACCCAAATTTGAAAGTCATGATTCCTTTAGAACATATATGCTGGTTTAGCTTAGCATCCCATACAATGAAATATCTCTCTCTACTTAGCTCCTTCACAGTCAAAAAATTCAAAGAAAACACAATAATATACATAATCCAGACTCTCTGTGAATATTTTATCTTTATGTGGCTTATTTGTTTTTACTCTATTACTTTTCAATATTTATTTTATTATCTTTACTCCTTTAATCTATGACTATTTGTACTCTGTCTCTCTAAAGATTTGTTTTATATTTTTTTCTAACCACTTGCTTCTTTTTATGACTCTCTATACTCCTTATCTTCTCTCTCCTACGCCTATGTGCATTTTTTTTAAACATTGTGTCTCATTTAGGGGTCTTTTATGTCTGAATTTGTTTTATAGTGCATCTGTAATTTGTTTCTATCCAGGAGTGCTTCTTAAAATGCTAAGCAGCAAGGAAGGCTGTTTTGACTTTTGGCTCCGCCCAGTCAAACATGGTAGTGCAGAGGTCTGTTTAGTGCAAGCCATTCTCACAGCCCCATTTTCAGGCATGTCATTAAGCAAATTGTAGCAGTCTGTTCACAAAGCCATTTAAATGCTCCATAGCCTGACCTCAACAGAGCTCAAACTGGCAGCATAGTCCAGGAGACTGCAATTTCAAAATAGCACAGCTTTTTCATGCTACTGCTGAATCAGAAAAAAACTCTCTTAAAGGAGCCATGCCTCTGCTTGCTTCTAGCAAACAAAGCCAACTCATAAAAATGCCACTACCAAACCATGCTTACTCTGTTCTTTGTGTGTGTGTGTGTGTGTGTATGTGTGTGTCTATGATTCCTTTTAAAGCTTTCTCAGGGTTTATGTGGATTGAATTGATCATATTGGAGTGTTAGTTTGTTGTAAAAGGTCCCTCGTTAGTTCTCGGCTGCCCAGCCTCCCAAAATAATCACACAGAAACTATATTATGTAAGTGACTGCTTGACCCATTAGCTCTAGATTCTTATTGGCTTACTCTTACATATTAATTTAATCCATCTCTGTTAATCTGCGTATCACCCATTAGGCTGTGGCTTACTGGGTACAGTTCTGGCACCTGTCTTGAGGGGGGGGGGGGGCTACAAGGCTTTTTTCTGATTCCACCTCCTTTCTCCCAGCATTCAGTTTCATTTTCCCTGCCTATCTAAGTTCTGCTCTATCAACAGGTCAAGGTAGTTTCTTTATTCACCAATGGTATTCACAGCATACAAAGGGGAATCCCACACCAAGGGTCATTGGATTCTTAACGAGATCTTTAATCCATCTGGACTTGAGTTTTAAGCATGGAATAGATATGGATCTATTTGCATTCTTCTACATGTTGATATCCATTTATTCCAGCTATATTTGTTTATTTTTTTTTCTTTTTTTTCCATTGTATAATTGTAGCTTCTTTGTAAAAACTCAGGTGTTCCTAGATATATCCACATCTTTGATTTGATTCTATTGGTCAAAATGGTTTTATTCTAATACTAAGCTGTTTTCCTTACTGTAGCTCTATAATAGAACCTGATGTCAGGGGTAGTGATTAGGCTCCATTCTTGAGTTTCTGATTTAGTGGCTCAGGTAGGTTAGGACATTCACATGTTACGTAAGCAACCAGTTTATGCTGGTGTTTCCATAGCTTGAAAATGAGAACTTTTGAAGACGTACAATTCTTCTTCCTTTCTTCTCCAGATACTGATAATGTGGGTGTCACTAAATAATCATAAACCACAATCTTGCCAGATGTGATGAAATGTATATTCTGAGGGTGGCTGGAAAAAAAAGGCACTTAATACTTCAGGATAGCACTTACTTCTCAATAAATTTATTTTCAAAATTATATTCCCCACCATTTCTATTCAAACCTACATAGACTGTAATAACATATTTTAATTCATATCGTTGCAGAATATTATTTTTAGGTGTGTTACTTTTGTTTATGCTGAGAAACATTTGATTAATGATGTCAAAATGTGCTGCTTTTGTTTATGCTGCATTTATTTACCTCTGGGAATCTGTAACTCTTTGCCTATCTAAAACACTTAATATTTAGTAAAGAATTGAATGGACAATAGTGACATAGGAGAAAGGATAGACAGGGCTAGCAGGCAGAGAGTATAAATAGAATGAAAAATCTGGAAAAGGAGCCCAAGAAGACAGAGAGGAGGACACTAGGGGTCAGCCACTCAGCCACCCAGCCCAACATGACTTAAGGGTGAAAGTAAAATATACAGAAGTATGAAAAAAGAAAAACTCAGAGGTGAAAAGTAGTAAGGTTAATTTAGGTTAGAAAACCGAGATAGAAACAAGCCAAGCCAGTGTCCAAGATTTATAAGAAATAATAAGATGTCATATTTATTTATTTTGTTGCTGGGTGGCAGACACTTCAAAAGAACAAAAACAGTAAAAGAGTAAAAACAACTGACACAATAAATATGAAAACAAATATTTCATTTTTAATTTTTAAAAATTCCTTTTTAGATAAATTAATTTTTTATTTCCTTTTACTATTAGAGTATATATTTTTGAGTTACAATGTATTTACTTTAAAATTAATCATATCTTTCTAAGTAAATGTGTTCCATTTTTATTATAAATAAGTTCCTAATAAATATTAAAACTGTTGCCTTCAACATAAACTATTAAAGTTGACTGAAAAGCTGAGATGTTTTAGAGAAAAATAAAAATCCCCAAATATCTTTCCAATAAGACTATACCAATTGTTCTTCCATTCAAAGCTACTTGTACTAATTTTTTTCATATTTGTCAAAATTATAGTAATTAGCTAAAGCAGTATTTCAAGATGCTTAATTATGTAATAATCAGAGTCAAAGACTGAAATTTAATTCCTAAATTGCAATCTGCACACCAACAATTCTAGTTATGTGACTAGGGTAATTAAGCGCTACATATTTATTTTTCATATTCCATTCATTAACTCAACAATCAAAACTATATGGAGTAACAATTATATGCCAGACAGCTGAGGAGAAATTTGAGAAAATGTCAGATATCCATTTGCCTTACAAAGATTACATCAAAAACTCTACTCAAATTATTTTCTAAAGCCTATGAAAACACTAGAAGTAAAATACCACAGTGAGAGACATAAACATAGAAAGATATGAAAGTATTTCTGTGATTGATTGACTGATTGACTTACCATCTTTGAGTTTTATACACAGAAATGATGTAGCTTTGTGGTTTCTTTTCAGGAATGATGGTACTTCTACTGTCAGTTTTGCCCCGACCCCTGGAACTTTCGTATTGATTTTCAGATGGCTAGAAAAATTTATATTCAGACCAGTGGTGTATTTAGTGAGAAATTGTGTTGTGTATGCATTTTGGATTTTATTCATCCATAAGTATTTTTAAATAATAGTGAATATATGCTCACATACATACAATATTATCACTATGCATATACATTTGTATGAAAAGGGAATTTTTGGATACTATTATACTCTAATTGCTGTGACAAAATCATGTTGAATATACTAATCAGGCAGAAATTACTAAAGATGGTATTGAAATCATTTGACAGAATGGTAGAGATAAAATGAATAAACAATCTTGAGATTTATCACCACATCTAAATGGCTACCACAAAGAAAAAAAATAACATATGCTGGAAAGAATGTTTGGAAAGGGAGACATTATATTCTATTGATGTGGTATGGCCCCTCTGAGATCAATAAGTATACTCCTCAAAAATATAAAAATGTAAGTATCATATTTGGCATTAGACCATTCAAGGTACATATTGAAAGGCTCTAGAACAGCAGTTATCAACCTATGGTCACAACCACCTTGTGGATCTTAAAGAATTTATTCTTCACATCAGATATTTACATTTTGACTTATAACACTAGCAAAATTACAGTTTTGAAGTAACGATAAAATAATTTTGTGGCTGGGGATAACGACAACATCAAGAATTATATTAAAGTGTCACAACATTAAGAAGGTTGAAAATCATTGCTCTAGATCAAAAAAATCACAGAGATTTCTGTATACCCATGTTTATTGAAATACCCTTCATAGTACTCAAGATACAGAATCAACCTCCATGTCTTTTAACAGATGAAGTTAGAAAAGAAAAATTGATAAACATATATAAGTGTTTTTGTTCAAGCATATGAAAGGATTTAATTATGATTTCTGAAAAATGGATGAGTAGATTGTTACAACATCTATACATAAAACATTTCAGTCTCAGAAAAGGCAAACAATGTATGTTTTCTATTATATCGGAATCTTTGGCTTAGATCAATCAGACCATGTTATGGCATGGAAGCAAAAAAAGAGTTGGGAGAAGTCCAGGAGGAGAAAAGAATGGGGACTAGGAACAGAGGGGGATGTGGGGGGTCAATATGGTCAAAGTACATGATAAACTTTAGAGATACTCTATTTAACAAATATAATCTATGTACAATGACTATGTGCAAATAAAAACCAACGAAAGGCTACTCTGGCTATTGTGGAGGGAGTAAAATGTTTTCCATCATGAGTAATGCTTGACTTTTCTGAATGAATTCTCTTAAACTTTCCTTGAAAGTTTTATACTCTGCTCATAGCCATATGGACTCTTGGTTTTGTTTCTTTCAGATTGCTAGATCACTGCTCCTACTATTACCACAGCGGCAAGGAGGTTTCTTGCTTGAGCTCTCAAGAGCTGAGGGAAAGCTGAATTAATCAAAAATTGGCATAGTCTCACTGGCAAATCTTCAAGGGAGTTTCCTCTCTGCAAAGCCTGTGATACTATGGGAGGCAGCATCTGTTGCAGCTTTGGCTTTATTTTTGAGATTTGCGTGTTCGTTCTTTGTCATTCTGTTGAAGCTTGTTTTTTTTTTCTTAATTGAAAGACCAACAGCTGGCTCTTTTTGTTACATTCATTTCCCTGTGTACCTTGAAAATAACACTGATTTAAAATGCAAAGGTGCAGTTGTAACTACCTAAATTTTGTGATCCCCTAGCTTGTAACAGGGATTTCCTAGACAGGGCACATGGACCATTTCAAATTTATGCTTACTTAAATACTTGCTCATGTTCTTACATTTTATACATCTAATTATAACAGACTGACTTCAGGGTAACATGGGTTCCCCCAAAAGGCAGACCCCTTTTCTGGAAGTATTCACTGTATGAGAGAACAAGGGAGGAAACAACAGAGGAGAATGTAAGCCTCACTGTTGCTAAAGTAGGGGTATTGTTACTTTGTTTACCACTCTTTTTATAGAGTGTATTCTTGTGACCTTGCTTTCTTGATTTAGTTAAACTGTGGCTGCTGGGTCTGTTACTGTGGCCTAACTGAATTCTCATTAAGGATGATAAAGAGGCTGCTTCTGGGTTGCAGAAGGGAGGAACTGACAGACTCACCACAATACTTGAAAAATATTTTCACTTACCCAATACTTTCTGTTACATCCCAAATTTTAGGAGAATTTCAATATGTTATGGTAAGATTTTTTTTTAAAGTGCCCATGTGTTGGGGAATATTAAGATATGTTGCTTTTGTTTATGCTGCATTTGCTTAACTCTGTGAAGCTGTGATTCTTTGCCTGTCTAAAATACATGATAGTTAAATACATAATACAGAGAAAAAAATTAAGAGGATTTTTTTTGCCTTACTATTTCTTTCACTTCCAGAGTTAAGAAAAGTGATTTTCAACCCTGATTATCTTTCTGTTCTGTCTTCTTTGTTTGACTAGTCTTTCCTTTTTCCTTTGGGACACAGATTTGAGGAATAAGTGAAAACAAGAAATAATTTGATTTTTCACAATTTATTAAAGACATATTTAGTCTAATATGCTAGTTAGTGATGAAAATTAAAAGTTACAGTCCACTTGTTTGGTGAACTTTAATAACTTTTCTTAGCACAATGATGAAGATTAGTTTCATAGAGTACAATTGCCAGATAATTTAGAAACAGAAAGAAAATACAATGAAATTTTTACTTTTATTTAGGGTCTAATTGAGATTAGCACTTGTATGACACATGCTATTGATGTGGGAATGATTTCTTACTAATAAAGAAACTGCCTTGGCCCATTTTAGTGGATAGAAAATTAGGTAGGCGGAGTATACAGAAGAGAATTCTGGGAAAAGGAAGCTGAGGAGTCGCCATGATTCTCCCGCTCCAGACAGACGCAGGTTAAGATCCTCTCTGGTAAGCCAACTCATGGGCTACACAGAATATTAGAAATGGGTTAGAACAATATGTAAGAGCTAGCCAATAAGAAACTGGACCTAGCCGGGCCAGGCAGTGTTTGAAAGAATACAGTTTCCGTGTAATTATTTCGGGCATAAGCTAGCCATGTGGGCGGCCGGGTGCCGGGGACATGGCGCCCAGACGTGATGGCTAAATCCACTTAAAAACCTGAGAAGGCTTAAAAATAAGGGAGAGAGAGTTTAACACAGATTTTTGCTGTTTTGTTGCTGGCGTTCTGT
>NW_026068018.1:4034235-4050294 GCF_014885135.2 Alexandromys fortis
TGATGTGGGAATGATTTCTTACTAATAAAGAAACTGCCTTGGCCCATTTTAGTGGATAGAAAATTAGGTAGGCGGAGTATACAGAAGAGAATTCTGGGAAAAGGAAGCTGAGGAGTCGCCATGATTCTCCCGCTCCAGACAGACGCAGGTTAAGATCCTCTCTGGTAAGCCAACTCATGGGCTACACAGAATATTAGAAATGGGTTAAAACAATATGTAAGAGCTAGCCAATAAGAAACTGGACCTAGCCGGGCCAGACAGTGTTTGAAAGAATACGGTTTCCGTGTAATTATTTCTGGGTATAAACTAGCCATGCGGGCGGCCAGGTGCCGGGGACGCAGCCCT
Organism: Alexandromys fortis; assembly: GCF_014885135.2. Taxonomy (NCBI): domain Eukaryota; kingdom Metazoa; phylum Chordata; class Mammalia; order Rodentia; family Cricetidae; genus Alexandromys; species Alexandromys fortis. The sequence continues at coordinate 4,034,581 of NW_026068018.1, forward strand.
GCCGCTCCTATTTCAACATGCTATCAAAGGCATCAGAAAGAGTAGAACTAAAAATAAATAAAACCAAATTCCATATCTGAAGGACTTTCACTGAGACAAAATTCACAGTGATTATTTTAGAAGGAGAAGTTTGAGTGAGGATCACCTTATGCTTACATGTCAAGGAGAAAGGGAATAATCAAGATTTTGCCTATTATATATCTAGAGGATGCAACTGAAAGTCTATTTTCTATTGTAACCACATGTTTTAATTTGGTGTGATCTACTGTAGCATGGAGATCTTGGCCAATGGATTATAAAATACTGACTGTAATTTCTCTCCTCCCCCCATGATTTGTAAACAAATACATGTTCAAAGGAGAGAAATAGTTCCCAGGACTCCGATGAAATAAGGAATGTATTTTTTTCACTGTTGAGTTTTATAGGTAGTTGGAGACCTGAGCTGATATTATTAAAAAAAAAAAACAGATATGAACTATCTTTCACTTCTTCAGGATGGAGTTGTGCCTGGTTCCTAAACTTGAACCCAATCAGTCATAAGTCAACACAGACGATGTAAGTTTCACCATAATGCAAAGTAACCTGTAGCCCACTCTAACTGACTGTAAGAATGAGAAAAGAAGCATTACCATGCTTTCATGTCACCTTCTCTGGAAACTCTGATTCTTTTATTGATGAGGTCTCACAGTTATATAAAAGTGAAAAAAAGGATATTTGATGAATAATTAAAGAAAACATAAGTAGATACAATTCACAACATTTAGTTTATATTAAATAATTCTGTAAAATGTCTATGATGTTCATCTTTTGCTGTTTCAGTCTTTGTACATATCACATAGGAATACTTGGTAATGAGTCATAACTCTATGGAACTTTTGTTGCATTCATGTTAACTAAATTTTGATTGCACTATACATGTGCGCTTGAAGGTCCGAAGACAAATTCACTGATATTCTTATAACTTTGAATCTAAATCAAGAAAAATCCAGAATTTACTTAAATATAGAAGGAATATACAAGGAATGGTTCCATATGTAGTAAAGTGTAGCTTTCAGATGCAAAATTAGTACAAAACATTACAATAAAGACAACCACTTGTATTTTGTAAGTGAGGACATCTATTGGAAATGAAGTGTAAGTTGTTATTATCATCAATTTCAGTTAGTTTTATTCAGCTGACGGGATGATATTTTTCAGCCCTGAAAAATGAAAGATGATTAAGTATAATCAAAAATATAATAATTTATCAAAATTAGGGAGATCTTTTAAAATATTAAATTAGCTAAGACTAATTGGAGCATTCCCTAAACATTCAAATGTGTTATTTTTCAAAGATAAGTAGGAAAATTATTCTCAAGACATCTGTCATATTAAGTAATAGTTTTCATTACTCCCCTGTTCACTGTCAGCCAGGTGTTATCTTTATAATATATCATAGACTCAATTTCCTCAATTAAAATCTAAGGGAATTTGTAGGTTTTTATTTTAATTTACCAGCAAACCATAGTAGAGACTTAAAATACCTAAAATATTGATCATAGCAACAGAAAGGGGCTAAAAATATAACTCTGGTAGTTCTACATTTTAATGGCAGGACAGAGCATTGGTATAAAATCCTTTAGAAAAGTAAAATGGTTTTCCTTATAAAAGTTACAACTTCTAATGTAAGAGAGCACTTTCTCAAACTAATCATAATTTTTGTCTAAAACATAAGGACTGGCACTTCAAATAATCTTCATTATACCTGCTGACTGGTTATATAACACAACTCTGTGCCACTGTTCAATAAAGCTGAAACACACAGACCCAAGAGTGCACACACACACATGCCTATGCATGCACACATAGTCATATAATCTACTTTCACTTTATTTTATTCAGTAGGAAATCCAAATGGAATCAAATGCACCCTGGACATGATGTCACACTTCCTTTACCTGTTCATGCTGTAATTATACCCGACAATTTTATCTTTCCACAAGAGAAAACAACTATTCTCATTCCTAGTTCCAGTTTATTTCTCCTCTTTCATACACTGCATTCACTACGGTGTTTCACCAAGTCTGTTCTTTCAATACATTTCATTAGCTATAATGTGAATAAACAAACATCATATTCTGGTCTGTCTTATTTCACTTATAAGGAGTATCTATTTACCTTTGTTTATCTTTTATATCATTTATCTTCCAAAACATAACATTCTTAGTGGTATTCCTTATTTATCATAATTTTTAAAATTAGACTTTTCAAATACCTTCTTTTCACTCCCATGAGTTGCTAATTTGGCAACAACTGAAGAAAGAAACTATGATTCTTCTCTTTCTACCATGTCTGAGTTCTCTTCTGTAAGGACATTGCTGTGCATCCTCTGCTAGATCTCCCACTCAATTCCATATGTTGAAACTTTACTCCAAAAAGTGAAGTTACTCTTAGTTGAGAAATTTAGTAGATGTGGTGATGAATCTTTATTGTCAGCCATCAATGGCTTTGAAAATATACTTGGAGGTGTCTGTAAAGGTGTTCCCAGAAAGACTTAACAGAGAAAGACTCTCCCTTACCCCACTAGATGTAGATGATGCAAAATTCTGAATCCTGTACTGAATAAAAAGGAGAAAATAAGCACAAGCAATCACACATCTGCACTTCCAACTAAAGACATAATATCAACAACTGAATGTGCTCGTGATGCCGTAGCTTTCCCACCATGACCAATTTTATCCGCTTGAACTCTACATTACTCATCCTCCCTTAAGTGGTTTTTGTCACAGTAAGAACAGAGTTAATAACATTAATCCATACCAAGAAGTGAGGCAGTTATTATGATAAACATGGCACTTTGTTTCATGGATATGGTTTTTGGAAATGACCTGAACCAGCATACAGGAGAAACTGGAGCTGCAGGCTAGTGAAAACCCAGAATGTGCCTGTAGAACATATTAGGTCATTACGGTATTTAGTGTGCGAGAAAGATGATAGGTATGTGGCGGGTGGGGGCCTGGATCAAAAGATACATTTTGAAAAAGTAGCTAGAAGTCATTCAAACTATAATGTGACAAATGATTTGGAATAATTCTGACCATGTGATGAGAAGTAGAATGAAGATGAGTTAAAAACTAATGGACTAGTTTGTTTAGTGTAAGAAATATCAGTGTGTCATTGGATTCAGGCTTTGGCATGACTATTGTTTACAGTTCTTAGATATTAATTGAAAATGTTCATATATATGTACAATATACAATGATATTATTTGAATCATATTTCATCTCCCCTGCTTCTTTTGGCCTCTAGTATATTCCTCTTGAAACTTCATAAGGCTGCCTTCTGCTCCACCTCCTACACCCATTCCTTCTTTCTATAATCCATTATATTCAATTAATGCAATTATTACATGCATGAATTTAAGTTCATCAAATGGATCATGAACAACCTCCAACAACTCCACTAATGTGAAGTGTGACTCTTTCTCTCATAGCCACCATCAATTGGAAATAACTCCTTAGCTACAGGAGGGTCTTCATGTGATCTTCCTCCATCCATGACAGAATGTTGCTGGGCTTAATTTTATGCAGCTCATATGCAGGTAGCCACAAATGCTCTGAATTTATGACTGCAAGAACTATGTAATGTCCAAAGAAACCATTTCATATCTTATCATTCATCTCTTACATAATTTACTCCCTCTCTTCCAGAAATTTTTCTGATTCTTAGAGACAGAGCTGTTGCTAAAGATGTCCCCTTCACAGGTAAGCATTGGCAGTACCTTGGTTTTCAAACTTTGACCAGGTTTTAGTATTTCCATAAACTGCTGCTTATTGTAACAGAATCTTCTCTGACCAAGGTTGAGAGCATCCCAGATTTGGCAGCAGGGAATAAGTGAAAATATTTAGAAGACAGTTTGACAACATGACCATTTGGCAAAATAATAATAGTAGACTCTTTTGAAGGCAAAATAATAATAGTAGATTCTCCTGAAGACAATTGGTTTCCAAGCCATTTTAGTTTTGACAATATTGCAATATTAGGCATGGATTCACTCCTTCTGAGTAGGCCACAAATCCAATAAACTAGTTTATCATCCCACAACAGACATATCAGTATCATCCTGCCTGATGAGCAATACTACAGTATGTAGGGTCCAGTGCTGGCTAAGGCTGTTTATGTTCTTTCTTCTAAAGAGTGCGCTACATATATCACTTTTTGGCATTCAGAAAGATAGAAGAAAGAATGTTTCTTTATCAGTTTCTTTATGTCCCGAGGTCAAAGTCACATGTCTTTAGCAATAAGTTCTTACTATTTATATCTTATAGGTAATAACCAAGAACAATGACAACAATCTCACAGCTCTCATCCAGATCTACAAAGAACGAGGAGGGCAGGTAGAGCAGAATGATATGTGGTGTTTGATCATGAAAGGAGCTTGAGGTTATGCTACAGGCTAAACCTTGATTGTGTGTCCATTATCCACTCCAGGGGGAAGATTACCACCACTAGAGCAAAGATGTGCATCATCCCATACCACATGGGAAAAGGGTTCCTTGATTAATTAGTATTGTCTCATGAGGTGCTCCACCTACATAGCTATCAGCATCAGTTACAGCTCTCATTGTCCACTGCAAGCACCATGAAACTGCGCCACCACAACCACAGCTCATCTCGGTTTCACCGCAGATATGGCACTTTCAGGAAAGCAAAGAAAAGATTCCATCCCAATCTAACAACGAATCTTTGAGTTTATCGGGGTTATTTACAAGAATACATTCATAGATATTTAGATGGCAGCTGCATCATTAAAACTCCAAAATAGTGACTGCTGATGGCCATCCGAAATTCTGATCTCTCCAGCAATTGGTACTGCTTGTAGAACCTTTAAAAGAATCATAAAGAATCTTGTTTCTCCCTTCTGAAACTTGCACTTTTTTTTGTTTGTTTTTTTACTTCAGAATCTTACAATCCACACTTTTATGTTCTGAGAGGAATGTTCTAATTTGCAGGAAATTGGCACAAAATTGCAAGAGAGTAGCAAGATAGAATTCATAAAACAATGAATATTATTTTATTCTGATGAGACTTATCAAAACACATATCCTGCTAGATGGAGATGTTAGAGCAGAAAATAACACAGGTCAGTACCAAATTGCTCCATTTTAGAGATGTTACAAAGAATTAAATGAGCTCAGAAAACTGTAGCCATCACTGGAGTTGAGATTCAGATCTTGGAAGTTGTTTTGTTGTTGTTTTGTTTTATTTTGTTATTGTTGTTTTTTGTTTTTCAAAATAAGGGATCTGGAATTATAGGGAACAAGGAAACAATTCCTTCTTTCCTTCCTCCCTTCCTCCCTCCCTTCCTCCCTCCCTCCTTTCTTTCTTCCTTCCTTCCTTCCTTCACTCTCCCTCTCCCTGTCTCTCCCTCTCTGTCTCTCTGTCTCTGTCTTTGTCTTTGTCTCTGTCTCTCTCTCTCGCTCGCTCGCTCTCTCTCTTTCTTCTTTTAAGTTTTAAAAAACAGATATAACTGGGCAGTGAACCTGAAATGCCTTAACCTAAACATGTAATTTCTTAATAGAAGACCCCTTGACTTAGCAATGAGACAGATTTCACAGTCTACATAAAGGTGTAGGGGTAGCACTTTGAGAATAACCAAAAAAATGTGCATGTCCAATTTCAATGAGGCTCCATTTTATAAAAGCACATAAAGATTTTTTTTCCTTGTAGGCACAAGCCCTGTCCCCTTGCTCTCCTGGGTAATAAACCTGCTTCTTAAAGAATACCCAGTTTTCGGTTCTATTTGTACTTCCCATGTTGTTTAAAGTGTTTGTAGAGATGGATGATTCATTTGCTGAGGTTGTGCAGGTCCTCCATGAACATTCTGCTTCCAACCTTTTTTTTTTTTTTATTTTGAATGCAATTCTGTAATTCATTTTTTTCTTCATCGTTAAAACCATACCTGACCCTAATTCTTTGGGTGCTTTTGAAACTTCATAGCATCTATATGCCATATAGACCCAAGAGAACTCTTTTCTCACTCTAGGGTTCAACCACTATGGGGGAACAGAACAGTAAGCTTTGCATAGGCCAATAGTGGTACACTCAGAGAGAAGTTTCTATATATAAAGAACTCTAGCTCCACAGGTGCCAACTTGCTGCCCAAGAGAGACTTCCTATCCATTACTCTTGCAGATTCACCCCAACAGTACACCAACCCACTCAGAAAAAAGGCTGTCTTTCAAAGACAAGACAGAGTATACCATCCTAGCTGAGCCTCACATGTGATCGATCATGAGAGAAACCATTTTGGATCTTATCGAGGTAGCTTTTAATGTGAAGGTCGCCTCCCTGAGACATCTGTCACCACCTGAAGCTGCATGCTCAATTGAAGAGGAAGACTATATCATGAATTCTAATTGTTCTTAATAAAAACCCAGAGTCAGATATTGGGGGATTGGTGAAATCTGAGAGAACAAGAAAGTAGACCAACCAGTCACTAGAGAGACCTTTACTTTTACCAATGCTCAGCCCAAAGGGACGATCCTGCCCTTAGGATGCATCTTCAGATTTCACTAGCTTTTGTTGTCTCCTCCGCCTTATATTCCTCTCTGCACTCAGTCATATCCCTTCCTGTTTCCACCACCTTAGGACTTGTATTAAAGGTGTGTGACTCCCATGTACCGAGATTGAAGGAATGAGCCAACACCACCTGGCTCTGTTTCTCTTTGAGATTGGAACACTTTAGTATAGGCAAGGGAAGCCTTGAACTCACAGAGATCTGTCTGCCTCTGTCTCCCAAGTCCTGAGTCCAGAGATTAAATGTGTGAGCCATCATTGCCTGGTGTCTAGTGGCTTATCCCTGCACTCTGATCTTCAGGCAAGCTTTGTTTGTAAAAAGACAAACAAAATAGAGGAGGATTGGTCAAGGGTATGAGTAGCTGCCTTCCCCTGCTGGAACCTCCAAATAAACGGGCAAGAAATATGTTCCTAAAAACAAATAAAACAAAATTAAAAGTTAAAATCCTGTGAGCCACAACTGCCTATAAATGTTAACATCCCACTACAATTAATGACTAATTCTGTTATAGCAAATTTTAAAACTTATGACTGAATTCACAATGAATGGTAATCTTTTCAGTAGAACTAATGCCTAGGGTAAAAAAAAAACAACATATGAATATGTGTCTTTATCAAAAGATCTAATATGCATATGTTACACATAATTCTCTCATTTGGTGTCTAAATAAGTCTGAGATTACACAAAAAATGGACTGTGGTTCATTTAGGAATCAGAGATCAGGATACTGATATGATGCATTGAGATTCAGATGAAGTCTGTGTTCTGAGCTATAAATCCTGATGTCTTCCTATGATCTCACAAAGTTGAAAGGAACCAAGAGAGGTCCCTCAGTCTCTTTTATTAAAACCCTTTATGAGTACTCCACCAGAGTAATCTTTGTATCTTCCAGAATCTTATCTCCATCCTCTTGTGAGTTTGGATTTCAATATATGAATTGTACAAAGGACACATTTGGTCCACTGCACTTAGTCATGCCATCAATGGGCTCTGAATATGGATTTGGTATATGCACCCAAATGAAGACAAGTAGAGAAGTCCCAAGTTTAATGAGGAGCTTGTATCTAAAGAAGAAAAACAAACTTGGATTAAAAGAATTGTGTTTAGTACTGAGTACTGCTTCTCCAGCCTTTTACTTTTCATGTGCATGAGAAAAACAAGCATGCTTCATTGTTCATGAAAATCTGAGAACACAAGCAGAAGAAAAACATACGGTAAATTTGATGCAGAGATTGAATTACAAAACAGTTTCCTGGAAAGACAACCTTAACATAATCTAAGAAAGTTTTGCTTCACAAAATAGGATATTGAACATCTTATCATACTGCTTTTAAAAGGGATCCATGATGGCTCAAATTCCTCATCTCCAAAGATGTGTTTAGTCTGTTTATCTTTTCCTAAAGAGACATTTTTTGATAAATTTATAGAAAACCCATTGCCTGTCCTCTTACTTGAACTTTATATTCACAAATATCACTAAGTTGAACAGGTTCTCTGTGAAGAGTTGACTTCGGCCCCAGTACCTAAGTGAAAACATTTTTATGACAACAGGAAAGAATATAATATAGTTTGAGATCACTTACAAATCTATAAAATCTACACTTCAAAAACAAGGAACATAAATTATCATAAGTAAAGTATATATCTACGCTATCACTAACCAATAATATATTATATAGCAATGTTAGCCAATCCTATATTATTTTATTCCAGTCAACTATTGTGTTGCTGTCCACCCTCATTCCAAAATTACCCTATGATGTATTTATGATGATGGAGCTTCTATCAGTTAAGGTTCATGAGTAAATACTAAAGTCCTTGATAATTATCAATCGATAACAATATATTATTACTGGGGAAAATCTTATTTTAAAGATTATTTATATGCATTGAATAACAATGTGTTGCAATTATAGATTTTCCAATCTAAGACTATAATCCTACTATAATTTCTCAACTTTTAATTCTCTTTGCTAATACCTATTAGCCTTTGGAACCTAGTACAATTAAGGAATATGTCTAAACAAACTGATCAAGCAGGAAAAAAGAAAGAAAAAAATCCCTCATATCTCAATGATGCACATCCAGGAAATTCAGGATTTAGGTAAGAGGACCCAGGCCTGAATAATGAGGACTCAGAGAGGATTGTGAACTCTCCAGTGCATTTTAGCAGACAGGAGGATTGAATTACCTCGAACAGGATTGTCTCTAGCTGGGGTTGAAAACATAGATGCAAGATGAGCTCTTAAAAGCACACAGTTGAAAGAAACACTTGTAGAAAAAAATAGTTCAGTATTTCATTAAGAACCCATAAAGAATTTGGTAAGGCTATAAACTTAAATGCAATGACTGAAAACATTCAGGAAAGAGTGCAACCTTCTGCGAGGTTCAGAAGTAAAATTATGTAACTCCTTAAAGCCTAAGATGTGAAAATGTATGTAGAATCACAAGTAAAAATTACTTGTGTAGGAAATGTTTAATGAAATTATTTTTACCTTAAAAATTAAACACTCAAAACAGAATATGTGAGAAACATTTAGAAATAAAATAAAAGAGAAACTTCTGGAAATAATAATTTTAAGATGACAAAAATATTTGTAGATTATTGAGCTCTAATAAACCATAGGGTAAATATAATGAAAATTAAGATAAAAAATAAGTTAACATGTTCTCATTTATATTTATATTTTTCTTTTATGTCTATATATTTGTGTGCTGTGTGTATGAAATACTCACGAAGTCTAGAAAAGGGAATCAGAGCTTCTGGGACTGCAGTTATTGCAGACCGTGAAGAGCTGTTGTATGAGCACAGGGTGTCAAACCCTGATCCCTAGGAAGAGTTACTAGTGCTCTTACCTGCTGTGCCATTTCTCCAATTTCTCCAGCCTTTTTTAATGCAAGTGCATAGATAAGTCGTATGATAGTAAGGATTGAAAAACACTATTTAAGTTGGTATCCTGGTTAGTTTTACATCACCTTGTCATAAGCTAGAATAATTTGGGAAGAGGAACTCTCAATTGAAAAATGCCTCTAAAATATTTGTCAGGTGTTCTGTGTTGTGTCAGACTTACAAAGGACAGTCAGTCCTGAATGGAATTTTTGGCTCTCTAACAGCAGGGAAGAACAGTTTCTGTGAACTGAACCTTGATCCACCATTGAGAAGCTTATTTATTTATAGATACACAAAGGTTGTGTTTGAGGTACCCCATGTCCCTCATACCAAAGCCCCTTTGATCTATTCTGCATGTTCTCTAAAGTAAATTATCAAACTTCTGCAACCTTAGTCCTTATTGTGTAGTGCGTGCAGTACCCTATAATTCAAACTTCTCCAAATCTGCCTGGATAGTCCTGTAACCAAAGTTAGGCAAAGGATGGAAAACCCTTTTAGGAAAAACGAGTCTATAAATCCCAGAAAATAATCACTGTTCTCCACTATGATTTCTTCAGGGTATCTACTTTTAGAAAACAATAAATACATTCTACTGTTACCCTAGATACAGTTAAAAACAACTATTACATTCTAATATTTCCCTAGATACAACTCTCCTAGATTCTCACTGCTTGTTTGTCCATAGGCAAGTCTGCAGTGTATTTGTTCAACAGTGATTAACATTGATGTGAGATGTACAGCTCTTTGTGTGTTGTGCCACTTCTAGGAAAGTGGTCTAAGGACATATAAGAATGCAGGATGAGCAAGCCATGAGGAGCAAGCCAGTAAGCAGCATTCATTAATAGCCTTTGCTTCATTTCTTGCCTCCAGGTTCCTGCCTTGAGTTCATGCTCTGACTTCTCTCAGTGATGAATTCTGACCAGAGACATGTAACATGAAATAAACCCTATCCTCCCCAAATTGATTTTGCTTATAGTGTTGTATCACGGCAATAGAAACGCTAACTTCCACCCCTGTTAAACGTACATAAATGTGTTTTTAATATGCATAACTCTAAATGAGTAATATTAAAATAGCTTTCATTACAGTGACAGACAGTTTTATTAACGCTATTCACAGTCAACATTGGAATAAGCAAAAGTTAGAATGCAGAAAACTGTGGAAAGCCTGAGGATTATGGGTGTTAAGGAATCATTTGTATTTGCGATGATCATAAACATGTGGTAGGGAAAGAACCACAGATGCACGATCAATACCAAAAAGGATTGTATAGACAGTAACCTGCACTTAAATGGGATCAGTAAGAAAAATTTAGTGTTTATAAGCAACATTTAGTTATCACATTTTTCTATAAAAATTAAATTATCTAAAAATTAATGATAAGAATGATGTACAGAAAATTATAAAATATTACTAAACAGTAGACTCTAAACAATAAAATATACTTCTATACCAATAGGTAGGATAAATGAGTGTCATAAAAATGTCAGTCAGTCCTTACAAATTCATCCTAGCCTAAGGATTCAATGATTGTAAAATCTATGTGAAATAGCAGAGACTTAAAATAGTTTGTCTCCCTGAAAGAGAGAGCATAGCAAAAGAAACATCTTTTCTAAACCTAAGAACTATTTTAAGTTATAGTATTTCAGAGTGTAAAAAGTGAGCAAGATGAGAAAATTGGCAGAGAATACAATAACACACCCAGAAATAGATCCACACAAACACACAGCTTTGATTTAGGGCTGAAGTGGGAAATGAGCATCAAGTTTCTTATCTATATGGAAAGAAAAATGAATTGAGTTCCTCTATCACAACTTATCTATACAAATGGCTGTAAATCAAAATATCATAGATGAAGTTTCTAAATTCTGAGGAGAAAATATAAACGACTAACATACGTGTGTGTGTGTGTGTGTATGTATATATTTAAGGTGGTACATTTCTTGCCTGATATTCATATTCAGGTAAGAATTTCTTACCTGATAAGAAAATAAATATTAAATTCAAAAGTTTCTTTTCATTTAATGGTAGATTTTTAGCTGAAAAGACAACCCATTAAAATGGGGAAATATTTGCAAAGCATTTAACATAACCAGAAAATATGGAAAAAATAATGTTTTTGAAATTATGTTAAATGACAGAATATGAAAAGTTTTGGTTTATTTTTTTTTCTGTTCTTCTTCAGTGTACTCAGTAATGGTGAATGGCGATGACCTCTAGGCTACATTGTGTTAAGCTCTACAAACAAATTAGAGAATCTCAAGGTGAGAGAACACATTTCTGACATCTGCTCTGGGGTAGAAACTGGCTAGTTCATTAGCTTCATAGCCAGGCTTCTGTTCATGACTGTGCTTCAAGAGAGAAAAATATGATAGCAATGGATGACTTGCTCAGCCTCAGTCTAGAAGCCACAGAACAGTAAGGCTGTCACAAAGTTTGCACAGATTCAACGACCGAAAACAAAGACATTACCTGCTGCAAGAATAATGACAAAAATCTTTTGGATGAGGTACTGCTGAGGCCCTTTATCAGTCTACATATATATCTTCAGAGGAACAGCAAGTAATGCATAGGTATTTCTCAGAAGAAAAGTATACTCACTTTAATTTTTAATATGAAAAAAATGAAGCCTCACTTGATGTTCAACTTTACATTTGATTGGCAAGATGGACATTATTGTTACAGATATAAATTAGTACATACACTTCTGAGAACAGAATGACATTTGTCAAAACACTAAATTTTAACTACCCTATGATCCATCTATTCTACTTCTCAATATCAAAGAAAATGACGTTATCATTACACAAGAAATTCAATATGTGTTTGCTTCTGTTTCTTCACTGTTCCTTGCAGATACCATGTTTACTCTGGCACTATTCAAATGGCTAGGACATGGATTAGCCAAAGAACTCATGAACAAATTTTAATGCATGAAGAGAATTTTATTTGTTAATGACACAAAATGTGTTGTTATTTACTTTTAAGACTATATCTTCTCATGTACATCAAAATGGAATGAATCAAAGCATGCCATATTAAATGAAACAAACCATATTCAAAGAGAGAAATAATTTCACCTATTTTTTCATATTTGAAAGAACAATAAATATAATTGTCCTAAACATACAATATTACTATAATATGTACTACCAGTATGTTAACAAAAAAGACATAGTATTGAACGTAACTGTGAAGTCTAGAAGAAAACTCAGTGTCCACTGATAGAAAGAATAGAGAAAATAACTACTATTTTATCTCTTCTAGTTTCTGTACTTTAAAATTTGGTTGTTAGTTATCTGGATAAGAAATGGCAGAGGTCTTGAGTCTGGAACCAACTCTCTTTTGCATCCTAATATGGCCTGGAAGGGGGTGGAAAGGGCAATGAGAGAGAAAGTGGGCACAGAAATGTCAGAGGAACTTTGGTCGTTTCTCTTCTAAAGACATTTCATTTACCTATTGATTGTTTTTATTGGTTTGTTTGTTTTTTTGAGACAGGGTTTCTCTGTGATGCAGCTCTGTAGAGCAGGCTAGCCTCAAACTCATAGAAATTACCTGCTTCTGTCTCCTGAGTGCTGGGATGAAAGGTGTGCACTACATCTGCCCAGTAAAGCACTTCACTTATTGATGATGGAACCACCCACAAGAATTAGCTTCCCAGTCCACATCTCAAAATATCAACACTTTGGCAAATGGATCTCAACACAATATATTTAGGAAGACAAATATTTCACTCCATATAACTGCTGAATAATGTTCTAGATAAACAAATATGATATTTACCGAAGCATGGATAATAGCATAATAAAGATGAATGAGAATATTAAATTCATGAAAATCATACAAAGAATGATAATTTAGTTAATATAAGTAAACATCAAATAGAAATGTATCAGTATGAGTTTATACATACATGTACATGTTTGTCACTGGATATATTTAAAAAATTATGCTAAAGTATGAAATACAAATATATTTGTAGGTAAGAATTTTAGATGGAAAAAGTACACAAATAGAGATATGTCATTTGTAGATCTTATAATGATTAGCCATAAATTCATAGGTATCTTCCATTTATTTTAAAAGAGATAATCAATCACAGGAACTTATGTGACTATGCATTTGCTTTTTTTCCCTCTTACTGGTGTTTTTTTCTCAAATATAAAAAATATTTTATGCTTCATGGTATCATTGATGTGTTCACAAATTCCTCAAGAACTTACAACTCTAACACATATGTAATATATTTTATATTGTCATAAATTGTCACTAGAAATAATGGTATCTAGTTGATATAACCTTCTAGAAACATAAATGCTTAACTTCTGAAAAACATTGAGTATAAAAAACCTTATTATTAGTAGATATACTTTAAGGAGTCAATTGTATGGATTTTATGGGCCATATGCACAACAAATCTGTTGTACTACTTCAAAAAGGAACGCTCTCCATTATAAATTTTCATGTCCCATTTGACACAAATATAAAAATTTATTACATCAATGTTAATCGGTGAAAACAAGGATCCATGAAACATTTGTTTAAACAGTAAGTAAATGTTTGCTGTGCAATTAACAGTTTGCTGATATATAGTCTAGAAACAAAATGCAGTGGTATTGAAAATACCTTTCAGTGTATCATAGACTCTATAGGAAATTGTATCAATTAGCATAGATTTAAGGTAAGGAGGCCAATTAAGCAATTACATTAATTTTTAACTGGGAAATAATATTTAATTATGTAAATACAACAAAACTGATTTTTCAAAGAATTTATCTCTTTATTCATCATATATGCAATAGTTGGACAAAGTAATTAGAAGTGGTGCTAGAAAATCCAAATTTCTTGCTTATTCTTGGTTTTATATCTAAGCTATTTCCTTATAAAGCAACTTAAATTTTCTAAGCATTCATGACACTTTGAATTGAGAATAACTAAATGACACCCAAAGTGGTGCCTTGAGTAATTTAATAATTTGGAAATATGTGATTTTACATTTTTGGGCATTGCCACAATGCTTATCTAATTTCACTTTAAGTTCATGAATTCGGTTTTCAATGCAACTTTTTGCATGCTTCAGGATAACATAAATATCTGACATGGTCTTATCCCTATAAAGTAAAATACTAATGCCTGTTATTTTAGAGAACAATACCCTTCTTTGCCCTTCAGAGAAGACAGCGGCTGAAGTAGTTCTTGAAACCAGCTATCAGTGGTAGTCTGTGTGTTGGAAATGCACACTGACATTGAAGAGGAAAAGGCAATATTTTGCCATTTCAGAGTAAAACTAGATACAACACAACACTTAGGAAATAAGGAAATCCTACTCTCACACATCCCACTTAGAATTGAGATTAAGAAAAGTGGGCACTGTTACTACTTGCTTCAAAAAATATTTAATTGTATTTTTCAGCTTAGAAAAACCAATGCACAAAAGCAAGGCAGAATTCACCTGATAGAATGTATATGTATTTATTAGTCAACTACACAGTGCATAGTTACACAATATAATTTAAAATTATATTCAAGGCTGGAGAAATCTCTCAGGCAGTCAAATGCTTGCTTCAATAAACATAAAGACTTAAGCTTAGGTTTCCAGTTCCCATGTCTTTTAGTCGAGTATTTAGGAGTGGGGTGAGACATAAGTCAATCCCCAAACCTTAAGAGCTAACAGGTATGGCTGAGTAGATGAGTTTCAGGTCCAGTGAGAATCTTAATTTCAAGAAACAAACAGAAGAATAAAGGAACACCCCACATCAACCTGTTATTTTTAAATACACAGAGATGAATATATATTGGCGCATTCACACACACATATCAATGAATGCATAAAGCACACATACACTTACACAAACAATAGAAAAGTAGGAAGGAATTAAGGAGGAAAAGAAGAAGGGAAGAATGAAAGTATAGAATTGGAGGTGCCAAAGTATTTATGAGGAAAAAGAGATTATTTCAAATCCTAATTATGCTCAAATATTTTATAAGTCTAGAAGATTAAAGCTGAGGTATGAAGATAATTACCATTAGAATAATTAAATGACAACACAGAAATTTATGGAATCATTGGACCACTCTACCCAGAATCAAATTAATCCTTTGTTGAAATAGGAGCGGCAGGGCTGCGTCCCCGGCACCCGGCCGCCCGCATGGCTAGTTTATACTCAGAAATAATTACACGGAAACTGTATTCTTTCAAACACTGCCTGGCCCGGCTAGGTCCAGTTTCTTATTGGCTAGCTCTTACATATTGTTCTAACCCATT
>NW_026068018.1:4053441-4107614 GCF_014885135.2 Alexandromys fortis
TCAAGGTTCTTTGGGTTTTTTTTTTTTTTTTTGTGACAGGATTTCTTTGTGTAGCTTTGGTGCCTGTCCTGGAACTAGTTCTTTTAGACTGGGCTGATCTCAGACTCACAGAGATCTGCCTGAATCTGCCTCCCAAGTGCTGAAATTAAGGATATGCTCCACCACTGCCTGGTTTATATTTATTTTTATCATGAAAAGGTACCATTAAGTTTTATACCTCATGAAATAACTGGAGGCAAAGATTGAAATTCCTTATTCATACATCATGTTTATTTACAATGAATAAACACATTATGGTTGATAATATAATTACGCAATGTCCTGCAACCCCACATTTAAACAGTGGTTGCATTAAATTAATGATAGAATTAATCATAAAGTGTCTTCAAACATTCTGTATTGTTAAAACAAAATTATTGTTTCAATAGGAGACATAGCTTTGCTTTGGCACTTGTGTGATGATCAGAGGATAATTTTGTGCACTTGGTTCTCTCCTTGCAACTTTACAAGAATCCAAGGGTCAAACTCATCCTAACAGGCCTGTGTGACAAGAGCTTTTCACCAAAAAGCTATACACTAACACAGTCTTTAATTCTACTGTTTATAAAAATGTTGCCTGTGTTATTGGAGCAATAATCTAATTCAAATTTGACAGATTACTTTTTTCATGTAACTTACTATGTTTTATTCTAAAGTATTAAACAATATTTTCAATTATTCATTTCTTTACTGAATGCAATTTATCATAGGACTATGCATATTCTATGCTAAACTGTGTCCCTGAGCTAACCCCTCAACCTATAGTATTCTTATTTATGACATGAACTTTGGCAGTGGAGAAAAATTCATGCTTTGGAATTGACCCAAATTATCATCAAAGTACTATGTTTTGGATGGCATGAATGTCTTCTCAGAAAAACAGTCTTTCAAAAATTCTGATCCACTGAAGACCTACTGCATGTGTCTGCATAAGATATTAATGTGATTTTTTTCATCATCTCTGTTCCAAATTTAAATATCTCTTGCAGTCAGCACTTCTGGTAACACAGTAGGAGATTCGTGTATTATCTGAAGGAATGTCTATATTAAAATGTCACAAAAACAGAATTGAAAGGTAATCCTGGTGTGGTCTTTTATTTGAATGTAAGGATACTTTGTCAAACTGTAGCAGATTTTAAACAATTCATGTGCTTGGTAAGGCTTTTTGATTCTTAGTATAGAAAATCTTTTTGACAAATTGTGACTTACTTTTATATGTAGACACAGATTTCTTACAGCTAAGGCTTTGGCTTTCATTTTTGTTCCCTCATGCAATTTTATTATTTTATCTTTTATTTTAACATAGTCAAAAGAACATGTAGTATGGTGAGAGAAATGTTTACAGCATTTAGAATGCTAGGCATTTCAATCATGAAGTTTCTCATTTTCTTCTTTTTTATAAACACAGATAGTTATTTATACAGTGGTGCCTTGACATAAGGACCCTAGACTATTGCAAATGTTCATACCAGCCTCAGGCACATATATTAAATGTAGGTATGAGTATTCCATCTACAGTTATGCTTGATTGATTTCATTTGTCATTTTCAGGGAGTCCCAAATGAATCACCAAGTAAAATAGTTAATCAATCCTTCAATACAAAATCATTCATTATTGTGGAATATGATGGTTTAAAAACACAGTGTTCTCCAAAATAATTGCCTTGCCAAGCAAGTGTCCCATCTCCTCAGAAAGCATAATAACTCAATGCTGGAAATGTGATTTGTTTGCATGCCTCAATAAAATGAGGAAGCACATGATAAAGAGAACAAGCTAAAATGGAAATATATGGGGTACACTATGCTCTATAATTATCAACCCATCTCGCAATTGTAAAGAAATGTGACTATTTTGTTTTTATTATTTTTTGATAACAGTATCTAACTCTGTTTGTATAAAGGAGGGAGTTGGGAAAGAATAGAAACTTCGTTTAAGCAAATAGGTGAGTAACCATCTATGTTTTCTTTGTTTCTTGTGATTTACTTCTGACCACTATGATACTATTCCAGTTGGACTAGCTGGAAAAATTGGCAAGGTATACATGCCAATTAATGGACTGCATCATGATAATGTCTTTTGATTCTTGTTTCTTTTATTGAAAATATTTTTTTTTACACAATGTGTGTCCCTCCCAGTTCCTCCCCACCTCTCCTTCCATCTAGATCTAAATCCATTTTGTTCATTCTTAAAAGACAAACAGACATTAGAAGAATAACTATAAACTAAAGAAATAAAAAACGGTCAGCAAGGTCCCTGGCCAGCAAGGGGCCTGGATCCTGTACCAGAAGATCCATCACTGGGTTGAGTGCGTTCCTGACCCCCGGCAGGAGCCCAGAAAAGGAGCACGGACATTCCCCAACCCCCTTAACTCCCTGGTCATTCTGGAGGGGCTGCTCCCCTCTGTTACAGCCTCTCTCTTCCTGTCCCATCCCAGCTTGCACCCAGGAACCCCCTTTCTTCTCCCTCCCTTCTTCAGGGCCTTAAGATAACACAGCTCAGCCTGTTTGGGTGCTGGGATGGGGTGTTGAGTGCAACCGGGTGGGCAAGAGTTCCTTTGTTTCAATAGCCTGCCAGCAAGGTAGGCCTTTTGTAAGTGAGGTCTCTGGCCAGCAAGGGAAAATGATACTGTACCAGAAGATCCATCAGAGGGCATTTGAATGAAGAGATGGGCAGGTGCCAAGGCAAGAATTCCTCCAACAATCTGAAAAACAACATGAAAACACCAGAACCCAGTGATCTTACAACAGAAGGACTTGAACACCCTAATCCAGAAGAAGTGAAAAAAAATGAAATTATGAAAGCGATAGAGTCCCTTAAATGGGATGTGAAAAACTCGCTTATAGAAATGGATGAGAAGTATAACAAAAAGTTTGAAGAAATGAGTAAATCCGTAAATGATACCCTGGAAAACCAAGAAAAAACAATCAAACAGGTAATGGAAAGAGTTCAAGAATTGAAAATTAAAATGGAGCCAAGGAAGAAAACACAGCTAGATATGGAAAATCAACGTCAACTAACAGAGACTACAAAAACAAGCATAACCAATAGAATGCAAGAGATAGAAGAAAGAATCTCAGATGCTGAAGACACCATAGAGAAAATAAACACACTGATCAAAGAAACAGCAAATCCAACAAATTCTCATCACAAAACATTCAGGAATTATTAAAAAGACCAAACCTAAGAATAATAGGGATAGAAGAAGGAGAAGAATTACAGCTCAAAGGCCCAGAAAATATATTCAACAAAATTACGGAAGAAAACTTTTCCAACATAAAGAAAGATATTCCTATGAATACTCAAGAAGCATACAGAAAACTAAATAGACTGGATAAAAAAATCCCCTCGCCATATAATAATCAAAACACAAAAAATACAGATTAAAGAAAGAATATTAAGAGCTGCAAAGGTAAAAGGTCAAGTAACTTATAAAGGTAAACCTATTAGACTTACACCAGATTTCTCTATGGAAACCATGAAAGCCAGAAGGTCCTTTATAGAGGTACTGCAGAAATTAAGAGACCATGGATGCAAGCCCAGACTACTATACCCAGCCAAGCTATCCTTCACTATCAATGGAGAAAACAAAATAGTCCAGGATAAAAACAAATTTAAACAATATGTAGCCACAAACCCAGCCTTACAAAAAGTAATAGAAGGAAAATCACAACCTAAGGAATCCAACAATGCCAACACTGCCTACAATAACTCAGACATCTAGCAACCCTTCATGAGCACAACTCAAAGAAGGGAAACACACAAACTCTACTATTGAAAAAAATCATAATAACCAGAGTCAACAACCACTGGTCATTAATATCACATAATATCAATGGACACAATTCACCTATAAAAAGGCACAGGCTAAGAGATTGGGTACACAAAACAGGATCCAATGTTCTGCTGTTTACAAGAAACACACCTCAACTACAAAGACAGACATCTCCTCAGAGTAAAGGGTTGGGAAAAGGTTTTTCAAGCAAATGGACCTAAGAAACAAGCAGGTGCAGCCATACTAATTTCTTTTTTTTTTTTTTCGAGACAGGGTTTCTCTGTGGAGCCATACTAATTTCTAATAAAGTTGACTTCAAACTAAAATAAATCAGAAGTGATGGAGATGGACATTTTATTCTCAGAACAGGAACAATTCCTCAGGATGAAGTCTCAATCCTGAATATCTGTGCCCCTAATATAAAAGCACCCAGTTATGTAAAAGAAACACTATCAGAACTCAAGGCAGACATCACACCACACACACCAATAGTATGAGACTTCAACACACTTCTCTCACCAATGGACAGGTCAACCAGACAGAAACCTAACAGAGAAATAAGAGAATTAATGAAGGTAATGAATCAAATTGACTTAGACATCTATAGAATACTCTACCCAAATAGGAAAGAATATACCTTCTTCTCTGCAGTGATGTGGGAGGGTCTTCTGTTTTGAGTTGATTTCACTGGTTAATTAATAAAGAAACTGCTTGGCCTGATAGGTCAGAACATGGGTGGGTGTAGTAGACAGAACAGAATGCTGGGAAAAAGGGAAGTAATCCAGATGCCATGGAGCCAGCCACCAAGTCAGATATGTTGGATCTTTCATGGTAAGCCACCACCTCATGGTGCTACACAGATTACTAAGTATGGGTTAACATATAGTTATCCTCATGGATATTGGAAGTAGACAAGATTGCTGGGCAAAAATAGGGAACAAGGGGGGAGGGGGTGGAATGGGGGTAAGGGGAGATGGGGAGAGAAAAGTGAGAAGGGAATGATGGAGAGAGCTTGGGAGAATGGGATGTTTGGGATGGAGGAAGGGTGGATATGGGAGAAGAGAAGTATATATCTTAATTAAGGGAGCCATTTTAGGGTTGGAAAGAGACTTGACTCTAGAGGGGTTCCCAGGTATACATGGAGATGTCTCCAGCTAGTTCCTTGGGCAGCTGAGGAGAGGGAGCCTGAAATGGCCCTATCCTATAGCCACACTGATGAATATCTTGCATATCACCATAGAACCTTCATCTGGCGATGGATGGAGATAGACAGAGACCCACATTGGAACACTGGACTGAGCTCCCAAGGTCCAAAAGAGGAACAGAAGGAGGGAGAACATGAGCAAGGAAGTCAGGACCGTGAGGGGTGCACCCACCTACTGAAACGGTGGGGCTGATCTGATGGGACTTCACTAAGGCCTGCTGGACTGGATCTGAAAAAGCATGGGATCAAACTAGACTGTCTGAATGTGACAAACAATGAGAGTTGACTGAGAGGCCAAGGACAATGGCACTGGGTTTTGATCCTACTGCATGTACTGGCTTTGTGGGAGCCTAGTCTGTGTGGATGCGCTTGTTCCTAGACCTGGAAGGAGGAGGGAGGACCTCTGACTTCCCACAGGGCAGGGAACCTTGACTGCTTTTTGGACTGGAGAGGGAGAAGGAGGGAAGTGGGGGGAGGGGGAGGGAAATGAGAGGTGGGGAGGAGGCGGAAATTTTTAATTAAAAAAAAATCCTCTATGAGTGCTCAATATCCTACCTAACAAATATCGACATAATAATTATAGAAGAATGAGGGAAATAGTATTTGCAACCTTGTTTTAGTAACTTTCCTAAAACATTGTACTATATACATGCTCTTGATAA
Source organism: Alexandromys fortis (assembly GCF_014885135.2). Taxonomy (NCBI): domain Eukaryota; kingdom Metazoa; phylum Chordata; class Mammalia; order Rodentia; family Cricetidae; genus Alexandromys; species Alexandromys fortis. The sequence continues at coordinate 4,059,120 of NW_026068018.1, forward strand.
AAAGAAAAAAAATAACTCTGCTACTTCTTCATATAAATATTTTGAAGCTCTTAACTGCAACTCACTGGGCTCTATGTGCTAGAATCCAATTCTGAGCTTCAAGCAAGGGGCTGGAGGTTGAGAACACAAGGACAGAAACAGACAGACACAAGGACCTCCAATCACTGGTACAAAAGCCCTTCTTTAATAGCACATGGAGGCTTAATTACCCAACAGTCAATGGCCAACAGGTGAAAATTCCATTTTCTGATCCTCTAGGCAAGGCACAGCTTTTAGTAACTTCAATTAGAAACCTCTAGCAGGGAAGAGCAGCTGAAGGCCAGGACTCCAATTGGTCCCAACACTTAACTAGCAGAAAATATGTTTAAGGTACACTTTTGATAAAGAACTGTTTCTAAAATATACAGAAAGCTAATAGCCAGAATTCCAAATTAATATCACCTATGGAAATATTGGCAGATATTTCACTAGAGAAATGATGTAGGATTACTAAACATGTGACAACTCATTCATTGTCATTAAACATGATCACCTGTATAATTCACAAATAAACTGCTAAGTGACTATCATCAAATCCTTAAGAGAGTTAATATTTTAAAATATACATTAATAGTAGTCGTAGTATTTGGTAGCAATTACTAATAGGAACAAATTTCCTGTTCAATTTGAATTAGATGATAACCTGGATATTAATCATAAAAGGCACTAATAACAAAAACTCTAAATAAAAGTTATTGGCATATGCAAAACTCAGGGATTTTACATACACACAGTGTAGGCATGTATGTATGTATGTAAATTTTTTGAAACAGTTTATCTGAATAACTTTGGTGCCTGTCCTGAAACTATCTCTTTTTGACTAGACATGCCTTAAAGTTAAAGAGATCCACCTGCCTCTACCTCCCAAGTTCTGGGATTAAAGATCCACACCACCACCACCTGGCTTTTTCTCTTAAGATAGTAAAGAGTGCTGGGTGTGGTACCACACGTGTTTAATCCCAGGGCTGGGGGCTGGGGGGGCGAGGCTGACTGATTCTAGGACAGAGTTAGTTCCAGGACAACCAGAAACCCTTGTCTCGAAAAAAAAAAATAGAGAATAAACAGTGTCATAATAAACCAAAAAGTGATGTTTTGAATGAATAATTAAAAAGCTGAGGAGTTCATATAAGTTCAAAAATTAGTAAATAAAATTAGTGTTACTGCTAAACTAAATTTACTCTCTGGGTCACAGTGAGTAAATACTAATGTATCTATGATAAATGATTATAAACAAGAAATAAAAACCATCTTGAAAACATGAAAACAAAAAAAGAAATAAAAAACAAATTAATATGTCAACACAAATAAACAAGGCACACACATAGATGAAGAAACACATGTCCACACAACAGGTATTCCACAAAAACCCTGAAATGGAAGCCATACTATATAAGCAAATAACCATAATGTAGAAAACAACAGCAAAAACAAATTTTAAAAACTTCCCTGAAAATATGAGACACGAACACCCAGAAAAGCCATTGAGTTCATTTTGTGAAGGCTGTCTACATCTGGACATGGTGCTATCTTAAGAGTTGTTTGTTTTTCCAGTTTGGCTCAGTTGTTAAAACCTTATTTTTCTTTTGCAAGTGGCTATCAACTGAAGACAGCCTATGGTTTATGGAAGGGCCATGTGTTCTCCTCTCTTTTCATCTCCAGGACCTTATCTAATGCATACCTGTGTGAGCCTTGTGTTTGCTGCGACAGTCTCTGAGGTCATATATGTACCATCCTGTAGCGTTTTAAAGGGCTAGACTAATTTACACGATCCACTCTGGTTCATATATACTTTCAGCAGATTCTTCTGCAAGGCTTCCTAAATCCTGACGGGAGGGATATGATGGAGGAGACATGTTTTTTATGACTAAATGTTCTCTGCATATAGCGGGCTATGGATTTGTATTTCTTCTCATTGGATGCAGGAGAAAGCTTCTCTTCTGACTATGACTGAACAAGGCACGGCTCCATGATACTAGCATAATGTTGTTAGGAGCCATTTGATCGCTATAATCCTTTAGCAGAACAGTATTGTTTATTTTCCCCATAAGTCCCTGGCCTATCTAGTCTTGGTTTCTCGGTCACAAAAGCAGCATTGGGTCTGAGTTCAATTTCGTGAAGTGGCATTTAACTCAAACCAGATATTTATAGGTTAGTCCTGCAAGATTTATCCCTGTATTGTACAAGTGTAAGAGGCAGGTAGGTCACTCTTACAGATCAAAGGGGTTTCTCCTTTGCTAGTTTGGAGAGTAGCATATAGTACCACAAATTCTAGTCTTTAGGGGTGAAGGTCTTAGGTAGGTCACAGATTGACCTCTCTGTGTTCTTATGTAGTCGTGGTCTTCAGGCTTAAGACCTCGGCATCAGTTTGTGGAGAGCTGTCAATAGCCTTTGGAATAGCATAGGTTGTTTAGGAGTTCTTATGAAAATTCTTTGGTAAAAAAAAATATTTTGATTTAATCCATTCCTGGTACTTGAAGTTTCATTTGGAGATGAGAAATGTGCAGCTAGGACTCTGTCTTCCCCATTATTTGGTGATCTCATTTAGATAACATGTCACACACATGCACACCACACACATGCACACCACACACACACACACACACACACACACACACATTTCTTATTAGGAAAGAATGTGACTATTTTATAAGGATTATTTTTCTTTGAACCCCTGCCTTTAAGTGACTGCATAATTCATCCCACTTAAAGAGCATAAAGCAGATAGCATTTTGCTTATTCAATGAACTGAGACAAAACTTAATTTGAAGCATAAAAAACAATGGACAAATCAATCCCAATTTCAATGGGAATGCCTTTAAAGCTTCTAATGGTCGTCCTTTTGCATATTAATGGTTTTATTAAGTACAAACAAACAAATAAAACAAGAGATAATATAAAAACAAACTATTAACTCTAGAAAGACTGTGAAACTGGAACATTGAGATGAATAGAAAATTCTTAGAGTGAATTATGGAGTCAGCAGTTGTAAGACTGCACACCTCTCAAGCAGGTATGCTCCAATCCTAAAAGATCATAAATAACATTGATCCCAGGGCTCAGTTTATTGCCTCTGTCACTTAAGTAGACCTCTAAGCTCTTGTCAAACTAACCCACTTTAGAGATCAAATAATGGTATCCCTATAAGGTGTTTAGAAATGTACAGAAGAATAGTTTTCAGTTGAAAATGGCATTGTAATTCAAATGCACATCATTTAACTATCATTTCCCATTGATGTGAGAATTACATATTTTTCCCTCTAAGCAGAACAAAGGTTTTTCCTGAAAGTTCTTCCTGTAGCAGTAGTTAAAAGAATAACATTGTTTTCTCATCAATCTTTTTCTAAAGGCAAGATAGCATAACACTCAAGGAGAAACACCTTATTAAATGTTTTGCTAGTGAACTGTTCCTTATGGTCTGACATCATCATCAATCCTTTACATCGTGACTAGCATTCTCAGACTATCACTTCATCTCTGCTTAAGAACACATGTCATTCCATTAAAATCAGTCTTTTAAAAGGATTCTGTTGCATTGAAAACTTTTCATTTAAAATCAATGCCATTCTCCAGACTCTTGTATGCCAATGCAGCAGATGTATACTTCTGTGTAGCTCAATGGCTTCAAAAAAGGTGAATTAGGGACAAGCAAGCATTGTGTACTCTTGATTCAGGTGCTTACTTGCTGTTAGTGCTCAGGCAGGTAAATCTGTAATTTATGGTTTTCTTTTCAAAGGAGAAGTGAAAGTGTGTATTAAGCTCATGGCATACTTTTGAGGACTAAAAGACTCACGTTTCTCTTTTGAACTTCCATGTGTAGAGAGAACAATGAAAGTCGGTGCTACCTTCATTGTAATTGTTGTCTGTAATAACAAGTGGGGCTCCTTGAAGGATTCACAGTTTTCTTTTGTCTCTATGAAAACTTCAATTGTAAACTCATCTTCACAAATGAGCATATACACACAGGCAAACACTTATATAGCTCCTCATATCCTTCTTCCTATTTTCTTCCTTTTACTATTATGGCTAAGTGATGTTTTATTTTGTTGTCCTTAATATGGTAAAGTAATTTTTATATTATTGCATTTTAATTCCTTAGGACTTACAAATAGGCAGGATTTTTAATAGGTACAGAAATGGTATTGTATAAAATGAAGCGCATCTCAGTCCAGTGATGCTCTGGAGATGCTCATTTTTCCATTAAGCATTAGTAAATCCCAACATATTTAGACTTCCTGGCTTTTTCTGGAAGAATAGATGTAAGATGATGGAAAAAACCAATTATGTATAAACTTGGAGAAGTGTTAAAATATTAATAAAACATATGCACTATTTATGAGAATAGAGATTTACCCATCTCTTTTCTATTATGTTGATTTTGAGTCTTTTTTCACTAATAAAAGTTCATCAGTAAAAAATTTCAAACTCCTTCTGTATTCTATAAGCCATCTATGTAGATACGCTTGCCTTTCTTCCTGCAGGTGCTGAAAATCTCTGATTCCATGTTACACTTATTCTACCCTTTGCATAGAACATGGTGGGTTTATAGCTCACTCTGCTGCTAAAATGTCCTTCTACATTTTCTTTTCAAATTCTCCAACAGATTCCTCATTGTCAAATTCAATGGCAAGTTCTCAGTTATCTTTGTATCTGACCTGTGCAGAATATTGAACAAGAAGCTTGAGTATGTGTGTGTGTGTGTGTGTGTGGTATTCATTTATAGTTAAATTTTCAAAAAAAAAGACACTCTGAATTTTTATCTATTCCAATCCATATAATATATTTACATCGTCTAGTTCTGCCTCAACCTTTAAGTGTAAGAGTATTCAAAATTAAATCTGATGAGTTCATTTTCAACTGTTTGTAATTGGTGCCATTTTCAAACTTTAAAGCATACTTGCACATAGAAGTCCAATACATGTAAAAGTATCTCAAATTTTAAAATAGAAATTCTGCTTTATGCCTAATATTCCACATTCAATCTGTAACCATATCTCATAAGGTAGAATTACCAGGCAACCTGCAAACCAAGCTGCATATGAAGTCCATTAACCCATATGAAGTCCTCATTTAATTAATTGTGATCCTTCTGTGTGCCTATAAGTGTTTTAACTCTTCTTTTCATGCCCATAGCTAGTCTTAAATTTAAATTACCTTGATTCTATACTTACCCTTTCTTAATTTGACCCCTCTTTATTTGCTCTGACTAATTACCTCCCAGATTAGTTCAAATACTAAAATTGTTATAACTAGAACATCCCAGCTCCAAACCTTTGTCTCAAAAGTCTACCCCTCTACCCAACAGTTTTTAACCCATAGGTTGTCACCCCTTTATGGTTTGCATATCAGATATCCTAAATATAGGATGTTTATATTATGATTTATAGCAATAGCAAAATTATAGTTAGGAATTCACAATAAATTCATTTTATGGTTGAGGTCACCACAGCATGAGGAACTGTATTAAAGGATCATAACATTAGGAAGCTTAAGAGCTACTACTCTACACGGTATCACAGTAAAAGATCATACCTAAGATCGTTCAGAGTTTTCAACTTACAGCCTCCTTCACTGACCAGTGAATTCAGAAAGAACCCAGGTTACATACATTTACTACAAAGAGCTTTAAAATCCTGCCACTGATGTAGTTTTGACTTCTGGTATACTGTCCCTAAGATCCAGTTTTAACAAAACCTCTCTTTTCATTGAAGACATACTTCATATTCCTATTCCAGGACTTTGCAATGACTGGATCATATTTCTGGAATGTGACATATCCAGCATTTGCAAAGTAATCCCACCTCAAGCTTTCTTATCAATCAAAACTACTTTGTTTTCTTGCTGTGCCTATCTTGAAACATTTATTTAAAAATTTAGGCCCTCTTACTCATTTTCATCACCTACTCACTTTCTCCCATAACCCTTATTACTTTTTCAAATAGCACAAAGTCCTTTTATTCATATGTCTCCCCTACCAATATGTAGCTGTGATAATTTCATGAATGTTTCTGTTATGTTCAATATTGTAAACTGAACACACACACTACTCCTGGTGTTTAAGTGGTGCTTGGTAAATATTTGATAAGACATAAAATTATAAGATTTTTAGTTGAGCATATAGTACAAAAATAATCTATAACTGATACTATGTCATATTGCTGTGGGATTTTTTTTAACTATTCAAAGATGTGTTGTATTTGATTATGTTGTGTAATAAATATTTAATTATTTAAAGATGAGTTTCTGTTTTACTTTGCCTTCCTTGAGCTCTTGATTGGTTTAATAAAAAGATGAATGGACAAAAGTGAGGGAGGAGGTATAGACAGGACTTCCAGAAAGGGATAGTAAGTAGGAGGAAGAATTTAGACTCAGTAGAAGAAAGCAAAGAAACATCAGGGATACAGAAGGGACCAGCCAAACAAACACAAAGGAAGCAGAAAAGTAGGGCTAAAAAAAAATTAAAGAGAGGTAAAAAGCTCCAAGGCAAAACTCTGATGAATAGAAACAGGTTACATTAAATTAAACAGCTAGTAGAACAAGCATAAAATAAGATTAGACTGACTAATTAATAGCCAGTCTTCATGTTTTTATTTGGGAGCTGGTTGGTGACCAGAAGAAAATTTTAACTATAATATGTAGTTCATATTTGGAAATGTTTTAATTAAATTGACTAGACCCTTATAATTTATTTTTATTTCTCTTAATAAGTATAAAGCATCAATAATAAGTAAAAGATAAATTTAGCACACATTTAAAAATAGATGTAAAATTCAATTTATTCTGAGACCAAATATATTCCTCATTCTCTTTCTGTGTGTATGTGTGTGTATTTCTCTCTCTCTCTCTCTCTCTCTCTCTCTCTCTCTCTCTCTCTCTCTCATTATAGATTGCATCTTGGGTCTGAGGTATGCTAACTAAGCAAATGTTCTATTGATTACATATCTCATCTGACATTTATTTTAAGTAACAACTCTGACACAAACCTAAAAAATAAACAAAGAACTATATCTACCAGTTATTAAACGAGACCTCTCCCATGATACTCCTTTCAGCCTAATGGTTGTCTGTGTAGTCTTATTACCAGAGAAGAGTGCTGTAGCTTTACCTCTCTTTTCATGAGCTTTCTTTATATCTGAGCATTTTCTAATAATCTTCATGGAAACCTAGGGCAGAAGCAATGTCAATGTATTACAATATTCTTGAACTATATAGTAATTTCAATGGTCAATTTGTGGACTTGGGTATTTCATATAATTATATAAAATCTTATGTTTCATAAAAGGACTCACTGAATTATTTTCAATGATATTGTTTATTTTCTTACACTTTTAGTAGATTTGCTTTTTTAAAATATTCATTTAGTTTTTTTTCTTTTTAAATTTAATTTTATTGAGATATACATTTTTCTCTGCTTCCTCCACTTCCTCTCCCCTCCCCTTCAACCTTCTCCCATGATCCACATGCTCCTGATTTACTCAGAAGATCTTGTCTTTTTCTACTGCCCATGTAGATTAGATCCATATATGTCTCTCTTTTGGGTACTTGTTGTCTATGTTCTCTGGGATTGTGAATTGTAGACTGGTTTTCTTTGCTTTATGTCTAAAAGCCACTTATGAGTACTTATAATACTTGTCTTTCTGGGTTTGGGTTACCTCAATCAATAAGATGTTTTCTAAATCCATCGACTTGCCTGCAAATTTCAAGATGTCATTTTTTTTTCTGCTGTGTAGTACTTTGTTGAAATAGGAGCAGCGGTGGGGCTGCATCCCCAGCATCCCAGCCGCCTGCTAGCTTATGCCCGAAATAACAACACACAAACTGTATTCATTTAAACACTGCTTGCCCATTATATCCAGCCTCTTCTTGGCTAACTCTCGCACCTGGATTAGCCCATTTCTAATAATGTGTGTAAGCACCCCAAGGTGCGCTTACCAGGAAGATTCTAGCCTCCGTCCATCCTGGGTCTGAGCTGCCTGGGAGATCGGAGTATGGCATCTCTGCTCCAGAGAGCAGAGCTGCCGAGTCTGTCCGGGAGCAGAGCAGAGTCTGACCTCACTTCCTCTTCCTCCCAGCATCCTATTCTGTTTACTCCTCCCACCTATGCTTTAACCTATCAGGGCCAGCCAAGCAGTTTCTTTATTGCTCAACCAATGAAATCAACAGATTGATATGACACTCCCACATCAGTACTTCATTGTTTAAATATACCACATTTCCTTATCCATTCTTCTGTCAAGGGGAATTTAGATTGTTTCCATATTCTGGCTATGACAAACAATGCTGCTATGAACATAGTTGAGCATATTTCCTCTGGTACTATTGAGCATCCTTTGGGTATATACCCAAAAGTGGTATCACTGGGTCTTAAGGAAGGTTGTTTTCTAATGTTTTGAGAAATCACCATACTAATATCCAAAGGGGCTGTACCAGTTTGCAATGAAGAAAGAATTAATAAATAGGACCTCCTGAAACTGAAAAGCTTTTGTAAAGCAAAGGACACAGTCAACAAGACAATACTACAGAATGAGAAAAGATCTTCATCAACCCCCCATCAAAGGATTGATCTCCAAATTATACAAACAACTCAAGAAATTGGCCATCAAAAGAACAAATAATCCAATGAAAATGGACTATAGACCCAAATAGAGAATTCTCAACATATTTCAATATGTTTTTCATACATAATATATAGTGTTTACATAAAACATATTATAATTACTTATTAAATGTTTGGAATATTCCCAATTTAAATAAACAGTAAGTTATTGAATAGCATATAATAATATTTATTAACCATGCATATTATTTTATTCAGGATATATATTAACTTTGAACATATTTTCCCCACATTCTCTAATTTCCAGATAATTTATTTTGAAAGATAAATTTTACCATCTTTCTTGTATTTTTAAGCATTACATGACCTGGACTTTCATTTTACATGCGGAATCATTTCTTTTAAAAATAAAATCAATGAAGTAACGTAGCTTGTTTACTATTTTGAGGATATCAGTTTGTTATCTTTATAATTTTGCAAAGCATGGATGTCTATTCACTCCAAAGCTATAAATTAATCACACTCCTGACTAAGACTCCCCAGTTCTGAGATGACAAGCTTGTGCGATCTTATCTGACTCAAGAAAATTATCATGCCATCAAGATATATTAGATATCATTTTAATTTTATTGCTTTGAATTCTACTTCCCATAAGTGAGGACTGTGCTTGTGATGGCTCACATGTGATGCTGTAACAAAATATTATAATTCTTGTGGCTGGAAAGAGACAAAGAAAACATTTGTTGTACAATTCCAAGATGGACATTCCAATCCCAGATAGGGCTAATTCCAAGCCTAGTGAGGGTGTTTTTCCAGCTGCATCTTCACATGGTGAGAGAATCGCAATTCCTTGTACTTCCTTCCTAAGATACAGATTGTTGAAGACAGGTCTCGACAAAAATACTTCTTACCAGGGTAAGGGCATGAGAATTGAAGAAATGTAAGTAAAGTATATGAAGACACATTAAAAAAAAAATAACAGGACAGAAAATATAGAAAGTATTGGGAAGGCATTCTTGTGGCTGAAATCCTGAAATTCACCCACATTTATGTTTCCACAGCTTTTATACCTGACATAAACAGGGCAGGGGTAAGGTAACAAAAGAGTTTATTAACATGATACAAAAGGATAACTCACGCAGGCTTTATCACACTTATCACACTGAGTCACCTTTAACATTCTGTTTTCTAGGTAGTGAAGGTGCTTTAGGTCACGTATTCTGAAGAACTTCCTTAGGTGACTTATTGTTACTAAAGAAGGAGCAGAAGTACATTTGCATGTCATATCGATCTTTCAGGATAGGATGGACTTACTAGAATAAGCTATCTTAATTTCAAAAGAACCAAGCAATCACCTTCTGAGTTAGGACCCACAACTATGCTTCTCAAATCTACAAACTATCTGTCCATCAGACAAGGTGGAAATGGACCTGCATTTTTCAGCTTCACAACAGATCCTAATCCTAATCATTATGATGTAATCCTCAGATTCCCCACAACCCAATGCCATGATTGGGTATTGGGATTTGAGCATATGAACCACAGGAGGGGACACACACACACACACACACACACACACATCCAGACCATTCTCCTCCTATTCTCGTCAACATTTGAAAGCATTCATGCACTCATGACAACGCATGAATTGCCTGCTAGGGGAAACATAAATCTAGACAAGAGCAACAGAGTTCTGAGGGAAGGGGCACAGTTGAAGTTACTTCTAGTGAGAAAAAAAGGGGGGGGAACAAAATAAAGGGAAAAGGCATTATTATATGCTAGTGGCAAGTTCCACGGCAGGAGATTGTATAGGAAAGAAGCAGGAAAAGTAAAACTGATCCCAGCAGAGGAGCTCGGCATTACAAATACCTAGTGGGGACTTGTCAGGTAATGGGCTTGCAGAATAAGTCATTTTGGGTGGTTAAAGCCCTGCCAAACTCCAGTAACAAAGTAAGAATTTATTGAGTTGATGTGAGCTGAGCGACTTGGGTTACATATTTCTTTTTTATTTACCTGATGTATATTAATTGTTGTTTCTTTTCTTTAAGTGGCTATCATGGCATTGGCATTGCACTGCTCCTATTGTCAAAGAAAAAATAATATCTTGACTATTTCTAAAATAAATCCTTAGCTTGGGAACATTTTAATGCTTTATTTATTTATTTATTTATTTATTTATATCCTATGGGATTGTGTGGACAACTTAGAGGAACAGTTTTTTTCTTTCCACTTTAGTATCCTGATATATAACCGAGGTCATCTGGCTCCGTGCCAAGCAACAATTGAACCATTTCATTTCACAAGCCCTTGAGTATCTTTTAACCCCATGGATCTTTAAATCTTTTATATACTTTTGGCAAAATATTTCTAGTATCTTTACCTTGCAATGTAATATCATGTAACTAAAATGAAGTTTCTTCATCCTTTTACTAGTAGCTGGTTCCTTAATTTAAAAATCTTGTTTTTAGGCAATCTTTAGAAATATCTTTAAAAATCAAGGAATATATAATTACTTCTTTTAGTTGATATTCCATCATTTTGGTTATGTTTACCTTTACCTTCATAATTATTATTTTTTTCTCATTCATTGTCATTGTCTTTTTTTTGTTTGTTTATTTGTTTGTTTTGTTTTTTCAAGACAGTGTTTCTCTGTGTTGCTTTGGAGCCTGTCCGGGAACCAGCTCTTGTACACCAGGCTGGCCTTGAACTCACAGAGATCCGCCATCATTCTCTTTGAACTGTGGTCCACTTAGCTCCTGCTTATTTGAAGATCTTCTTTCCTAGTGTTATCTCCTCATTAGTTCTGTGTCTTAGACAGCTCTAAAATGTCATCAAATAAGTAATTTCTGTATTTTGTGTGTACTTGTAATTTTTTTGGTGTCGTTGCTGCTCAAGGAAGGCAAGGAGTTCTCACTTTCTGGGATTTGGCACTCTATATCTTAATATTTTATCCACATTCATTTACATACTTATCTCATATCAAAGCATCCACAGCCTAGGTGCTTAAGAACAGTAGGATGCTCATATTCTCCCTCCCTCCACTCTTCAACTGGACTTTGGGAGGTCAGTCCAGTGCTCCAATGTGGGTCTGTGTGCCTAAGCTATTGGGAGCTCACCAACTCTAGTTGGACTGGGAATGACTGAGCATGGGATCAAACTGGTCCCTCTGAAAGTGGTTGACAATTGGGGCAGACTGAGGGGCCAATGACAATGGCACTGGTATTTGTCTCTACTGCATGTACTAGCTTTTTGGGATCCTATTCTCTTTGGATGCATACCTTGTTCAGCCTGGATGTAGTGGGCAGGGCCTTGGACTTTCCATTGGGCAGGGTGCCTTGCCCTCTCTTAGGACTGGAGGGGGTTAGGGAGAGGGTGTGGGGGGTGAGTGGGAGGAAAGTGGGAACAGGAGAGGAAGTGGAATTTTTGATTGATATTATTTTTAAAGTAATAATAATAAAAAAGAACAGTAGGATGTCTTTCCTGGAGACAAAACAAAATGCATGCAGAGATATGCAAGACATAATTACTGAAATCACTAATGGAGTGATGGACATACTGAAAGACAAAGATTGAAGGAAGCACCTTATTGTCTATCAGTGGTACTTGGGTCCAGCTGAGAAGAGAGACATTGTTCTTTCCGTGGGACTGTTCATTCCACTCACAATGTTGATCACAGGTATAATGGTTTAGAAGCAGAATGTAAAAGAATTGCTAGTCTTAGCTTGTTCTGTATCATTTACTCTCAGCATCTAAAGATCAGCTGATTTGACACATTTGTACCAAAGAATCTTAACTGCATACATTGCATGTTCATTGAATTTTTGATGGCAGAGTCCTTGGGGAGTATACAGGACAACTAGTGTTCAACAAGTCAACTCACCAGAAGAATCACTCTCTGATAGGGACCCCACTTGGAAACGCCCCTGGGGTCACTGACTATAGATGATTGGTTGTTTTCTCTGTAATTTTTTTTCATGTGCCACTACATTTCTTTCCTAAAACCAGTTATGAGTATTTTTCCCACTGCTTGTGTGTTTATCTCATGAAAATATTCCATCTGCTGGGTAAACATATAGCTGTGGATGATCAGGAAGGTGATTTCTGCTTAAACTGTTTAATTCTTAAAAATTAGAAATAATACTATCATAAAGACAGCTAATTTTATACTTCAGAACAAATTCAAAACAAACTGCTTGTCCCATGAGACAAATACACAAGAACAAGTTTCCAGGTGTTAATTATTGATTCAAGGCCAGTCATGAAACAACTTTGGTAAACATAACCTTGTTGTAAGGAGGCCTCTAGTTAGTTTCCTGCCACTTAATCCCAGAATCATCACAGAGAAACCGCATTATTTAAATCACTGCTTGGCCCATTAGCTCTAGCTCCTTGTTTTCTAACTCTTACATATTAATTTAAACCATCTCCATTAATCTGTGTATCACCACAAGGTCATGGTCTGCCAGCACAGTTTCAGCCCGTCTATCTCCTGCACAGCTCTAGGGCTTCTCTCTGACTCTGTCTCCTTTCTCCAAAAATTCAGTTTAGTTTTTCCCCACCTTGCTCTTTTACCTAAAGCTCTGCTACAGGGGCAAAACAGTTCCTTTATTAACCAATGGTATTCACAGCATACAGAGAGGAATCCATATCATAACACCCTAAAGTAATAGACTTTATGCATGCATATTCTGCTACACTCAAGGTTTGTCCAACTAACTGTTTATTGTTTAAGGCCTGTCACTTTCTGTCTAGGAACATGACTGCTTAGAGCTATGTGCATAGCCAAGCACAGGGTCAAGCACACACTGGCTGGGGAGTAAGACATCTCTGGGTGACCCTGAAAATGTGATTCATATTTTCCAAAGTTTTTCTGTAGGAGAAGAAGTATGAGAGAGTGTTATGTAGCTGTATCTAAAGTGTATGTAAAGAAATGCATCTGTGGGGAGGGAGAAAGATTTTTAGTAAGAGATATTTAAAGGTGAAGTAAAAGAGAAAGTTATCATCAGAAAGTGTGTTTCCTTATTTACCTGTCAGATAGAAAGTCAAGACCATGAAACATTCATGTTTTGTTGTTGTTGTTGTTGTTGTTGTTGTTTACATACCCTGGAGACAGCCTTGGAACGGGCTCTCCCAAAGACCATGTATATCTCAGTGTATAAATGTGGAGTCAATTTTTTAATATAGTAAGTATAGGGCATTCTACTCTGAGTTTGCCATTGTCTTAAATAGTAAATTTCATTAGATCTGCTTCCAAAATTCAAAACAGATTGTCACCATAGGGAGTAGAATGCATATAGAAATATAACAGATAATTTTTGTGCATGATGAGGAAATATTGTTGATTTGGGGCAGAGGAAGCAATGCAGTTGATTCATGTGATGCTAAGAAAATGGATAAAAGGAAAAATAAAGCTTCTAAAAAAGAATAAATTCAGGAGTTCTAGAATATAGCATATTGTTTTTTGTTGGAGATGCATTATTTTTTCAAAACTGGACAAATTAGAGTAGATAACTAGAGTTCTCTACTTCCAATACCTTGTGTATTCCAGGTAACAACCTGTGCTGTGTTATCTAAATTTTCACTGTCTTACCTGAAGAGCTATCTCTTTAACCCTCATTTTGCTGAATAAATTGTTTTCTTTCTAAGTTTATTAAGAGTTAAAGAACCAACAACCTTTTTTTAGATTATTTTTTATATGATAGGCCATAAATAATGGTACAGCTATAGAATAATATAACAAGTAAACTAAACAAGAAAATATCCCTCACTTAATGCTGTCATTTGATTGCATAATACAGCACTAAAAAATTATAAACAATTACTTAAAAGGTTTCTAAGCTGGTTCAAATATATTTAAAATATATAATTCCTATTTCTTATCTCCGTTTTGTATGTTGGCTTTATATAGCAGTTGTATTATTTCTTGTATTTTTTTGTAAGGAAGTAATAAACTAATGCTTTTGAGTTTGTGATACAGTGAATTTTTAACTCTGTAAATATAGCTGAGTAATAATATTTCCAATCATTCCTACCCAAGATTATTATTTTTATATACTCTCAAACTAATATAAAAGATCCAAGAATGGTTTAACCAATTCCCATAAAGTCTTAGTGCAGCTACCTCAAGCTTCATCCCCATCTCTTTGTGTGTAATCTTGCTCCCTTTATCAGTTTTAATATGCATAGAAACAGTTATATACAGAAAGATAATAATTCCCATAAAATAGCTGGGGTTATGTGGTTTATGCCCCTTAGATCTAAATATCACATGCTTTGTAAATAAGAGGGCATCTACTAATGTAATAATAGTGTTAAAGTTTGTTTTGCCATAGCAATTTTTGTATGTATGAGGAAAAACTTATAAGTTTTCCTCACTTTTGAGTAAATATGAATTTTGGCTGGAATATTTTAAAAAATAAATAATTTTTATCATTGTGGTGAAACTTTAGAAGCGTTAGGGTAGTGTATCTCATTGTGGCAACATTAGTTTGATGACTTGGTTAATGTAACCTAACTGTAAAAGCAACTAAAAACCCAACTGTAATAATAAAATAAAAATTTAAAAACATACCTGTAAATAAAAAAATTTAAATTGTTTTGTTATACCAACTAATTTTACTTATCCCATCTTTACCTGTATGTGGAATAATATGCTAATATATTTTGACGCTATAGCTATTTCGTATTAGCTAAATTTTGTAAGAAATAGATCTTTTGTTTTACTTGTTTACTGACTGAGTGGTAGATTGATTGGCTGGCTGAATGATGCCAGTATGAGTTCCTGTTATCACCACTATCTTTGCCTGGTTCTTGGCCCATCAAAATAGTTTCTTTCTCCTCAATATTCTTTAATCCCCTTTGAACAGTTTATTAAGATTGGAACAACAAAGTTGACACAGTGAATGTTCTTTTTGTTCCAGATTGGAATAAGTGTCTCCAAGAAGTTCAGTCTCTTTGATAAAGGCCAGATTATATCTCCTACATTTTTATAATCATTATTGATCGCTCAAAATATTTGGTGGTACAAGAAACTATCAACCAAATTTTATCTTTCTATTTCTAAATGTTATAGATAACATCACAAATTAACACAACAAAGGGTAGTCTTTTGCAATGAAACAAATTCATTTTTCTATTACAAAAGAGTTTGTACTATATTAGAAAAGAATATTAAGCTTTCTGGGCACAGCTTAGATTTGGCTTTGCAGGTAAGTAAACATAAAGAACATAGAGGATCTTCGGTCTCCTTTACACATTTTTCAATTAACATTTACCCTTTGGATCAACTGGCTTCTCCCCAAGGTATAGCCATGGGCAGCTGAATGATGAACTCTCCTGATCCAACTCCCTCAATGCACTGAACTATTTTAATTGTTGACCCAGGTGGGAAGATGATTGATGTGAAACAGAAATCAGCACTGTTCACTCTTAGACTTTATAAGATCCCCTTCCATTTATCATTCACTATCCCAAAGCCCTCAAGATTAGCTTTGTTTAAAGACTATTTGCATTTAAATTGTAGGGATATAGTAGAGTACTTGTATTTCATGACTGAGGTTAAAAGCTAAAGTCATCAGTGGTTTAATCCTTTCTAAAACAGCAATCCCTAAGGCAACCCAAACCACTGAACATCCTTCATGAATTACTAGAAATTTCCCAGGCTAGGGGATACTTTTAAGTTAACAATTAAAAAAGACAAAGAGATTGCTTGCATTTTTCTGCAAGGTTCTAGCCCCAAATAAACTCTTGTGGAGTAACAGCCCCTTCAGAGGCACTGTTTCTAGAAAAAGAAGAAATTTTTATTTTCTGAAAATACAATTGTGTAAGCCAATTTTTCTCAAGTACCATGCAGAGTTAATTGACTTCCAGTAACCTAAATTATGCTGTTACCTTACCGTTCAATATAAAATTGTTAAGCAGAGGCATTTAGAAATGTGTAGAATGAAAACATTAGGCAGAAAATGGACTGCAATGTTACATTATAATAATTTGAAACAGAATATATCCAATGCAGGTTATTGCGTTTAACACAAATATCTTCATTCCTCATTTTTTTCATAAAATTCAGAGGGTCATTTATATCAAGCAAAAAATAACACTTTTAAGATTTTATCAGTAAAGTTAGTTAATTTGAATAACATATAGCTGTTTATTTTAAAAGGTTCAAGATGCCTCTTAATTTGTCTTAGCAGGATGTCTCTAAAATAGCAGTCTACCTTTACATAACACGCATGAGGCATAAGGTTCAATTTTTGGTACCTAGATGAATAATAATTTCTAAAACTATAAAGGCATTTTTTACACTACCAAATATTTTTTAATTTTATATTGAGGATAACTGAGAGGAAACTTGAATTTATATTAGAAAACTTGATGAAAAATTGCTTGTAGGAAATGACTGAAGTTTGAGTCTGTATATGTAAAATCAATTTTTTGAGGTTATATTTTAGAACAACTATTCTTCTGCATAGTTAACAAAGTTCTTTGTCTTATATAAGCTTTGTTATTTGTTAGTTGTTGATCTAAGTGTCTGTGTATTGGTCTGTTCAGGGAGATAATTCCTGTGCCAATGAGTTCAAAACTATTTCCCTTTATCTATTCTGTCGGGTCTAATATTTGGATATATGATGAGATCTTTGATCCACTTCTACTTGATTTTTGTTCAGGATAATAAATATGGATCTATTTTTATTCTTCTATATAGTGACAACTGGTTAGACCAGCATTGTTTGTTGAAGACGCTTTCTTTATTCCATTGTATAATTTTGACTTCTTTGGCAAAATCAGGTGCCCATAAATGTGTGGACTGACATTTGTTGCTTAGAATCGATTCCACTGATCCATCTGTCTGTTTTTATGACAATACCATGTAGTTTTTTTTTATTGATATATCTCTGTAATAGCACTAGAAATTGATGGTGGTGATACCTCTGGAAGTTATTTTACTGTACAGAAATATTTTAGCTATCCTGGGTTTTTGATTTTCCATATGAAATTGAATATTGTTCTTCCAAAGTCTGTAAAAGGTTATCTTGAGATAGTGATGGAAATTTTGTTGAATCTATAGATTGTTGATGGAAACAGAGCTATTTTTAATGTTAATTTTACTGTTCCATGAGCATGGGAGATCTTTTTATATTCTGAAATATTCTCCAATTTCTTTCTCAAAAAACTTGAAGCTCTTCTGACATATGTTCTTCAGTAGCATTGTTAGAGTTACTCCAAGATATTTTATATTATTTGTGGCTATTGTACAGGGTTTTGTTTCTCGGATTTCTTTCTAATTTCAAATATATCATTTGTATATGAGGAAGGCCTACTTATTTTATATTTTTGAGTTAGTTTTGTATGCAGCCACTTCACTGAAAGTGTTTATCAACTTAAGGAGTTTCATGATAAATTTTTTCATATATCCTATCATATTCATCAAGGGATACTTGAACCTCTTCTTTTCTAATTTGTATCTCCTTGATTTCCTTTATTTGTTGTATTGTTCTAGCTAGAGCTTCAAGAATTATTTTGAGTAAATATGGACAGAATGGACAGCCTTGTCTTGTTCCTGATTTTAGTGAAAGGGTTTCAGTTTCTCACCATTTAATTTGATGTTGGTTATCGGCTTGCTGTATGTTGCCTTTTTTATATTTAGGTATGCTTTATCAATTGTGGAATATTAATTTAAGATGTGAACCATTTGCTTATGCTGCAGAATATTTGTTTAATGATGCAAATTCATGTGTTACATTTGTTTGATTAAATAAAATTAACCTGGAGTAAGGAAGCCAGGTCAGCAACTAGTTGATAGAAAGTGGTAAGGAGGAATCATGTGTAGCTAGGATTCATAATTGGGGGCTAAACAGAAGGATGCTTTTTTGGGGGGGAAACATGAGCTAAGAGAGAAGGTTAACTACTTGCTATCCAGTCTCTCTGAGTGAACAAAATTTCACATTAACCTTTAATTCTTGAGTTCTATAGATGGACAGAAATCTAGACAAAATTTCCTTTTACACCTCTAATAGAGCCAGTGTGTGAGGGAACAGAAATCCTGCCAGTGCTTCCAAACCACTCTTGGTAGTTTTGGAGTTAAAATTCCCAGTTAGAACAACAGTGGCTTGTGGGTCAGTTATTGAATTTAATGATAAACAATATCTTGAATCTCTAATCTCTCCAAGACCTTTATCATGAAGGGATGTTTGATTTTGTCAAAGGCTTTAGAGCATCCAGTAAGAAGACTGTACAATTTTTCTTCCAGTTGTTTATATGATACATTATATTTACAGCTTTTTCTGTGTTGACCCATCCTGGCACATCTGGAATGCAGCTATTTAATCATGATAAATGATCTTTTTAATGTGTTCTTGGATTTGGATTTTGAGTATTGCACTGAGTATTTTTGTAAATCATCACTAATAAGGGGGATTGTTCTGTAATTCTTATTCTTTGATGAGTCTTTGTGTGCCTTGGGTATTATGGTGACTTTTGTCTCATAAAATCTGGTAATGTTCCTTATCCTCCTATATTGTGAAATTATTTGAGGAGTATTGCTATTTGCTCCTCTGTGAAAGCCTGGTAGAATTCTTAAATAAAATTATCTGACATGGGGCTCTTTTTGTGTTGGGAGATTTTAATGACTGCAACTAAATTTTTAGGAATTATCTGTCTATTTAAATTATTTGTCTGAACTTGATTGCGCTCTGGTCAGTGGTATCTACAAAGAAGTTTGTTTTTGGAGGCTCTTTATTCATTCTCAGACACTCAGACCTCAAATAACCACACAGAAGTTATATTATTTGCAATAATGTTTGGCCA
Source organism: Alexandromys fortis (assembly GCF_014885135.2). Taxonomy (NCBI): domain Eukaryota; kingdom Metazoa; phylum Chordata; class Mammalia; order Rodentia; family Cricetidae; genus Alexandromys; species Alexandromys fortis. The sequence continues at coordinate 4,078,519 of NW_026068018.1, forward strand.
ATAGCTTAATTGTATTTTCTAGCTTACAAACCACAATCCCAGAGGACCCTAAGAGAGACATGCATAGATCTAATCTACATGGGATGTAGAAAAAAGAAGATCTCTTCAGTAATTTGGGAGCATGCAGACATTGGGGGAGGTTTGAAGGGGAGGAGAGAGGCAGGGAGGGGAGCAGAGAAAAATGTAGAGCTCCATAAAACTCAATTAAAAATAAAATTAAACAAGGACTAGATATTAATCAGACATTTCAGAGACATAAAATAAAATTTCCTTAATTTTAATATAAAAATAATACACATAAAACACGAACATATAAACATAATACATAAACAGCTGATGGAGAAAATTCCTCAATAAAGATCCTCATGTATGTTCAAATTTACATCTGGAGCTAACTATGACCTTCTATCCCTTGTCATCTTTGACACACAATCATATCAACACTTTAAACTATAACATTCTTGGGACCCTGGAACACAGATTGCTCCAATACTGAGGGGAGCTGGGAAGTAAGTCAACAGCAACTGGGCTGAAGAGCCAGACACCCAACTCTCTGGGACCTCTCCAGTGGGACAATATCCAGGGGTCCCTGCCCTAAGCTCTTCTATCCTGCCAGCACAGAAAATTCCTATGGGAGGGCTATATTTTAACCCACCCTGCCTCCACACCCACCTGTTCGCCTTCGAGCTCAATGGAACCCTGGAAGACAGATTGCTCCAATATTGAGGGAATTTAAGAGATGGGTCACCAGCCACAGGGCCGGACATCTGGATGCCCCACTCTCCATGACCTCCCAGGTGGGACAAAACCCAGTGGCCCCTTCTGATCTCCCTCAGCTTTTCTAGCCAGCCAGAAGCTAGTTTTCCTCCCGCTAGGCTATCCCCCAACCCACCCTGCCCCCAAACCCATGTAGTAATTGTTTTTAGTGTCGGTGCTGTAAGTTCCCAGTTCAGAAAGGCTTTTCTTTCAAAAAGAAGTTCAAGACTATTCCTTACATTCTCTTCTATCAGATGTAGTGCATTTGGTTTTATAATGAGGTCTTTTTTTTCTTATCCACTTGGTAATTAGTATGAATATATTTGTATTCTTCTAATTTTACACAATCTAGTTTGTCAACTACCATTTGTTGAAAATGCTACCTGTCCTGGCTAGTTTAATGCTAACTGACACAAGCTAAAATGTAATTGGACTGTAAGCATTCCTAGGAGCCTGTGGGACATTTCTTAACTTAATGATTGATATTAGAGGCCTCAACCCAATGTGGGTTGATCCATCCCTGGGCTGGTGGTTCAGGGTTCTAAGGAAAGTAAGCTGAGTAGTTCATGTGGTCCAAGCCAATAAATAACACTCCTCCATGACCTTTACATAAGCTCATGCCTCCACCTTTCTGCTCTGTTTTGAGTTCCTCTCATGACTTCTTTCAATGACGAACTGTGATGTTACTCTCCTTTCCAAGTTGTTTTTTGTTATTCTGTTGTATCACTGCAATACTAACAATAACTAAACAATCTCTATTTTTCCCAGTGTATATACTTTTGGATTCTTTATAAAAAAATTAGTTGTGTCAATGTATATCTGGATTTTCTATATGATTCTGTTGATCAATAAGTCAGTTTTTCTCCCAGTGTCATGCTTTTTATTAATAAAACTCTGTAAAAATTTAAGTTCTGAGATTGTGTTACCTCCAGCAGTTCTTTGATCCTTAAGGTATAGTTCAATTACTTTCTTAAATATCTTAAAAATTTTATCATGCAAATATTTTATTTACTTGGTTAGTGTCATCCTAAAACATTTCATATTCTTTGAGGATAGTGTAAAGGCTGTTGCTTACCTGATTTCTTTCTCAGTTTGTTTGTCATTTTGTATTGGAAAGATGCTGATTTTTGTGAGTTAATCTTGGAGCCTGCTAGTTTGTAGAAAGCATTTATCAGCAGCAAAAGTTTCCTGGGGGAATTTTTGGGCTCACTTGTATACACTATTATTTCATCTGAAAATAAAAGTATTTTGACTTCTTTTTTCCCAATGTCCCTCCTTGACCTGTTGTCTTATTGATCTAAGTCTTCAATAATAAAATAAGTTGGTAAAGAGAATGTGAGCAACCTTGTCTTGATTCTGATTTTAATGGAAGTGCTTCAAATTTATATCTATTCAAGTTGAAGTTGAGTTTAGGCTTAGTATAAACTGTCATTATTACATTGATGTGTGTTCCTTGTGTCCCTAATCTCTATAGGACATTTGTCATGAAGTGGTGTTGGATTTTGTCAAAAGGCTTTTTCTACTTCCAATTTGAAGATCATGTGGCATTTGTCTTTCAGATTGTTTATAAGGTGGATTACATTTATTGATTGTTGTATATTGAACCAGGCCTGCATCTCTGGAATGAAGCCTATATAATCATAATGGATAATATTTTTAATGTGTTCTTGGATTTGTTAATAGTTTATTGAGAATTTATATCTACATTCATAAGGGAAATTGGTCTGTAATTCTCTTTCATTGTTGTGTTTTTAAATGTGTTGGATGTCAGGGTAACTTGACATTATAAAACAAATTATGCAATATTCCCTCTGTTTATATTTTGTGGAATAATTTGAGAAACATTAGCATTAATTCTTTTTTGAAAGTCTGATAGAATTCTGTGCTAAAGTCATCTGGCTTTAAGCTTTATTTTGTTTGTTTGTTTTCTTCTTTGGTAGACTTTTAATCACTGCAACTATATCTGTTGCAGTTATAAGTCCACTTAAATTGTTTATCTAATATTTATTTAATTTTGGTAGATAGTACACATCAAGAAAATTATCCGTTCCTTTTAGAGTTTTCCAATTTAACGAATAAAGGGTTTTAAAGTATGTTCTTATGATTATCTGTATTTCCTCAGTGTTTGTTGTTTTCTCCCCTTTCAGCTCTAATTTTTTTTTTCATTTGAGTATTTTTCCCTGCCTTTTAGTTATTTTGGCTGTTTGTGAGTATTATTCATTTTCTTAAAGAACCAGTTTTGGTTTCATTGAGTCTTTGTTTGTTTCTGTTTTGATTGATTTCAACCCTGATTTCTACTCAATTGTGCTGTTAAGTTACTACTATGAGATGTTCTTCTTCTTCTTCTTCTTCTTCTTCTTCTTCTTCTTCTTCTTCTTCTTCTTCTTCTTCTTCTTCTTCTTCTTCTTCTTCTCCTTCTTCTCCTCCTCCTCCTCCTCCTCCTCCTCCTCCTCCTCCTCCTCCTCCTCCTCCTCCTCCTCCTCCTCCTCCTCCTCCTCCTCACAGGCATTTAGTGCTATGATCTTGCCTTTAGAGCAACCTATTTTCTTATATGACTTACTTGCTTTTCTGCCTGTATTGACTGGTGGGCTCACAGAGAATGGATGCTGCTTATAAGAATACTGTCTGCTGCAGAACTGGGCCAGAGTGCTACCCTGGGCTGTGTCTGTTTTCTAAAGAAGGGGAGAGAGAAAAATAAAAGTGTGAATTTTACTTGGTGGGAGGGGGAGAATCTGAGTGTGGTTGGAAGAAGGGAAATTATAATTGTCCAAAGAACTCTCAGTAAACTAGAACTGATGAGGGGTGGATGGACAGTAAGCAGGATAAGGTGATATTTTATCAATGGTATTGCTTTTCTAATGAACATGAGAATATTAGAGCAAAAACATAAGGTTGTTCCAGCTTTGACTTAGCCATAATACAAGCAAATTCAGAATAGTCTTTATGAGAGCTGTCTTTATAAGAACCAAAGTAAAGACAGCCTTGAAGAAAGAATAGTAGTGTTTACTCAACTTATACAAACAAATATCCATGGCTAGGAAGAAAAAAGTCTTTGACTTTTTGCCACCTTGTGTGGTGTGCATTGACACATGTGAGTATAATTGAATGGGAGTATGTTTGCACATGGAGGCATTGTTGTGGAGGCTGGAGATTGTCTTTATCAAATGAGCCGTGGGATTATAGCTGGAACACTATGTTACAGAGATTTTTATATGGGTTCTATGTATCCTAATCATTCTACAAAGTCTTTCAAGTGCATGAGCACTAGCTTCCAAACATCTGTTCCACTTCCTAACATCCCTAACCAAAAGGAATCTCCAGTTGACAAACACTTCCAAATGAAAATTTTCTGTTCTCTTAAATATTGTTTTGCAATATTCATGTGACTATTTCCTTTAACATGTTGTATATTTATTTACTAAAATGACAAAATGTATTATAAATAGATGGAATTTATGCATTTTCTAAAACAGTATTTTAGTATGCTAAAACTAAAATATTTTCTTCAGTGATGAAATTTTTGTAGCATTATTTACTATTAAAATAGTGGTGACTCACATTTTTCCCAAATGTTTCCATTGTATTAGTCAAATAGTCTTTTCCAATTACCTTGCTTCAAACAGCAGTAAATGTGTCATCATTAAGGAATCTTTCGGTAAAATTTTAAATCAATACTTTATTGCAATGTGTCTAGGATAATATTTTTTACAATTATTGAAAGGATGTCACTTCTAAAAGATCTTTTGGAAAGTATTTATCATCACACAGAGATTTATCATTGCTTATGTATCTCTCATTGTACCTGATTGGGAGTGAGAGCAACAGAAATGGTATATTCTATTCACCTTTTTCTTCCCCTTCTATCTTTCTTACTTTCTTCATCCATTTTTATCAAGTTCTTTTTATTTCAAGTATGTTTTCACTGTAAACTCACTGTAAGGTCTTTATTATTGCAAAGAACAAAAAATACAGTATAAGTTACCTTTGCCATCACTTTACCAACATTTATCTTTTCGCATTTTTTTCTTCATAAACAACAACAAAAAATGATGGTGTCATCAAAGTTAGTTAAGAATGAATGGAGGAAATAGCCAGAATGTGCCCTAATTATTTTGGTGTAGTGATGGGTATTACAAAGAGCAAATAGACCAAAATAGAAGCCTAGAAAAATGGGTTCAATATATACTAACATCAAACAATAGCCTTGTTGTATGTCTAGTATTATTACCTCTCAAGTATCCCTAACTAAATCCTCAATTTCACTTAGATTAGATTAGATTAGATGCTTAGAACCGATACTCAGAAAACTAAAATGTGGGTATATTGTTGGCTTTATTTTTCACAATATCTCACATTCTGTACTGTTGAATAAGAATCTTCCATACTGACTCTGATCTTTACTTTATAAAATAATAAAACTAATGTATTTATTCAAAGTATATCTTTACTTCTATTAAACTATTAAAGAATATTCAAATGTGGTGATATAGTTTCATAGTTTAATCAGTAAATCTGTCAAACATTTTAATGGTATCCACTGCAATGCACATGTTGACTTCTAAGTTTGTTTTCCCCTTAATACCTTGGTAAATCAACAACACTAAACTTTTCTTAACTCATTACAATATCTATTATTTGTATAGTATATTAGTATGCCTAATTATAGTTATAATTGTTGAAATTTTGTTAAATTGACTGATGTGGGAGTGATTTCTTATTAATAAAGAAACTGCCTAGGCCCATTTGATAGGCCAACCCTTAGATAGGTGGAGAAAACAGAACAGGATTCTGGGAGAAAGAAGCTGAGTCAGGGAGTCACCACGATTCTCCCACTCCAGGCAGACGCAGGTTAAGATCTTTTCTGGTAAGCCAGCTCGTGGGCTACACAGATTATTAGAAATACGTTAGCTTAATATGTAAGAGCTAGCCAATAAGAGGCTACAGATAACGGGCCAGGCAGTGTTTAAAAGAATACAGTTTCCATGTAATTATTTCGGGGCATAAGCCATGTGGGTGGCCAGGTGCCAGGGACACAGCCCCGCTGCTCTTATCACTACAATTGACTCTACTCTGGGGTGGATGTTTGTATATAGCTTAAATTAATGGGAAAGTCATAGGTTAACTTTTTAATTGTTCTTTTAAAGGTATTATTAATTCAAATTAAAGTTTGGGGCAGAGTTCTCTCTAAAATAATGTATTATTAATAAGGTTAAGTAGTTATCATTGTTACATAATTTACTTATTAAAAACTTCTAGGTAACTCCCCCAGATCAAAATTTAAGTGTATATTTTCTGTGGGATAATACTCTTGTATCCTGTAAACATTTGTCACTTCTATTGGTTTAATAAAACAATGATTGTCCAGTAGCCAGATGGGAAGTATAGGAGGGGTGACTAGACCAGGAGAATTCTTGAAAGAGGAAATGTTCAGTCTTCAGTGGTCACCCAGTTGCAGAGGAAGCAGTATGAAAATGTTGCACTGAGAAAAGTTACCAAGCCACATGATTAAACATAGATAAGAATAATGGGTTAATTTAAGATGTAAGAGCTAGCTAGAAGTACACCTAAGCTATTGACCAAATAGTGTTGTAATTAATATAGTTTCTGTGTGGCATTTTAATTCTGGGAAGCTGGGAAATGACCATGCAGTCTCTGTTTAAAGGTATTATTACTTCAAATTTAATTTTGGGGCAGAGTTCCTTCTTAAAATAATGTAATATTAATAAGGCTATGATTATCATTTTTGCATAATTTCCTTATGAAAAATTTTCTAGATAATTCTCCCAGATCAAAATTTGAAGTGTAAATTGATACAACTAAACAATATTAATAATGACATGGAACAAATGCAGACAGTCAACACTAGATATAAATGATCAGCGGGAATATTCTTCCAATAGTATGACAAAGTATATGTGATGTATACTATTAATATATAAAAGACATTGTGTAGGCTTGGTGGTGGTGGCACACGCCTTTAATCCCAGCACTCGGGAGGCAGAGACAGGCAGATCTCTGTGAGTTCGAGGCCAGCCTGGTCTACAAGAGCTAGTTCCAGGACAGGAACCAAAAGCTACGAAGAAACTCTGTCTCAAAAAAAAAAAAAAAAAAAAAAAAAAAAAAAAAACAAAAAAAAAACATAAAAAAAAAAAAAAAAAAAAAAAAAAAAAAAAAAAAAAAAAAAAAAAAAAAGACATTGTGTATAAATCTAACATAATGTAAAGGCAGAATCTACCTATAGGATATACCTATTCCATGATTGTGTTTATGGCATTTCTTCAGTGTAAACCTGAATCTGTTTCATCATTACTGAAGAGGGCCATATATTAGCTTCTGATTCACTATGCTCAATGACTTGCCTCATTCACTCAAATTATAGATGATAAAATTCTTTCATGCACTACACTGAAAATGCCAAAGACTAGTCATCATTAGCTTTTATGTGGATCTTTACAACAAACACACTTGAAAATTATGGCCATCATGTGCCAGGCTCACCTCCTTACACACAGATCCCCCAGCCTTACCTCCTCCTACTCAGATCTCCCAGCCTTACCTCCTCACACTCAGGTTCCCCAGCTTTACCTCCTAACACTCAGAACCCCTTGCCTTACCTCCTCACACTCAGACCCCCAGCCTTACCTGCTTGCACTCAGATCCCCCAGCCTTACCTCCTCTCACTCAGATCTCTCAACCTCACTTCCTCACATACAAAGCTTGCAGTTTCATCTCCTCACTCTCAGAGATCAAACAAAGAATTTAAATATAATCTACATCACTTCTCACGAATGCCATACTGTAAGTTCCAGAAGCAAAAAATTACCTGGAATATTATCTACTTGATGATTGAATTCCTTTTCTTCTATTTTTTCTATATGTTTATATGTTTCTCAAATGAACCATATACTGTAAGGTATTTGGGACACCAAAACTAACACAATGATACTATTTACTAATTTAAAGATAACAGTAAATCTATCTATACAATAATTATTTTAATTGTCAAATTGAAGAAAGTTATATGACTGAGAACATAAAAAACCTTTCATTGACAAAATTGAAAATAGGATTTCATAGTGATCTGATTCATAAACAAACTAGTTTTGAAAATAAAGAAAACATGTGACCATATGAAGGAAATAATTAAGAGATGCACAAGACCACAAAATACTGTTCTGCTTATATTTAGTAAACTCACCTATGTGTATGCCTGGTTATAAATTACCAGGATGATTACTGTTCTTCTGTATCATAGAGAAACAACACCCTTAGTATTTTGACCCATTTCTCTTGGCATGTTTCCTACAACAGAACTCAAGACAAAATGCTCTGCCATTTGGACATCCATATATATTCAATCAATATTGAGATTTAAATACATTCAATCTATTTTATGTCTAATTGTAATAAAACCTCTTAGTTTGAAATGATGTTTCTCACAAGACATAAATATTACCTTATAGAAAATAAACAGAAGAACATACCTCTTCTGACATTTCCCAAACCTGACCTCCAATTTTGCAAACACTTCAAACACTTGTGTTGGTGTAAGTGACCCTTCAAATTCCTGATGTCATTTACAAAAGAAACAAGGAATGCAGTAGATTTTTCACTTCAAATTTTATTGTAAGCACAGACTTAGTATTTTTCTTAACTCAACACAGCATGCATACGATGCACATTTCTGCAAAAATTATGTCATGAATAGGAAATACTTTGCTTTCCCACCCTCCACCTAGGTCCTCAAGTTAAGAAAATAAACTTATATGGAATTCAGCCACTCATTTTCATTATTTCTATTTTTTTTTTTCTGTATTTGCCCTGCTATGTAATCCCAGCTAGCCTGGAACTCACTCTGTAGACCAGGCTGGCATCAAACTCCTTCTTTCTTTGATTATTGAGTGCTGGGTTTACCATTGTACTACCATGTAAATCCCCATCCCCAAATTACTTACTTTTTGAATTATTTTCTTTTCCTTAATCTTTGTCTTTTATTGTAAAATAAATGGGTTTCTCTGGCATAATGATAAGGAAAAACAAGATATATTGTAATGTGATTAAACAAAACTAACACAACAGAATTGGACAAAGCAAAATCAGAAGGAAATGAAGAAGACACAAGCAACAGATTAGAAGTCACAATAAACAGAGATTCATTCAGTTTCACATCCAGAAATCTCATAAAAACACAAAACTGGAAGTCATAATTTATAAATATATTAATTAAAATTATTAATTAAATAAAAGTTAACAAAAATAAAATATTAAAAAAACAAAACATAGACATGGTATTATGAGACAAAGACCATCAAATGATGACATTAAGTCTGTTTTCTGTTGGCCATCTACTGCTGGACATAGAGCCTATCCTTTACAACACTTTGTTTTCTTAGCAAGACATCTTTGGAGACCACTAAACTTTCATTTGCAAAAGTGCTTATTAATTGGAGATACCTTCTGTGGTAAGGATGGGGTCATGTGTCCAACTATCCTTTCAGCTCTAGGATTTTTTTTCTGGTACAGAATTGTGAAGGTCCTGTGCCTGCTGCATCAGTCTCTCTTAGTTCATGTATGTGAAGGTCTTGTAGATGTAGATGGCCTTGTTTCCAATGTGCCCTCCATTCCCTCTGGCCTTATCTTCTTCTCCTTCTTCTTCGGGGTTCCTAGAGCCTGTAGGGGAGAGATTTGATGGAGGTATTCAGTTTAGGGCTGTCTTGCCCTAGGTCTCTCAATCTCTGTATATCTTGCTGTGGGTCTCTGTATTTGTTTGCATCTGCTTCAGGAAAAGGCTTCTGTCTATGAGTATGACAGATTATCATGAGAAGTCCTTTCCTTGTTATCTTCCCTTTGCAGAACAGGCTTTGGTTTTACCCTGGGTCCTTCTTGCCTCCTCTTCCAAAAGGTTCTCCGAGCCCTAGATCTCATAATTTTTAATTTTCCATCATACATCATATTATTACAAACATAATGAATATATATGTTATTTAAACCTCTACACATTTTATAAAAAACATATAATAATGAATATCTATACACTATAAAGGTAAATCAGCACTTTCCCTGAAACTGTTCAAACTTCATAGTTTCTAAAAATTTTCATCTCATATTTTCAAAGCACACCTCACACTGTTTTTAATTTGGAATTTCCTACTCATGTGTGCTCGGTGAGTAACAGGTATTAAGATAAACTCAGACTTAATTGGCCTCATCAATTACTTTCCTGCACCTTGGTATTCACATTCACCATTGCTGAACTTTTATATCGACCGAAGCAAACTGCACCTAACTTCCCCAGGTGATTGCTGGTGAGATTATTTGTCCTCTGCCTTAGACTTGCTCCTAGTTTCAGTTAATAACAGCTTTTCTTTCTGTTTGTAGGTCAGGGAGGCTTAAAGCATCATTTCCCTTTATCTTCCCCACTGAATATTTTCCTGCCATGCTTTGCCCCTGTGTCTGTAATGTGAAAAACATCCGTCCTACCTAAATTACCATTCAAGTGTAATACCTTTTTTATTTAACCCTGAGTGCATGACTGCTCCCTTTAATCCTACTCAATCTACCCTGAACAGGGAAATATCGCAAGCAGAATTTATGGTCCCAAGCTTCAAACACTATTTCTCAGTGTACTTGGAAATGGTTTCAAAATTGATGTTCACTGAAGTTTTAGATCAAAAATTGAGCACAGATAAAACCAAGGTCATGACTAGTCTGCTCACAATTATTTCTGTGAAAGCTTACCTAGAGAGAGTAACCCCACTGTGCTTTGTATCTCAAATGATGAATTAACATGGGAAGCAAAATTAAAGTATTAAGAAACATAGGTCCTTAATCTGTCTGAAAAGTATTCAGGCATGACCTCACCAATTAAGCCACTAACATGCTATGACAGGCAGGTCAGACAGGCTTAGAGAATGTCTAGAACTCAAATAGTCCCTGGGCTCAGGTGAGCATACAGAATGTAAAGGGATAGATTGCAGCTGTAAATTATGGATTTTAGAATAGAATTGAACAACTGCTTGCATATGCTCTCTAGAATAATCCTAACAGTTATATTCTGAGATCTCATGATTCTAGAATATATTTTCTGTTCTAAACATCTGTTAAGGATTTAGTGTCTGTTTACCTCAGAGACCCTTGATGTCAAAGGCATGTAAATTTGAAGTAGCAATAAGATAAATTAATTCTCTCTGTGGATGGAGAGAAAATATTATTTGATCCCGTGACTAATATGTGTAGTAGAACAAGCCATCAATTTTTTTAGTTTTATCTAATTTATTTTAACAAGGATATAAACATACATATCCCAATTTTAATGAAAGAGGAATAATTTATTAAAACATTTAAAATACATGTAGTCCATAATTTATAAAAATAGAAGAGATAAATGAGGACACTTATATATAGGCTTTTGTTTAATTACTAAATTAGTTCACATTCTAACGTCATTATTCCATGAAAACAATCATAAAATAATGACATTGGATCAGTTTTCTTAAATTTTTACAATATACTTTTTTCCCACTGGTGTATATATGACAGTTTCCAAAAAAAAAAAGAAACAAAAAAAAATTTCTTGACTCATTGAAAAAATGTATCTGACACATATTTACCTGACTTGTGAACTGTAGAAAATGATTTCTGACTTTTTAAACCCAGGCTTCAGATACAGATCAAGCATGGATAAAATACAGCATGCTTGCTCATAAATACAGCTGAGCAAACGATGATGAGCAAAAATAAAACTGAGAAAATGATCAGCTCATAGCATGCTAGTACTCACTTTGTTCTCCTGTATTAAAAGTCGCCACTTAAGAACCAGGGGAAATAGGAATGTATAATGATAACACAATGTGTGGGAAGGTGATATTGCTAAAGTTAATTGATTTAAGTACTAAGCATTTTCAGAATGTTAAACATTATATATATATATATATATATATATATATATATATATATGGAATTTTCTTTATCACATACCAGTACTGTATTTGATGGAAGTAATTAAGAAGTTAGGAAGTTTGGATCACAGCTACCATATTTCACAAGTCTCTAAATAAGACAATATATTTAAAGAATAAAATGATAGTAAAGTATACATGCTTTTTGTTATTTGTTCAACAGGAAATTAAGTATATTAGACAGTATGAACATACTCTAATGAGTTAACCATGACGTCTCCTAATGCTTAGTGTACATTAGACTGGATAAGCAGACCCAAGTCCCATGATAAACTGACTCCATCCAGATCTTCGAATAAGAAAATACTCAGTGATATGACCCTAGGACACCTCCCCACAATGATCAAATCACTCTCTGGATGTTTTAGATTTGGCTTCAGTCTATGGAACTATTAGTTGTCATCAGAAGATGCTAGTCTCTTTAATACCTTTGTCAATTGCTTCCATTCATACATTGAAACCATACAAATAACCTCCATGTGCTAAGCTCACCTACTACCATCTTAATGAAAGTCTCTTAAATGGAGAATTTACTTCCCCCACATATGGGCATATTTTTCTCTGCACATTATAACATGAAAAAAATTTCATATTAGTTTTTATCCATATTTTTCTTATGCCTCTTCCAACTAGGCTAGTTACATGAGATCCAACTATTTCATAGGACATAGTCTCCCCATGACATCCCCATATATATTTATGCATCTGGGGATGTTGAAACAAAAAAGAATTCGCATCCCTCTGTTGTGTTTATTAAATGTAAATGAGATCTGTGGTAGATTGGTGTATTGCATACAGATATTTTAATGAAAAATAATATCAAAGGACAAAAATGAGAATCATAGCCATCCTGCCCAGCACTTACTTTTGTTATAAACATCAAGTAACTTAATGGAGGTTCTTGCAGTGAACTGCCTGAGTTGATCACTACCCTACTGCAGGGAAACGGCTCAACTTGTGACTATTGTTAAAGTCACATCCCTGCTGTAATGTTGTTTAACAACAGGCAGATAACTAGTAATGAAAAACCATTTTGTTTTCTGAGTAGAAACAAACTTCAATGATGGAAAATGAGATACATTAAAAAAGACGTTCCACTCCCCTGACACCCTCTTTTAGAAGATATTTTTCTATGTTTTACAGAATGGCCTAAAATTAAGTGATCTATCTGCCTAGCTGTTGTCAGGCATTTTTGGGGCTGCCAGCTTACAACGACACAGAGACATTATTAATTATGAAAGCTAACCTTTAGCTTAGGCTTGTTCCCAAATAGGTCTTATAACTTAAACTAGTCTGCTTTTATTAATCTACATTCTGACACATGTATTAGTTTCCTCTTCTCTGTACAGTATGTCTGACATGTCCCTTGTTTTTTTTTTTTTTTTTTTTTTTTTTTTCTGGCATTTAGCCACTTCTCTTCTTCCTAGAGTTCTTCCTGGAAATCCTGACTATTCTTACCTGCTTAGCTATTGGCCATCCAGCTCTTTATTAAAACAACCACAGTGACACATCTTTACAAAGTGTAAACAAATAGTCCACTTCAAGCTTCAAGTTATTGGGATTGGAGGTGTCTGTCATTACTACAAGGAAACAAATAAAAAAATTTAAATAAATTAGTGAACCCCAGTGAAATCCTTTGTACTAGCAGTTGCTTTTTTTTTTTTTTAATATGGAAAAACCTTCATTTAACCTATTGACATTTCCTTGGTCAGGCAATCATTCTTGCAGACAGAAATTGATACTGACCTACTTACTTATAATTTCAGATGATGACTGAAGAAAAAGATTACAAGTTTTACAAAGACATTAATTAATAGATATGAAGGCCATAAGAGGACACTGAATATTCTTCTATCACTCCTCCCCTTATTGACTTATGACAGGTTCTTTTACTGAACCTATGGTTGAGCTGACAGTCAGTAAAACCAATAGTTCTCAAGTCCATTACCCCTCTGTGGTTACAGGATTATCTACCATCATGGTTCCTAGAGGATTCTAACTCAGATCTTCAAGATTTCATGTGTGTTCTTACTCATCGAGACATGTTCCTAACTCTCACTCTTATTTATATTCAAAGGAAGATTTTATTCCTCATCCATAACCATGAAAGATCCAACTATTTATACAGGAAAAAAGTTCAGATAAACTTTCATTCACTGCCAGGTTTAAGGTCTAGCTGATGCATTATTGTGTTGTGAGGAATTTGATAAAATAATGGCTCAAACCCAGAATGAGATTAATAAGTATTGAATATAAATCTCATGTGTTCTAATTGTATATTATAATTATTATAATTATTGTCCTGCTATGGGGAATCAAATCCAAAGCCTTGCATATGCTATAAGGACCTTAATACTGATTTTATTTTTGGTTAGTTACAATAAAATATATGACATACAATGAAGATTAAAGAAAATACTTTTATGGTGATGCTTAAATGCTGAGCTTTGTCTACTGAAGTTTCCAGAAAAAAAAATAGCCATATTATCCTGAAGTTTCTGCAAACCTGAATGGCTGTCATGATTATGGTGGGTCCAGAGTAGGATTCTCTGGAACAATATTTAGTCTGTTTCAAAGGCATGCATTCTCGTTCTCTGTCACTCTGTCTCTCTCTGAATCTATAATCAATTAGACTATCATTGACATTTGGAATACACCGACTTAGCAGGCAACTGATGCTCCACAATCCTAAAACTAAGAAGTCATCACATAAAGTCTGAAAGTCTGAAACCTAATTTCCCTGCTGTTTATTTTGTTTTTAGACTGAGTACTTGTGGTCCCTGACAGTGCACATAGCAAATGCCTTATTTTCATCTTTCTTTTATCCTATGACTAGTATACGCTCATGTAATCTCCTCCACAATGAAAGATGTAATCACAGACAACCCAAATCTCTGATCTCCACCCATAGTCACTCATTTTGTTCCAGGAAAATCAATGTTTTCCTTTTTTGTGGTAAGAGCTATATTTGTATCTACAGTTTGGTCTGTTATCCTTTTCTTTTCTGAAAAGGACTAGATGTGAAACATTGGTCTCACAGTAGAGTGTGATGTGTGAAGAAGATTGCATGATAATGGTGGTGATTCTGGCCACTATTATTTGATGGTCAAGGGGATCAAAGCCAAGTTATTTCACATGCTAAGTAAACTTGGTAGCATTTTTAAATTTAATTTCCTAAAATTTTAATTATTTGGAAAAAATAGAATATTATTAAAGACTTATATTTGCCATGTAAATAAATCTGAATTTTGAAAACTAAAGTTGCTCAAAGTCTTTGTTTGATGATATAGCAATATGGCTACGGTATTTTTCTCTTCTACAGCAAATAACATCCACTAAACATTTATTAATTTTTGTTGAATAAATTTAATCTTGGCTAATTTTATGCAAATATAAAAATCCATTTTGACTACTCACACACACACAAGTTCTTTTCAGCTATCAACCCTCTTCTTCCACAGAGACAATTTAATATGTTGTCCATGTCTTTTTGCTTGTATTATGACCTGCTAAGATTAATAAGGGCTGTAAGTTTCATCATTGTAATGAACTATCCATTGGAGACTTGTGAACTCACCAGTGGGTACACAATTCAAGACAATAACAATTCTCCATAATTCATCTATAGCCAATAAAATCTGTTATCTTTTAAATTTTTATTTATTTATATTTTAGACTTGCAAATTTCTGAACAAATTGTAGACTGTATTGTGATGAAATAAAGCTAATTTCATATCATGGGGCAGAGGTTATTTTTCATGTTTTAATTAGGAAACATATCTTAGATATAAAATTCAGCATCATGTATCTGCAACTTGATAAACTAGGTCCCCAACAGCTAATCCTTGAACTAAGAAATGCATAAATCCTCTAAAGCAATAGAAACATTAGCATGAATATATGTTAGAACAAGATCAGTTATATTGACTAACATGATATGGTATGGGTAATCCAATAATTCTTGTCTTTCTGATGGAGAGGGTGAGAACCTAGCAGCTGGTCTGTCAAAAAAAGATGAAATGCTTCAGAATTTTCAGTGTGCCATTGAAGGTAGAAGATCCCAAATTGCTGTTTCTGCCCATATTGAAAGGCCAAAGAAGCTGAATTCTTGTGTCAGCAAGAGACTTAACTCGCAACTCTGTTTTCCTGCCACATTGTTATTTCTTACCACACACAAATTTCTCAGACTTTCTTTTTTATCATTGTAAATTCAATGACAGGAGCCAAAACTCTGTGGCTATTATTTTTTTTTTATTTTAAGAGCTTTATCATATATATTAAAGCAATGCTCATTCACGTTGCTATGGATATGATTGCATGCCTGGGATCTCTGAATAGTTCTAATAATGAATATGAATTTTTCACTTTAGCTTTCTTACAGAAGAAATAAACTTCCCCAGATCCCTGCTCTAAATAAATAGCCTGTAGCATCAAGGCTTTTATATAAGCAACATACGTTTAGTCAGTGCTAGCATGTTTCTTTGGCCTCTGTTTCCTTCCATCATTTTTTTGTCTTAAATAATAACTGCCTAAATCCCTATAACTGAAAACATTTAACAGTGAAACTAAACATTATAACTTCACTCTGTTAGGTCTTTTCCAAAAGCCTCATCATTAGCGGGTCTTGCCTTATTTACCCTCTATATAGTACTCTATATACTATAAGTATTTTTGGATATACAAGTGGTAATGGAAATTTAGCCTAAATTGCCTAAGAACCTCAAAGTCTTAATTGTAATTTCCAATGCATTTTTTGCTTCTGATAAAATACGAACATTTTGAATATTACTGTGAGATGTACATTTTTTCCTCACTATAATAAATTGCTATTTCAACCTACCTTGCAGTAAACATCAGACGCAGTGCTGATTACCTCCTAAGAATCCAATAGTCAAGTTAGCATTTCAGCTCTTTGTAAAATAATTAGGGGCCTTGATTTCATGACTAAATTCATTTCTTATTCTGTCTGAACAAGTGTTTTGCTAAAATTGTAACATTTTTCTCAGAAATTTTTTGGTTAGTATTTATTGTCAGTACTGTTCCAGAATCACAAAAAAAAAACACATAATTTTTTTTTCAAATTAATCAGTTTTAGAAAATCTCTTGGTTATTATAATAGACGTTAGGCACACACAATGACTAACCTCATTAGAAGGAAAGAAAAATTGGCTGAATAATATTTATCATAACAAAATATGAACATTTTTTAAATTATAAGATCTGGGTGCATTTATTATTTCATCTTATTTTCAGTGATAAACTGCAGGGAATGTGAATAACAAACCAATTCATTACACTGAAAAGTGAAACAGTGTGAGAAAATTGCTGACAAACATCTCAAATTGCAAAGTATAAAAAAATATAGTATTCATTAGAATACATTTATGTGAAAACAATATCAAGTGCTTTGTTAGCTCGCTATGTTCTAACACGATGTCAGATTTTCAGTACACTGACCTGGCAGCACTGACGTCTTAACAGCTTGTGCAGCCTTCCTTAAAAAAAAGAATATTTCTTCATCCCAATCAGGCTTCTCAGCTCTGGATTACTAAATAATTTATTTTCAAGCACGATGTAGAGTTTATCAGTGAACACATGATTCTGCCAGTCAGCATAGCCACTTAATAGTCATAATCTATAGTACCTCAACAAAGCTTTTGAAGTTCAAGAGTATAATTTTCATGATGCAGGCTTTTTCTTATATTCTTAGATTTGTCAGACAGTTGGCCAACTGGCCTATTATGTTTTCAGACTTGGAAGAATTAGAGAAATTATTCCTTATTCTTAAAATACTCTAATTAAAATATAATTCTGTAATATTTTTCCCTAGTCAATTTACAGTGAGACCCTAGAGATCTCAATTTTACATTGTCCGACTTTGATCTCATCAACTTTTCAGTCAGTCCGTGGAGATCTTGTCTGCTGTATCTGAAAGTCTAATAGTATAGACAACCTTTATTTGTTTTCTGTTATACACAAATGAAGCAAAAAAAGCCATATTCCAAGGAAGGTTATTTGAGTTCAGAAAAACATGCAAATAAACATCAGTCAGCATTTAATAAATATTAACAGAGCATCTCGTATCCAGAACTTTCCCAGGACACACCAATTTAAACACAATTTCCTGGCAGGTACTGCAGATTATATCTGGAAAAGCATGAAAGCAAGGCAAAAGGCCATATTCAAACTCAGCATGCACTGTTCAGATTGGGTTCTATAGCTATGGTCTGACATCCAATAAGAATGAGCATGTCTTATAAATTGAATGAGAATGTTTAACACTGGAGTTATGAAACAGCAAATGAAATGTGTGAAGTAAATAGCCCTCGCCCCCCGCCCCCATTATATCCCCTCTCACAGTTCCCCAAGGCTTGTTCACCGTGGGTCACTCTTCTGACCATGTCCTGGCAAATTTCATCTAAGTGATCCATGAAACCACCATATTTCTCATTTAATGAAAAGAATAAATACATAAATAGAGTTAAGCAACCCTTTGAGATGCAACTTTGAAGCTAGCAAATGGTATGTGTGGCTCATGATACTGGGCTTGGCTAGACTTCTCATTTGGGAAGCCCATACATACACTTTCAGGAGTCTTACTTTCTACCCAAGAGCATTGCACTTTGTCTTAAGCCTCATGCTTAAAATCTGTGTTGAAAAATCTTTTCATGAACTCCAACTCTGATTCAGGCTATCTCATTTTCAATTTTTTTTCTACAGTAAGATGAAGAATCAGGTTTTTCCTGGGTAATCGTTAAATCTTCTCAGGTTGCCATAAGTGAGATCATGGAACTGTGCCTATGTCCCTGTTGAAATTATATGTTAGTTATTTTTCTAATCAATTTTTTTGGTTACTCAAGCAGTGTCAAGTTTGGGTTCTTTCTCGTGGAGCAAACCTTGTTTCAAATCAGATATTGATTGGCTACTCCAATTTCTATATCACCATTACCCTAGGATATTTCGTATAAAAGACAAATTGTAGGTCAGAGGATTTGTGGCTGGGTTGATGTCCTTGTTTCTCTTTCATTGGCCTGCAGAATACCTTCCTTTATCAAAGAGATTTGCCAGTAAGCATGAAGGTGTCAAGTAGGCACCAGGTGGAATTCCCCATGTTTAAAGAATTGTATGGGTATTTTCCTTGGCAATGTGGACTTACTGTCAATTTTTAGAGAGCAACCCTGTGTTGTTACCATAGCCTAGGTTGTTTGGGGATTTCCATAGGACCCCTTTGGTCAACAGCTCAATTGAATACCTCTTATTCCAGCCACAAGAAGCCTCATTTGGCTGTAAGAGATGAACATTTGAGACTCCTTATCTCCCATTGCTAAGTCTTCATTAAGATTCCCTTCATAGATTCTAGTAAGCTTCCATTGCATTATTATCCCACAATATCTTCAAATGCTACCCCCAAATTCCAGCTGTCTTATCCCATATTTTTCCCTTCACCCCATTTTACCTGTTCTTCAGCCCATTTCACATCCCAACTGATTCATTCCCATATTCCCTTAGGTGCCCATAAATTCTTTTCTATTTCCCCATTCTAAAGGAGTCCCATGTATTCCCATAGACGCCTTCTTTTTACCTATGCTGTCTGAGTATATGGAGTGTAGATTACACTGTCTTTGCAAGGTTTAGCAGTCTTTTTTCTTGAATCCTGCTTGTGCAGTCTGGACACCTTTAGCCAGTGGTTGAGGCATGGGCAGTTTCTTACCCAAAGGCCAGTTTTTCCAAGAAGAAAACAAGCTCCAAGTGCAGTGTCTTTGGTGCCAAACATTCTCTTGGGAATAGATTGATGCTGCCAGGAACAGTTGTGTCTCATATCAATGAACACTAAGTTATTTAAAATTACATATAACAAAACAGGTATCAAACAAGAATTACAGATACAATATTTAGTTCTACTTTATCTTTTATAATAACTAAGAAAAACTGTAACTATAACTATAAATTCTTTAACTCCATCAAAGACTCCAGAAGGATATACTATTACCTAAATAAACAGAACGTACATTGTAAGTAACTTCCAGAACACTAGAATTGACAAAGACACCTCGCTACCTGGGCAGTCACCCAAAGTTCTCTGCACCATTAAGACATCCATCTTTAGCCTACAGGCCCACAGTATCTAACAGAGTTTTTTATGAGGCAGGAAATTTCAAAGACAGTTCCACCTATATTGCCGGTTTCCTGCAGAATACCACAAAGGATTGTCTCACCTTTAGGCAAGTCCAGCAGTCATTTCTCTGTGGGTTGTGCATGTCCAGTTCACACAACTTAGCATCAAGTAGTTCAGACCATATCAGTTTCTTGCCCAAATGGCTAGCAAACTCTGTAAAGAGCCTCTTTGATGCCCATCTTCCTCTTGAAGTAACTGGCACTGCCAGGAGCAGACGTATCTCAAAAATCAATAAGTCAATGCAAATTATTCATATCTATATTATACTCCCCTTTGAATGTAAACAAACATTTACAGACAATATTTGGGAATATGGGCATAGTTTTTATACTGTTTTTTTTTGTTTATTGTTGGACATAGTAATTTGGGGGGGGGGGGTATTTACAGCAAACTTTGGAGGATCTTGTTTCATTTAACCACAACACTCTGAAAGCAATCCATAGGTTTTTATCCTCTGTGGAAACAAGAGAAGAACTTCTTTTTCAAAGTAACATATTCTTAGATTCAAATTTAGAAGTCATGATACCTTTATAATATACATGTCAGTTTAGCTTAGCAGCCCATACAAAGAAATGTCTCTCTGTACTTAGAACATTTATAATAAAAAATTTAAAGATAACACAATAACATATATAATTTAGACTCTTTGTAATTTTTTTGATTTTTATGTGGCTTACTTTTTTACTTATTTTTAATCTATGATTGTACTTTTTTTCTTTAAATACTCTATACTTTTTTAAGGCATTAACTTTATTGTTTGACTCTATACTTTTTAAAGCCTATATATATTTATTTAACACTATGACTCATATGGATTTGTCTTTATTGTATATCTGTATTTTTATTATTTAGGAGTACTTTTTAAAATGCTAAGCACTTTTTAAAACTTATGCAACACCATTACTATGCTATTTATGGTACTTTCTGCCTGCCCACCCAGACCAAAACTTAAACTGTGCCATTACTATGATATATATGGTACTTCCTGCTTGCCTCTCCCAGCCCAGCATGGCAAAGCCATGCCTACAGCTCCATTTTTAGGCACACAGCTGGCCAATATTGCCATCAAGCAGGCTGAAGTATGTTACTCACAAACCCCATTTAAATATTTTGTCTCCTGGAAAAGCCAGAGGTTGTGTTGGCACCATGGCCCAGAATGCTGGCATTTTAAAATGGAGCAGCTTTTTTTTTTTTTCCTGCTATGGCTGAATCAGAAAAACCTCTCTTAAAGGAACTGTGGCATAACGCCAGTAGACAGCAAGAAGCTGTGTGAAACTTTTTATTTTTGTGTCTAAAATTAAGCTTCCTCAGGTTTTTAAATGGATTTTAATTTGTCATGTTGGTGCCAATTTGTAAGAGGGAGGTCACTTGTTGATTCCCAGTCACCTTGCTAGCTTAGATCCAAAATAACCATGCAGAAACTGTATTAATTAGATCGCTAGCCCATTAGCTCTAGCTTCTTATTGGCTAACTCTTACATATTAGTTTAACCCATTTTTATTAATCTGTGTATCACCACGAGGTTGTGGCCTACCAACAAAGTTTCAGCATATCTATCTTTCGCAGCAGCTCTATGGCATCTCTCTGACTCTGGCCTTCCTCAGTGTTTTTATTTTTATGTGGCAGGAATTTTTTTTTCCAAACTACTTGCTGTACCTTGCTTTTGTGCCTTTATAGATATCTCCTACATCAGTTTAGGAATTTTTTTCTTCTGTGCTTTGCTACTATTTCAAGACCTTTGAGTGAGTTTCTTATGTTTCCTTTAAACTTATTATTCTTAGATTCAATATTTTCATAGTGTCCCAGATTTGCTGGAAACTTTGAATCAGGAATTTATAGATTCAACACCCACTTTGACTGTTGATTCCATTTCTTCTATTGCATCTTCAATTCCTGAGATTTTCATTCTTTCTTTCATTCTGTCAGTGATGCTTTCCTCTGTAGTTCCTGTTAATATTCCTTAATATTTTATTTTTAAAATTCCTTCAATTTGGGCTTCCTTTATTGATTCTATTCCCAGTTTCTTGTCTATAACAGTTTTTTTTTTTAATTTCCTTACACTACTTGTTTGTGTTTTTTTTTTTTTTATTTTTAGGGACTTCCCTTTAAGGATCTCTATCATGTTCATAAAGTCATTTTAATAGAATTTTTCTACCTCATCTCTATAGGAATACTCTGTGAATACTGTTGTAGGAAAGCTAGGCTATAGTAGAGACATATTTGGCTCTCATTTATTGATTATGTTTTCATGGCGGCTTCCTGCAATCAGAGTTTGTGATGATTATAGGTCTTGGTGTTGATTTCTGGATTTATATTTGATGGGTGTGTATTTTAACCCTAGTTTTTGTTTCATATCTAAATTTTTGATAGTGTGATGCTGTGTGCTGCCCATTTTCCTAGTATGTTCACCAGGTATATTTATAGGGAATATTGGTTGTTGCTAGAGGTTGGAATACAGGGATGGTTTGGCAGAGGAAAGTTTGGAGTTATTCGTGACCAGTTGGAAATAGGCTCAGAACGGAGAAGGAGACCACAGAGGTTATTTGCTCATGGATGGAGATGAGACTAGTGGGACTGGATCACAGTAAAAGTAGAAGTGGTATGAGTCTACCTTCACTCTATTTGATGCCCTGGGAGGACTGGCCCTTGGGTAAGTTCAGGATACCTGCTGGAATTATGGTCTGGGACAAAGTAACAAGTGGTGGCAGGGAGTTAGATAGGGCAGATCTGTGGTCTCCACAGGAGATGGGAGCACTGGGAAGGCTGTCACAGCTTTTCTGTTTCAGAGCTGGGGATGAGACTAGGCAACTGGGTCTAGGGGAACAGAGAGAGGGGAGAAAATTTGGGGTCAGCCTAAGTGATTTTTGGCAATCATGGTTTGTTGTTTATCAGGGAGTGGTTCCCATAATTAGGGCCTGGAATACAGTGAAGATTTGGGGAAAAGAGGTTAAGAGGGGATGACTTGTGGGATCCACAGATGTGGCAGAGAGGCACAGAGAAAGCTGCAGCTAGTGTGTTTCAGCACTAGGGACAAGGGTGGATGATTGTGTCCAGGAGAACAGGGATATGTATATCTTCTTAAAATCATATTGAGTTGTTGGTCAAAGAGGTATAATAGGTATCCTTCAAACAACCCAGGCTGTTGCCAAGACAATTTGTTGCTCTGCAAAAGTAGACACCAAAGGTCCATTGCTGAAGACTTCACAGACACAAAACGTTGAATGTGGAGCGGTTACATTGCTGCTGCCTACATAGAGCCTCTACACCTACTTACTTACTAGTGTCTTCGGTAAAGAAGAATATGCTGAAAACTCTCAAAGGAGTAAACATCAAACCATTCATAATCACTTTATCTACAATGGTGTACTGCCTGAAAGATAGGCTAGTGCAATGGTAACACTAGTTTGCAGAAGTAACCAAGCAATATCTGACTTAATTCCAACTCCAAGAGTTGCCGTATTTTATACAGTCACTGTCTGAGTGACTAATAGCCAGAAACTTTACAGCTCAGGGGCCTAAGGTAAAATCAAATTTTGTTTACTGTTCAAAGTAAACAAAATTTAAAAAAAAAGTAATGATAAAAGACTCTCAATGAAATTTTGATATACTCATAGAGTAGTACCTTGTTTTGTCATCACCAGAGAAGCTTGCTCCTACTACAGATGGGAAAAGAAAACCATAGAGACACACAGCCAGACATTTTGTAGAGAGTGAGAGACCTGAGAAAACTCAGCCCACAAGTGGATGTCTCCATCAATTCCCTTCCTTCAGGTTTCAGAAACCTCAAAAGAGGAGGAGAGTTTACCTCAAGGAAACCAGCATGAGGAAATCTCACTATAACTCAAAGATTGGGTAGGGCCACATGCACAGAGTCTGAAAGGGTTCTCACCATGTCTCTTGTGTTTGTATCATGGCTTCAGGTTTAAAGTCATTATGGGATTTCTGGGTGTCCAAACATGTCAGTTTCTGGTTCTTAAATGTTTTCTCAGGCTCTTTTCTTTTGTCTTTTTTTCGTCTTGTCCACCTCTGATGTGATAGCTTTGTTTTATCTTATAATATAACATTTTATTTTATTATTATCCCTTAGAAGCCTATTTTTTTTCTAATGAGAGACAGCAAGGAAGTGGAAATGGATGGAAGAGATGGTAGAGAAGAACTGGGAGGAGTAGAGGTAGGGTAAACTTTAATCAAGGTAATTTATGGTAGGAAAGAATCTATTTACAAGAGAAGGGAAAACAAGTTTAAAAATTAATCTATTACTGTGTGTGTACTATTGACCATTTTATGAGAACCAGATGCTTAATGAAATAAGGCATAATATGTATGATTTTATTGTGTTACAATTCAACAGTTAACATCACAACTCATAAAACACAAGTCAAAGGAAGGAAGGATCACAAGGGATTTAAGTGGAAGCTTTTAAAAGATAATATCTAGATTAAAATTTGGGAATTAGCTATTTCTTTGATGATATAATTTTAGGACAGATAAGCATCGTCATTTACCTTGAAAGCATGAAATACATTGCCTGGTATCAATCTAGATTTTAGAGAGGTTTATCAACCACAATTTTCCTTTATATTATTCTCTTAGGATGCATTACGTGTTCAACTCTGTGGAGTCCGAATATTGCTTTACAAATGTTAAGGTAGATCATTTTCTTTTAATTAATTTCTTTGTTTATCCAAACTTCATGTCTTTATACTCATGCTGAACTGAAAAATGATATTCATCACTTTTAAGGAATGAATATGAAACTGAAGACTTTAAATTTTCATCTTTGAAATGCAAAGCAGAAATAAAAATGAATAATTCAAGTACTTATCAAAAGCCTTGAAGATATTCTGTTGTTTACATTTATATGGCTTTAGTTCACTCACACAGGACCAACTTTCAGAAAGCCAGTGAAAAAGAAAAAAGATGAAAACAAGACTAATGTTTGTTTTCCTTTGCTATTTCTTTTCATCTACTTTGCTGCATTATCTTTCTTTCCTTGGTATGTTTTCTTTTCCCTGCAGAAGCAATCCAGTGGGACTTGTTTCTTAGCAGAGTAAAATACAGGATGGATTTTTTTTTAGTTAGTTAACCTGAGATATGAATAAGCACTAACCCTTGATGGATAACTTTTCATTCTTTCTGCATATTCACTCTGCCCCTCTGGAGGACAAATTTGTTTTATTTCTTCATTTCATACATGAATCCTACTTCAGTTTAAGTTATTATACTTAGTAGAACCTAATAACTTTTTATCATGTAAAATATATTGATTTGTGGCTAAAAGAAAGATAATAGAATTTGTGGGAATATGATAAAGAAGGGAGTCCCTCACCCCATTATCTGATTGAATTCTTTGCCAGCTGCAAGAAAAAAAAAACATATCAGTATAATTAATATACACTGTGAATGTCTGGCAGAGAAATGGCCAACTTTTCACTTGTTGATGTTTTGAGATTAAACAACAATGAACCAATCTTTACGCCTCAATGTTTACGACCTTAGTAGGGCCTCACTCTTCTTCTGGACCTTTTTCTGGTAATCTCAACAAGACTACTAATATTGTTTACAGTTGTTAACAATTTAAAAATGTCAGCTTTTCCACATTCCAGTGACTTGATCTCTTCTATTGAAATATGTCCGGGCCTTTAGTAGTGCAATTCTGCTCCAGTCATTCATTTTTTTGTACACAATCCACACAGACTCATTGGTTCAAAAAGGTTTACTTTGTTGGAATTATTCTTTTGTTCTGACATTGGTTCCTATTTGAGGTGAACAGGTGTTTGATCATGATTTTCATACAACAACAAGGCCAAGGTATATTGTCTAAGATCTTTGGTTTGCTTCATATCCCACCACTGTTCATACGTTTATCTAATGCAGAAAATCGTGAAAGAATTGAAATATGAATTTGGGACAAGAGAGATGTTTGTTTTCATGCCAATATCTCATTATCACAGTTACTAAAACAATCACTTATATTTAACCATGCACTCCCAGGACTTTTCTTCAACAAATTAAAATTATTCTCTTATTATGTGCTTGATAACACTTAGTTTATAGCTCTCTAAAGACTCCAATCACTTTTTATTGTACTTTAGTTATTTGTGTTGATGTTTTATTTTCCCCAGTAGAAATATGTTTGAAAGCCAGGGTCATTTCTTATTTATCATTTAACTGCTTACAAAATATAGTGTAACATCTCACATAGAATAAGAACTTAATAATCCCTCTTTGGCAGGGTGGAAGGTGAGATTAATGAATTAATCTAAATATGTATGTGATAGTTATTCTTGGTTGTCAACTTGTCTATACCTGGAATAAATAAGTATCCAAAAAGTACTGAACTCACCTCTGAAGGATTTTAAATGAGCGATATGAAGTGGGAAGATCCACTTTTAATGTGAATCTTTATAGTGAGAGGATACATCTTTAACCTAAGTCTTTTGAGGCAGAAAGAACCACATCCAATATGGACCACGCATTCTGATGAAAGCCTGCCTAAAGAACATGAAGAAAGCAAGCTATACCTTTTGCCCACTTGCTCTGTTCTTTCATTGGCATTAGAGACTACTTCTTTGGGATTCTAATATAATACTGATGACCAGTTGAGGCATCTAGTCTCATGACTGAGCAACTAATGAATCTTGGATCTTCAATTCAGAGACAGCTATTTGTAGGTTAGTTGGATCACAGCCTGTAAGTCATTCTAATGTTCTATTACTACAAAGAACAGCAAATTATACAACACACAACCTACACTAATAATATTAGCCCTCAGAGATTATGGAAATTATAAAATAGTTTTGGAAAAATTTAATTATGTTTATCATGTAATATTTAATAATTAACAGTAAAATTTCTATAATGTGGAAGTAATTTAGGGTTTCAAAAAACAATGAAAAATCTTTAAAGAGGTCTTCAAAATATATAAAATTTTAAAAAGAATTTTTCCTTTGTTTTAATATTGTTTTAACAGCTAACCTCAAATGTTGAATTACATGTAACCACTAAGATGTGCCCAACTTTATTATTTTGAGTTAATAAATGATATTCTCTTTTCAAAAATAAAATTTTTAACAAAATTTTAAAAAGTCTATATACAAGTAAATGTTTTCTTTACAATTAGGCTAATTAACTTAAGTCATGCAGCTTTGTAAATCCCTAATAGGAGTAGGAATTAGCTCATCCTTGCAACACTTTCAAATGTACTTAGTATCACAGTAGTCGTCGACTCCCTGGCCTATTTCAATATTTTAAATAACTTAACTTCACATTTAAATTTGAATGCTTAATAATTCAGAATTTATAACACTTATTTTCATATATCAAGATATTAAGATTAATCTCAAGAAACTATTTGTCTTCATTTTTCTCTTTAAAAGACGATGAAAAATAAGTAATTTGCACATTAGCTTTATGCAGGTAGAAATGTAGACTCTATCATTTTTACTGTTGTTTGCACTTGTCAATCAATCTATGCATTTGCAAAACGTGTTTTAAAGTCATTTCTTCACAAATATTCCCCTTTTTGACAAAAAAGAACAAAAAAACAGCATGAATGCAAAAGATATTATTGGAAACTGACTAAATCTATAATTGACAAATAAACAATCGAAATCCAACTGTAAGGAAACAAAGAATCTGACTGAGAAATGGACAAAGTACTAGAATATACCTTACCAAAGAAGATGTAAAGTTGACAATCAAACACATGAAATGATGATATCAGAGTAAAACAGATGAGACAACAATCTAATGTCACTTAACACCTGTAAGGAGAGAAGAACCCAGAACAGTGGATCAAATATTAGCAATTATTTGCTTGGATTGTCATTAACTTTGGTGGAGTACAAGATAATCTAGCTGCTTTGAAATTTCACCTGTTTTGTTTTACAAAAATAAACATGTTGTCACAGCATGTTGCAACAATATTGAACTTTCTTGCATTTCTCAAGATGAATTACAAACTATATGTGTTCAACATCTTGCTAATATATATCAGACAGACTTTTAAAAAATAATTGCTATAATTTCCAGACAACCAACAGTCCTTCAGTAGATAAATTGAAATCTTTGTATTTACAAAGAAATGTAATTCATCACCCAAAAGAAATGAATTTAGATAGCCTACATAGCGATGGGGAAAACAAGAATATATATTAATAAATTAGGGAAGACAGATTGAAAAGTTTAAACACTGCATAATTCCAGTAACATGGCATCTATAAAGGGAAAAATTGTGAAGACAGAGGGATACTCTTTTTTCTAAAAACTTTGGAAGAGGGAGAAATGAATAGATTGAGACTAGAGAAATTTAAGGGAATGAATTAATCTGTTTTATGATACTGTAATGGAACGTGTGCTGCAATCTTGTCAAAATAATAGAAAAATAGCATCAAAGATGGAATCTGGCATAAACTGAACTCTGGAAGACAATGATATAAGTTTATAAGTATAAGGCAAGAAAAGACATTTGAGGATTTTCTCTGACTTCTAAAAAACCCCATGAAAATAACAATGTGACTATTTTTCTAGAAATTACTATTACTTTATACGCTGAGTAATTTTAAAATAAGATTGTAGAATCAAGTATATTAAATATAAACCAC
This sequence comes from Alexandromys fortis, assembly GCF_014885135.2. Lineage (NCBI taxonomy): Eukaryota > Metazoa > Chordata > Mammalia > Rodentia > Cricetidae > Alexandromys > Alexandromys fortis. The sequence goes on from NW_026068018.1 coordinate 4,107,015, forward strand.
TACAAACTCTAATTTTTACATTAACTGAATTGTATGTGGGGGCTGGATATAGCATGTGGTGTTCCAGAGTGCACATAGAGGTCAGAGGACAACTGTGTGGAATCTAGTCTTTCCTTCATTTGCCCCATCTTATCTTTTTATATAAATATTATATAAATATAAGATATTTATAAAAAATATCTTAGCTCATTGCACGTAGTAACAAAAATGATCCCCTCCCAAATAAAAAGAAAGAAAGAAAGAAAGAAAGAAAGAAAGAAAGAAAGAAAGAAAGAAAGAAAGAAAGAAAGAAAGAAAAGAGAAAAAAAAACACCCAAAATTTTATGGTATTACCAGCAGGGTCTTATAAAACAACAGACCAAACTGCAAAAGTAAGAGAGACACAAAGTATCTTCATTGTAAAAGACATAAACTTTACATTGTTAAGAATCACCAAGGCCAGCTGGACTGTGACTGAAAAAGCATGGGATAAAACCGGACTCTCTGAATATGGCGAACAATGAGGGCTGATGAGAAGCCAAGGACAATGCCACTGGGTTTTGATCCTACTTCATGTTCTGGCTTTGTGGGAGCCTAGCCAGTTTGGATGTTCACCTTCCT
>NW_026068018.1:4107752-4115094 GCF_014885135.2 Alexandromys fortis
TTTTCAATAAAAAATTATATTACAAAAAAAGAATGTTGTATAAATATAATTTTAGCTTTTATTTTTTCAATAAAAATTATATTATAAAAAAAGAATGTTATATAAATATAATTTTAGCTTCTATTTATTTTCAGCACTTCTCGTTTTCCTCAATTATTGCTTTGTTTGAAGAGTAAATTCTAAATGATATATATTCTAATTGATTTTATACATAAGTCAATTTAAATATAAATGAAGAAACTCTGAGATGGCTCACGTGGCAGATTGTTTGGCAGAGCAGTTTTACTGTTGAGTGCCATCCCAGAGCTCACATACAGAAGCCAGATATGGGAAATGCATTTGTAAACCCAAGACTCCTTCATCATGATGAGAGGTACAGACAGGAAGTACCCGAGTACATGCAGGAAACACCTAAACAAGGGAGACCCTGAACCTAATTAGAGAACAAACTCACGAATACACTTTAATATTATTCTAGATCCCACAAAGGAGTTTAAAAAACATACATATTCACAACTAAAATGAAATAATTTTGTGTTTATTTGCAATTATTGTATTCGGCAGACCATTTTAAGGCTCATAAGGGAATTCCTAACGCTTTAATTTTGTATAAGCAAACTCTTCTCCAAGAGATATTAATTATTGTGTTTATTAAACAGACAAGAGGGGTAGTCTTTCTAACTGGAAATCTGCTGATAAACTTAGAATTCAGTATGACTTTCTGCCAAATTAAAAATATTTGATACACTCAGAATAAATATCCAAATTCCTTAGGCTATATTTTCCATTATAATTTTTATACATGTAGTCTGCTTATTTGTATAGTCCTTCCATTGAAGGACATCTAGGTTGTTTCCAGGTTCTGGCTATTACAAATAATGCTGCTATGAACATAGTTGAGCATATACTTTTGTTGTATGATAGGGTATATTCCCAAGAGTGGTATTGCTGGATCTAGGGGTAGGTTCATCCCGAATTTCCTGAGAAACAGCTACACTGCTTTCCAAAGTGCTTGCACAAGTTTGCATTCCCACCAGCAATGGATGAGTGTACCCCTTTCTCCACAACCTCTCAATCAAATGCTATCATTGGTGTTTTTTATTTTAGCCAGACTCGCTGAACACAGCGGGCGATGAAAACTACTGAGAACTCAAGAACAATGGCAATGGGTTATTGATCCTACTGCACGTACTGGCTTTGTGGGAGCCTAGGCAGTTTGGATGCTCACCTTACTAGACCTGGATGGAGGTGGGTGGTCCTTGCACTTCCCACAGGGCAGGGAACCCTGATTGCTCTTTGGCCAACGAGGGAGGGGGACTTGATTCGGGGAGGAGGAGGGAAATGGGAGGCAGTGGCGGGGAAGAGACAGAAATCTTTAATAAATAAGTAAATAAAATAAAATAATGAGGCCCCTAAGAGAGACATACATAGATCTAACTACATGAGTAGTAGAAAAAGACAAGATCTTCTGAGTAAATTGGAAGCATGGGGATCTTGGGAGAGGGTTGAAGGGTTGGGGATAGGCAGGGAGGGGAGAAAGGAAAAAATGTAGAGCTCAATAAAATCAATAATTAAAAAAAGTAATATTTATTGTGCAATAACTATTTACACATGGATTATTCGATAATATTTAATTTACAGGATCTGTTTCCCTTTCAAATCCCATCACTTCTTTTCTCCAGCTAGTCCACTTCAATTTCATGTCCCTTTTAGTTTTACATAAGAACGGAAACATCAAATATATATTTTTCTGAGTTATGCTTTTTGAGGCAAATATTATGACTTGAAATTATACTCATTTTGTAAAAATGACATAATTTCATTCTTTATAGCTAATAACAATCTACTGTGTCATGTACACATGATCCATAAGTCTACTGATGGCTATCTAAGCTGATCTCATTACATGGTTATTGAGTATAGTGGAAGTGTAGCTTTTAAGGAAGCAAATTAAAATCATATTACAGAAATTGGTAATAAAAATTAGGATTGTCATATTTTGAATTTGTATTAAATGAAGTATTGTATCTGAATAACTGAAGAATGATTTAATCACCAGTTACAGACAGATGTTTCAATATTATATGTCAAATACATTTCAAGTGATTCCAGATTTTGTCAAATTTACAATTAACATCAATCATTGCAATATTAAATATCAGATATTCCTAGTTGTATACATTCATATATGTATTTTGAATTGTTTTCCAACAAAAATTGAGTGGTCAAATTTTCAAAATAAAACTAGAAATGATGTATATTCTATTTTGAATGCAATTTCAGTCAAACAAATGCACCAGAGAAGAACCTTACTGAAGCATAAACGTATTTAATAAGAGCAATTTTAAACATGCCATGGCTCTTACTGTTTAGATACATTCAGAACTGAAATTTTATTTAAACAGGATAGGAATTTTTGAAAAGCTTTGGTTAGTAATTAACTGATTTTAAAAATGTATGCTGAATTTCTCTACATAAGTTATTTTCTTATCACTGTGCATGATAATCTAATAAAATAAAGTAGATGTACTTTGCCTTATAAGTTTAATGATGAAATGCCATCATGGTGAAACACAACTGAATACATGGTAGTAGAAGGTTGTAGTTTGGAGTTGGTCATTAAGAAGCAGAGTAATAAAAATCAATAGTGAAAACAGGGCTAGGCTTAAATCCCTAAGAAGTGGTCTATGTGACTCTCATTCCACAAAAGGGTCCTAACTCCTACAGATGTCACAGCCTCCCAAAACTGTGGCATTTCAACAGAAAGCATTAACCTTAACTAATAATCCTTATTTTCATTAGCTATAAATATAATCTCTTGTCTAGGGAGCAAATGAGATACATGTTAACATAGTGAAAACAGACAAAAAATGAATAAAGTATCAAGGATCTTGGTTGAATTAAAAAATTTCTGCTATAACTTGAAACATCCCAAACTTAAGGAATATCAATACTATACGAAACTCAAGAATCTTATGGTATGCTTTTGAAAGGTTTTATAATGTCTGATGTGATATTCTGTTAATATGAGATGCACTTTTGGGAAAAGAAGGAGACATCTCTCTTAAGATGTTATTATAGCTGTGAAGACTGTAGGCTCTCAGGGATCATTTATTATCTTCACCTGAAGAATTAACACAGTATTAAGCTGACTCTAATGACTTATTATTATCCCGTAGGCCAATGCATCTCTCATCTAATGAACTTTTGTTAGATGATGGTGACTGACAACTACCCAAGGTGTAGGGAATAAAAGACTGCAAAATTTTGACCCTAAATGCTGCATGTCAGAGATCATTGTGGAAGAGGGCAGAGCAATAGTATAAGAACCAGTGGATGACTACACAGTATAGTCTTCTGAACAAACAGAAGCTGCACACATGAACTCACAGGCACTGTGACATCATGGACAAGATCTGTGCAATTCCCAGTTCAACCAAATCCAAACACAGAAAATGAAGCAGGGCTTGAAATTCCATCTCTGCCATGAAGCTTTTGAGAATTTTAGCTGTTGGGAAATGGAGAGGCAGTTTCCTCTAATAGCGTAGCCTCAAGTAAATAGGCTAGACTATAGTTAAAGGCCACACACTTATTCCTATGTAAGCAATAGAGATAAAACTTGGTGAAATTTTTGTTTTTAAAGGACCCAAATGTTGGTGAGAAGTAAAGAAGAAATGGATATGGGAAGAATTTGAAGAACTGAATGAATATGATCAAAATATATCCTAAAATTTCTCACAGAATCATAAAGGGATCTAAAAAGTCAGTTAAAAATAACATAGCATTTATTTTCATTTTGTGTCTTACAGATATGTATGCACAATTATGTATATTTTTAAAATTAAGTACACATTCATGCTACAATGTAAATACAATGTAGAGAGTTCTTGAATTGTTAGAGACATTCATAAACTAATAGATGCAGTAAAGATACATTTCTGCAATCATTTACAACCACAGAAGAGATTGCAGGGACAAACTTATTGCTATAACTTGTACTATGGAAAAACTTGTAACTCTGATTTGTTTCATGTTCTTGGTAAATTATTTCATAAGATTGTAAATATTTGCATCATTTTGCTAATGACAATTTCAAGAATTGTGCCTCAATAATAATGCTAAATTGACTTACAAGAATTACAATTCTGAAATAATTGTGGAAATTGTATTTTGTTAACCATCTGCTGTTTTTCCAATACCACATTAGGGCATCTTTTTGAGACTAATTCACATTCTGCATAACACATAGGACATGCTTTGCATCCAAACCATCTGCTAATTACTGAATCAGCCTGAGTGTATTTGGTGTGAATCAATTGCTTCTTCCTTTGAAGATGGTGTTGTCTCTGAAACTGAAATCGTGGATCCAGTGAGACATCCTGCATTGTTGGCAATGTTTCAATTTCTCAGCTACATGAGATGTATAGGATAGTAATTTTGGCAGAGATAGTTTTAAGCATAGGTAGTGGCATGTGCTATAAAGACACATGATTTCATTGACTTTGAATCCCAACTTTTATTTCTTCAATCTAGTACACTGAAAGACACTTTTCTTTGAAGTAATTTTGCGTTTAGTTTTTAAGCTTGTCATTCCCATAATTAATTTAGAAAACGCAACTTAACAGCATTAATTAATTAACTAAAAAAACTCTTTCAGAATATTTGAATTCTTTCCTAAAATACTGTGATTCACACCTGTCAATAAGGAAGCAAACAAAAGCAAAATCAAATCTAAATATGGTTATATATTTTTACCTTCAGTTTAATTACACTCATGACATGTAGTAATAGCCTACAATAAACTCCTCTATGGAAATCTGCAACCAACCATATATTATAGTATTTGATTGGTTATCTTCCCAATCTATTTGTATTTGCTTTACTTTATAGTTGAATAATAACATTCTCTCTCTCTCTCTCTCTCTCTCTCTCTCTCTCTCTCTCTCTGTGGGTGGGTGGGTGGGTGTTTATATAAGGGAATTTGTGAGTTTGGCTTTCACTGTAAGACTTTTGATGAACTCATAATTATTTTCTTTATGTTTAAGATTTATAGGAAACAATAGCTGCTAACTACAGGAAAATAATAACCTCATAAGCAGAGGACGAATGATTCAACCACTGTCTGAACAGAGGCCCCGGAATACTTCTGGGGATTTGCTTTTATAAGTCCATGCTGTAAGATTGAAAACCCTGATGCCTGAAGCCTGATTTCCATGTGCAGTGGAAGCAGCCATGGATGTATCAACCATTAAAATATCAACTGTAAGACTGCATTTCTTCTTTCACTTTTGCTTAATTTGATAACCCAGCCTAATGAATGATTCTGCCACCATGCCTTTACTTCTCAGTTATTGCATTGAAGTGCACAGGCTAGTTATAAATATGATAGAGAATCTTAAGCACAGACTGTATATTATAAAATAAATTCCATGTTATTTGAAAATAATCTAGATCAAAATAATGATGTTTTATAAAGAATATTTGTTTTTATATTTAGGTTATAAATAATCTGCTTACCATAAAAAATATAATTTTGAAATGAGGTAAAATCATTATTCTAGATGGTAAAAGTATGAAAAACATTATGGACCATGGCATGCACCAGAGCTTGGGCTTGAGGCAAATAGTTTTCCCAAAAGAATCTACTATAAGTTGTATTGAAAGAGATCATGCACCATTTTTATTTTCCGCTGTCATTGAGAAATATTTGCCTTACAATATAAATGATACTATAATCATATGCCAAGGAAAGATAGGTTCATATCCTCTGTAATATTACATTTTTAGGTTAGATGTCAAGGGAGTATCCCAAAGCTTTATACCATGCCCAAGATATGTGAACCATCTCTTAATTTTCTTTACCATGAAATATTACTATTTGCACTTCTAAAGAAATCCCATCATGATGTCTTTATTTAATCCAGACAATTTAACTTTATTACTTGTCCCAAGTTTAACAAAAATTGACCAGAAAACAAAAACTGTACAGAAAGATATAAATATGTTTTCTGTAGCAACACACCATGTTTCTAACTATTTCCAATAATACTATATAGTTTATGTGAAAATGCTTCCTTTAGACCTGTGTTCACAACTGTTTCAAATATGATGTAATGAAACATAGCATGAGAAGTACATTGGAACATATCCATGAAGTGTCCGCTAAATAGTTAATCCAGAGAGTCAGAAAATCTGTTCTTTGATAATAATTTTAAAGAGATAAATATATTGTTTTACAGTTTGCAGGATATTTATCAATATTGGTTATTTTCTTTTTAAGAAAAATAATTATATAATCAAGGTAAAATCAAGTAGGAATATATGTCATCTTGTGAAAATAGAGATAGAGAGTGAGGAAAGGAGGGAAAGCAAAAAAAAATGAAGAAAAAGAAAGAAAAAAATGAGTAGTCTAATCTCAAATTTCACGTGTGTCTCCAGTTGTCCTTGAACTCCTTATCCTGTTTCACCCAAGTCTTTGCATTACAATTGTGCATCAAAATGTCAGCAAAGACTACCCTTTTGAAAAACTAAATTTGCAAAGATATAAGGAATATTTAAAAGAAAATACATTTTTTCATTTATTATTATTTTTACTATTGTTACAAATTTTCACCTCCTCCCATTTCCCTCCCCCTCCCCAATCCCCCCTCTCCCTCCTTCTCCAGTCCAAAGAGCAGTCGTGGTTCCCTGCCCTGTGGGAATCCAAGGTTCTCCCCCCTCCATCCAGGTCTAGGAAGGTGAGGATCCAATCACACTAGGTTCCCACAAAGCCAGTACAAGGAGTAGAATCAAAACCAAGTGCCACTATGTTCAGCGAGACCGGTTTTAACCCAGGCTTTTTCAGGCCCAGGCCAGCTGGCCTTGGTGAACATCCCCATTGTCTCAGTGTGTGGGTGCACCCCTTGCAATCCTGAGTTCCTTGCTCGTGCTCTCTCTCCTTGTGCTAATGATTTGGACCTTGAGATTTCAGTCCGGTGCTCCAATGTGGGTCTCTGTCTCTGTCTCCTTTCATCACCTGATGAAGGTTAATATTCAGAAGGATGCCTATAGGTTTTTCTTTGGGTTCTCCTTCTTATTTAGCTTCTGTAAGAACCCGAATTATAGGCTCAATGTCCTTTATTTATGGCTAGAAACCAAATATGAGTGAGTACATCCCATGTTTGTTTTTTTTTTTGGGTCTGGCTTACCTTACTCAGGATAGTGTTTTCTATTTCCATCCATTTGCCTGCAAACTTCAAGAAGTCCTTGTTTTTTACTGCTGAGTAGTACTCTAATATGTATATATTCCATACTTTCTTCATCCATTCTTCAACTGAAGGGCATCTAGGTTGTTTCCAGGTTC
>NW_026068018.1:4115383-4118196 GCF_014885135.2 Alexandromys fortis
GAGCCACCATGTGGTTGCTGGGAATTGAACTCAGGACCTTTGGAAGAGCAGGCAATGCTCTTAACCACTGAGCCATCTCTCCAGCCCCGACAGAAATCTTTAATAAATAAATAATAATAAAAAAAAACCAGTGCCATTGTCCTTGGCTTCTCAGTCAGCCCTCCTTCTCAGCCACTTTCAGAGAGTCCAGTTTGATCAGATGCTCCATCAGACCCAGTCCAGCTGGCCTTGGTGAGTTCCCATTATATCGGCCCCACTGTTACAGTCGCACCCCTCGTGGCCCTGACTTCCTTGCTCATGTTCTCTCTCCTTCTGCTCCTCATTTGGAACCTAGACCCAAAATGATGAATATGGTATGTACTCACTCATTAGTGGATTCTAGCAATAAATAAAGGACGTTGAGCCTATAATTCATGATCCTAGAGAAGCTAAATAGGAAGGTGACCCCCCTCCCAAAAACAAACAAACAAACAAAAACAAACAAACATGTAGTTACCCTCCTGGATATTGGAAGTATACAAGATTTCCAGGCAAAAATTGAGAGCTTGGGGGTGGGGTGGGGATGGGACAGGGGTAAGGGGAGATGGAGAGAGAGAAGTGAGAAGGGGAGGATGGGGAGAGCTTGGGGAATGGGACAGTTGGGATGGAGGAGGAGTAGATATGGGAGGAGGGAAGTATGTATCTTAATTAAGGGAGCCATTTTAGACGGTGCCTGAACTGGCCTTATCCTATAGCCACACTGATGAATATCTTGCATATCACCATAGAACCTTCATCTGACGATGGATTGATGTTGCGGGAGGTCCTTCCGCCCCTCCAACCAATAGCTGCTGTGATACCAGCCCATTGGGGCGTGGTCTCTCTCCCTTTAAAAAAAAAAGCGGCTATTTCCTCTGCTCGCTCTCTTCACTTCCTGCTCCACCGGAGACTAGACTCCCTTCCTGGTTGTGCAGATGGCTGTTGTCTGGGACGGTGATCTGTAAGTTTTCCCCTTTAAATAAATAACACCCTATTAATCATAACTCCAAACTGGTGTGGCCTTGTTCGTGACTTACGCCTTCAGATTGAGATAGAGACAAAGACCCACACTGGAGCACTGGACTGAGCTCCCAAGGGCCAAAAGAAAATACATTTTAAATAATTAAAGACCGTTCTGAAAGAGACAGAGACAAAAGTGCTTCTTCTGTGTATCAACAACAGGCTCAGACCACAATGTTCTAAAGTATCTAAGAATTTCTTTTCCTTTTTCTGTTGATTCTACTTTTTTAAGTATACATATTTTTCTTTCATGAGATAATTAAAGACAGAGAGGAAGGGAGAGAAGAGAAAGAGATATCTCTGAAATGTAGAAGCAATCTCCAGATTGCACTGGCATCCTCTTCTGCCCAAGTACTTAGTCCTCTTTCATCAGAGGATTTTTCTTTGAAATTTCCTTGTTTAAAGGAGCTCCTGAGGAAGGCTTGCCATCATCATCTTCAACACCACCTTCCAAGAGATATCATGAGCCAAGGATGACTAATTACTGCAGTTGAAGGACTTGAGTAGAAATGCTTCTTCTATTTAATGGTCCTTACCATTGCAGTTCAGACAGACTTGTCATCTCATCTCAGATATGTTAGCTGAGAGACTGTACAGCAGGCATACATTCCTTCCACTGTGATTCTGACCTTTACCTCCCCACTGTTACTTAAAGGTAAAGGAATATTTACAAGTTTGTCATCTGATATTTGGAGTCATTAATTTCATTTATAGTGATTTTAATGCTTTGTTTTTTTCTGAGTACTTCTGTGTTGACACACATGCATGTCTTTCTTCTTATGTATATGTTTATTGTCAGCTTGTTTCTTACACTGAAACTATTGAAACTCCATTGGAGGTTAAATGAAACTTCATTTCTCCATGCAACACTTTATTCCTTGTGTTTATATAACACAATTCAACTATGTAGTTCTCAGGAAATTAATTACATAGTGTTTTTCTTTTTAATGTCCAACTTTTAGCATATAAACACAAAAGGATGGAATAAAACATAATTTATTTAATTTTTAGTCTTCCACAAAACACTAAAATATATTTTCTAAGGAAAGGTAAATATTTTAAAAATGTTTTGTTGTAAGATAGTAAAGAACATATACGTGAATATATATGACATAATATGAATCTTAGGAAATATTATTTAGGACCAATACCATACCTGAAGTGTCACTACATAATGTTTTTGTCACTGATAGTGATTTATGATCTCATTTTTCTAAAATAAGAATTTATATTAATAGAGAAATAAATATAAATGCTCTTTCCCATGAATAAGGTAGATTAAAAACTTTAGTAATGATGATGGCATACTTACTTAAGCAGAACTAGCTAAAACTTATTTGACAATGACTTTTAGGTTACTTTACTAATTCTAGTAAAACTTATTTTACAGTGACTTTTAGGTTACTTTACTAATTCTAGTAAAACTTATTTGACAATGACTTTTAGGTTACTTTACTAATTCTAGTTACGTATGTGCTCTGGGGCTCCAGTCTCCATACCGTACTGTGTGAATATCAGTGATCATCTGCCTCATGTTGGAGTTCTGCATTATCACCTTGATGATTCATGCCTCAGCATCAGACATGTTTTCACCTGGCAGCTAGATTGTTTTTTTTTTTCTATTAGTCTGTCTTTAATAATTTTATAATACTTATAGTCATTTAAGAAATGATGTGATTTAAAACCCACGGTGATCTTTTTTTTTTTTTTGGTTTTATTTATTTATTTATTTTTATTGAGAATAAGAAAAAAAAGTTTCCGCCTCCTCCCAGCCT
>NW_026068018.1:4124023-4130311 GCF_014885135.2 Alexandromys fortis
CCCAGTGATGTCTCTCCTGGTGCCTGGACCGGAACTCCTTGCTGCTAGGTGTCTCGTAAACAAAGGACCTACCTAGGTTGCTGCAGGCAGGCTAGTGGGAACAAAGGAGCTACAACCCTCCCGTTTGCCCTGCCGATTCGGATTCGATCCTAGCGCCCGAACAGGCTGGGCTGGGAGATGTTATGTGGTCAAAGAGGGAAGGGAGTCAGATGGAGGCGGGGAGGGTTGTGGATGCAAGCTGGGTGGGATAGGAAGAGAGAAGGTGTCGGGCAGAGTAGCCCCTGAGGATGACCAGGAAGTGTAGGAGGGGTGTCTGCGTTCCCTGTCCCGGGCTGCTGCCGCGGTCAGAAACTCACTCACCCCAGTGATGTCTCTCCTGGTGCCTGGACCGGAACTCCTTGCCGCTCCACGGTGATCTTTTTATACCAAAGCTCTATAGCCAAAGTGGTGAGGTGTGCTGATGCCTGTGCGCAATAACTGTGAAGTCAGCTGGTTCCCTTACAGTCAGTTTGAACTAACTAAACAAACTGACTAAGCACATATTAAACCAAAAAATCAATGAATACTTACATTCCTTTGTATCAGCATTTCAATATTTCAATGGAAATATTTTTGCTAGATTAGATATTTCCAGGTTACCACTCCCAGGTTACTTGACTCTGATGTCATGTATATAATAGTGATCTGATAATTTTTGTCTGAAGCCAAGCTGATATGTCATATCTGGAGGAAAGATGTGCTCTGGACAAAACATTTATATGAAAGTCATGATTTAATTTTCTTTAAAACTATATGTATGTTTATATGCTTACTGAATGTGTTCTGTCTTGTGGTTCACAGTGTATCCACCTCTGTTTACTAGTGCCACCATAGATAAAATGAAAGCAGATTTAGTATGTTAAGCAGTGTCTTATTGCTGTGAAGAGACACCATGACCATACATCAAGAAAAGCATTTAAGTGGGGCTGACTTACAGCTTCAAAAGTTTAATCCCTTGAAATCATGACAGGAAGCATTGTGGCACACAGGTAGACATGACGCTCTCGAGAGGTAGCTGAGGGTGCTGTATCAGGATTGACAGGCAGTAGGAGACAGAGACACTGGACCTCACTTGAGCACTTGAAAGCGCAAAGCCTGGAGGCAGAGGCAATCAGATCTCTGTCAATTCAAAGCCAGCACTGTCTACAAAGGGAGTTCTAGGACAGCTAGGACTGTTACACAGAGAAACACTGTCTCAAAAAAATAAAAAAAAAAAAGAAAGAAAGAAGAAAACACAAGCCCCACGTCTAGTGACACACTTCCTTTAATAAAGTCACACCTACTTCTACAAGACCACACCTCCAAATCCCTGTCAAGTAACATCACTCTCTAACGACAATGCACTTAAATATGTGAGCCTATGAAGGTCATTCTTATTCAAATCACATTTAGTATTCAATACATTTCATAATTCTTCATGACCCTGAGCTCCATTATATAAGATTAGACATCATTCTCTAAGTCTTTTAGTGCTTGTTGTAATTAGATTATTAAGTGGGGCAAGGAAAATTACAGTTAGAAACAGTAAAAAAAAATAACAGGAAATAAAAGAAATGACAGGAACTGGTTATGCAGACTATCAATATGTGCATCATATTAGTTGGTATTGTGACTGTGTAACTCAAAAAAAGTAACAAATCAAAATATTAGCAAATCTAGGAAGGTTTTTAGGTCAGAGGAAAGAAATCACAGACCTTAAAATCAATACTTTGTCTTGTGTATTCCCATTAATTTTGAGCTTCAATGATAAATTAGTGATGATTGAAACAAAAGTATTTTGTGATAATTAGTATTTTTATTTTAATTGCACATATAATTTTATTTCTTAATTACATAAAAACAATATATACTTCTGTGCTTTTGGTTGTTTGGATGTTCTTTTAGCTACAGTATTAAAAAGAAAAACTGTTGCTTATTTAATTGACATAGAACATATCTTATAATCTTGACAATATTTGATCAGGAAAACTAAGAACAAATGACTAATTCAGTGCTTTGAAGTATTTTCAACATGCATTCTTTTATTATCTGAGTGATAACTATTCTCCTTCATCTACACTTTATATTTATAAAGTTCCCTAACTCAATAATATCTGTAACGTACAGTGACTTTACAGTGTGTTTCAATGATGTTTGTGAAATGCTTTTGGAAATAACAAACAAAAATAGTGACAATACCATAGACCCCAGAGAATATGCTGCTTGATTTCCGTCTGAGTCTATTTGATGGGCTTTACCCCAGGGAAACCTCTCAGGGAAGGAGCAGGGCAAATTGCTTCTTTTACTCAAAGTCTTAGAAAAATAAGAAACCCAACAGAGCTAAAAGGGAAGGAACCCATTGGGTTGTGTGATTTTTCTTGTATTTTGGTTTTTTTTTTTTTCTTTGTTAGGAACCTCTAGAAAGTAGGATTTTTTTTTTTTTTTGTAGAATTTGAGTTTAAGGGAGAAGGATTTCAAAGAAAGGCACAGCACATATAAAATGATAAATGCTGTGTTTATATCTTGTTAGTGAGATTCTTGAAAGTGCTTGCAGCTTAGAGGCAGTGTAAAGAGTACTAGGCAAATAATATTCTCAGTAGAGTGTATGTTGTGCATAGAGAGAAACCACATAGAGAAACTTAGCACACATCACAAGAAGTGATTTTCAGCAGGGAAGTCTCTCTCTGAACTTACAGAATGACACAAAAATGCGTCTTTGTTGATAATGACAGATGTCTGTCTATACACGAGCTTAAAATGAATTATAATTCAAAATTTCAAATCAATGCAGTCATTCTACTCATTGAAGAGAGTATATTTGTGATAAATCAAAATGGAATGCAAAGCTGACAGAGTTGTATGATAATTATTGGAAATTTCTCAGACTACAGCTCTGTATGAGTGGATTAAAAAAGCAAATGTTTGACAAGCTGTGGACATACAACAGATATTGTAATTTGCCTACTATATATCAAATCACTCTGTTTTAGAAATACATAAAGAGGCCTGATATCTGTCTCTTCTGTCATCATAATTTCTTGAGTACTATTCTATGTGACACAGCAAGTTATAAATACATTATCACATAAACACTTATGTCAATATCTTATAAAAATAAAACTTCCAACAGTAATATGTACTCTGAAGAAAATGAAATAGAGTAGGTACAGAGAACAATGATGATAAATTGAGGGGGGTGAATGCTTTAATAATGATGGCAAAATACTCAGAGATTATTCAAGATTTAGTTATGGATCATGGGGAAGATAGTTCTGTATTATAACTCAAGGCTAGAATTAGACTAGTATGCGTTTGCATGTTTTGAACATTGTTTCCCAACCAAACAAAATTGAGGCAAAACATACTTTGTTGACTACTGATGAAAACTGGTGAAGATGTAGCTCAAAAGAGAAAATTATTTCTTTTTCAGATGAACCTTTAAATTGCCAAAAATAGAGATGAATTTTTTATAATATGGTTTCTTGTAGCATGTTACTCCAACCCCCAAAAGTTTCAACAAAGTTGAGTATATAACTCTTCAAACTGTGCTTTTTTTTTTAAAGAAGATAAACCGTACTCTGACTTTCACATTTCTGTGTAGACAAAAAAAAAAAAAAAAAAAAATGATTATGTGAGATAAGGAAAAGGCTGCAAAGGATAGTTAACAATTTGATAGTAACATCTGCCAGAACTAATGTTAGGTTCCTGAATGAAAATGTTGAGAGCTTCTGTGATGCCCACTGACTCAAAACTCTCCATTCATAAGGCTAAAGGCATAGGGTGGTCCATGTATTCATAAGCAATAAACTAATAGTGAGTCTCTATATTTGAGGAAAAAGATAGAAAATTGGAGGGTAGAGAAAAAAACAGCATTTAGTAGCCTACTTACAAACAAAATATTGAAATCAGAGGTTGTAAGACAATGGCTTCATCACAACCACTGAATGTATCGATATTATCAACCAAAAACAGTACCATGTGATGAAGACGCTTTATGCAAGTTTCCCAACAAAGAAAAGTACTTCAAGCTCAACCTTTTCTTAAAACTTTCTTTAATTTTTTCCCAGTGAACGCAAAAATAAAAAAAAAAAGAATGGCAAAGAAAACCTCCATCAAAAAATAGATATTTAAGGAGTAAAATAGGAAGAGAAACACAACAATAGCTGACACAAATAATGAGAAATAATTCAATCTCAAAGCAGAGAAGCATAGTCTTTTCTTCCTGAAACCATGGATTATTAAACAAAGTCACATGCCTCTTATGCTTCCTTTGATTGTTGGTAAAGTAAGATGTTTTAGTGGCTCCCAAATAATACAGTTTATGGTCCTTGTTCTTGTTTGTCCTAAAGGGTAAATATATCAAGACGCTGTTTTGCTAAGATAAACATATTATGGTTGTGAGTCATAGAGAAAGCATACCGAGCTGACCTGGAAACTTCCTCCATTCTCGCTAGTTTTCAAAGAATAGCAATTCTTATGCAAGCCACTGGAATAAGAAGTCACTAACTGTAACTCTTAACTATGGCGCACACATGCTATAATAGTAACCTGTTATGCATGATTTTCCACCAATGCAATATTGCCATGGCTATCACAGAGGTAAGCAACTGCTTTCTTATCATATTTGAGGATACCTTCAGAGGTATTTCTGTGCTGAATTATTAGTTAAGGCATCTGTTTCCTTTTATACTTTTGGTAGCTATTTCATTCTGAGGAAGACTTTAAAATCCAGAGTGTTGTACTTCAAAAAAAGTTTTATCTAAGGAATGTATTTCCAAATTTATTGTAATCTTAAATATTAGAAAACAGAGAAATTCACTGATACAATTTCAATTTTTTTAAAAAGAGGGGTTCAATGAACTTTATTGATGGTATTCAAGAGAGTAGGGCTCCCCAAGCCCCCTCCTGCTATTCTGGGGGTCTGGGATGGAAACTGTGAGGGAGATGCTNGAACTTTATTGATGGTATTCAAGAGAGTAGGGCTCCCCAAGCCCCCTCCTGCTATTCTGGGGGTCTGGGATGGAAACTGTGAGGGAGATGCTCAGAGTCAAGGGTTAGTTAGGACAGGGACTGCTCAGCAGCCGAGGGCCTCTCTCTTGCTGTGTCCTTGTTGGGATGGTACAGGGTGGGCTTCTTACTCCTTGGAGGCCATGTAGGCCATGAGGTCCACCACTCTGTTGCTGTAGCCGAATTCATGAGCTTTACAAAGTTGTCATTGAGAGCAATGCCAGCCCCCCGCATCGAAGGTGGAAGAGTGGGAGTCACTGTTAAAGTCACAGGAGACAACCTGGTCCTCAGTGTAGCCCAGGATGCCCTTTAGTGGGCCCTCGGATGTCTGCTTCACCACCTTCTTGATGTCGTCATACTTGGCAGCTTTCTCCAGGCGGCATGTCAGATCAACGACAGACACATTAGGGGTAGGAACGTGGAAGGCCATGCCCGTGAGCTTCCCGTTCAGCTCTGGGATGATTTTACCCACAGCCTTGGCAGCGCCATGGCCATCTCTCCACAGCTTCCCAGAGGGGCCATCCACAGTCTTCTGGGTGGCCGTGATGGCATGGACTGTGGTCCTGAGTCCTTCTACGATGCCAAAGTTGTCATGGATGACCTTGGGCAAGGGGGCTAAGCAGTTGCTGGTGCAGGAAGTGTTGCTGAAAATCTTGAGGGAATTGTCATACCTGTCATGGTTCACACCCATCACAAACATGGGGGCATCGGCAGAAGGGGCAGAGATGATGACCCTTTTGGCCCCACCCTTCAAGTGGGCCCCAGCCTTCTCCATGGTGGTAAAGACACCAGTCGACTCCACAACATACTCAGCGCCTGCATTCCCCCATTTGAGGTTGGCGGGATCTCGCTCCTGGAAGATGGTGATGGCCTTCCCGTTGATGACAAGCTTCCCATTCTCAGCCTTAACTGTGCCTTTGAACTTACCATGGGTGGAGTCATACTGGAACCTGTAGACCATGTAGTTGAGGTAGATGAAAGGGTCATTGATGGCAACAATGTCCACTTTGCCAGAAGTGAAAGCAGCCCTGGTAACCAGGCGTCCAATACCGTCAAATCCGCTCACTCCGACCTTCACCATCGTGTCCCTGGAATGAGGGCTGGCACGGCATGAAAAGAAGCAGCTGTCTCTAGAACAGGGAGGAACAGAGAGCCCAATTTCAAATTTTTATTTATTTATTTATTTTTTAATTTTTTTTATTGAGAAAAGGAAAAAAGGTTCCGCCTCCTCCCAGCCTCCTATTTCCCTCCCCCTCCTCCCAC
>NW_026068018.1:4131419-4158001 GCF_014885135.2 Alexandromys fortis
CTGCTATGAACATAGTTGAACAAATGCTTTTGTCATAAGATAGGGCATCTCTTGGGTATATTCCCAAGAGTGGTATTGCTGGGTCCAGGGGTAGGTTGATCCCAAATTTCCAGAGAAACCGAAACACTGATATCCAAAGTGGTTGCACAAGATTGCATTCCCACCAGCAATGGATGAGGGTACCCCTTCCTCCACAGCCTCTCCAGCAAAGGCTATCATTGGTGATTTTGATTTTAGCCATTCTGACAGGTGTAAGATGGTATCTCAAAGTTGTTTTGATTTGCATTTCCCTGATTGCTAAGGGTTTGAGCATGACCTTAAGTGTCTTTTGGCCATTTGAACTTCTTTTGAGAATTCTCTGTTCAGTTCAGTGCCCCATTTTTTAATTGGGTTAATTAGCATTTTAAGGTCTAGTTTCTTGAGTTCTCTATATATTTTGGAGATCATACCTTTTTCTATTGTGGGGTTGGTCAAGATCTTCTCCCAGTCAGTAGGTTGCCTTTTTGTCTTAGTGACAGTGTCCTTTGCTTTACAGAAGCTTCTCAGTTTCAGTAGGTCCCATTTATTCAATGAGGCCCTTAGTGTCTGTGCTGCTGGGGTTATACATAGGAAGTGATCCTCTTTGCCCATCTGTTGTAGGATACTTCCCACTTTGTCTTCTATCAGGTTCAGTGTGTTCGGACTGATATTGAGGTCTTAATGAATACCAATGTCAAAGAGGGAAGGGAGTCAGACGAAGGGGGGGATGGTTGTGGATGCAAGCTGGGTGGGATAGAAAGAGAGAGGAAGTATCGGGCAGAGTAGCCCCTGAGGATGACCAGGAAGTGTAGGAGGGGTGTCTGAGTTCCCTGTCCCTGGCTGCTGCCGCGGTCAGAAACTCACTCACCCCAGTGATGTCTCTCCTGGTGCCTGGACCGGAACTCCTTGGTGCTTGCCGTATCTCGTAAACAAAGGACCTACCTAGCTCGCTGCAGGCAGGCTAGTGGTATCCAGGAGAGCACAGGAGCCCCTGGAGCACAGGCTGAGGGTGCCCGGGGTCCCTTGCAGGGGACCTTGAGGCTCATCGCTCTGGGTGGGTTGTGGATGCAAGCCCAATGATGTCTCTCCTGGTGCCCGGATCAGATCTCCTTGTGCTTAGGTGGCTCATAAACAAAGGGCCTACCTTGCTTGCTTCAGGCAGGCTATTGAGACAAAGGAGTTACCACCCTCCAGGTAGCCCTCCCGATTCGGATTCGGTCCCAGCGCCAGATCAGGCTGAGTTGGGAGATGTTATGTGGTCAAAGAGGGGAGGGAGTCTGACGGAGGGGGGGGGGGGGGGGGGGGGGGAAGGGGGGGGGGGGGGGGGGGGGGGGGGGGGGGGGGGGTTGTGGATGCAAGCTGGGTGGGATAGGAAGAGAGAGGAGGTATTGGCAGTATAGCCCCGGCAGGATACCAGGAAGTATAGGAGGGATGAGGAACATCTGAGTTCCCTGTCCTGGGCTGCTGCCGCGGTCAGAAACTCACTCACCCCAGTGATGTCTCTTCTGGTGCCCAGATTGGATCTCCTTGCTGCTTGGGTGGCTTGTGGCAATTTCAAATTTTTTAAGTCTATTTTGATTATTTGAAGTTGAGCTTCAGTTTAGTGTTAAGTTTAATCTATTCCTAGGTAGTTTTCAATTGAAATTAAAGGAATCCATGCATGTGTTTTATTAAACATTGTTTCTCAAATAGCAGGAAGGAGCTAGTGTGATAGCCTAGTTTCACAAGTGCCTGCTGTGTGAGCATGGGGTCTAAATTTGAATCCCTATGATTCATATAAAAGTTGATTACAGTGGTGTGCATCTGTAGCCATAGTGGTCTTCAGGTTGTGTGGTTGCAGGTGGATCTTTGTAATATGCTGCTCAGCATGTCCACTAAGTCAATGATGGGTCTCAAAAAATATTGTGGGGAGTTGTTAAGAAAGTCATTATATTTTGACCACTGGCCTCTATATTCCTGATTATACAGAGATATACATACATACATACATGCACACAGAAATAAACTCACACACAAATAAATACAATAATAGATACAATTAAAGAAGTGTGTAGTTATAAAAAAGACAACCTAAAATCTGATATTCTTCACTAATATAAAGATAATATAAATAACTAATAAAATAGTATTTGACTATAAAGTCAAGCAATGTCTTAATATTATTTTCACACTGAAAAAATTCTATTATCATCTCTTAAAAGTATTTAAAAACTTAACGAGTTTAAGAATTTGTTCAAGATTTTTCTAGTTGGTTTTATACTGTTGTGTTATAAATGAAGTCAATTAAAGGAGACTCTTAATTGCTGCCTTTATGCCATTTCATTTAGAAGGAATTACCAAAGCCAATGCAATACTAAAGATAGGATACTTTTTTCCCTGTTCAAGCAGCTGGTCACAGAGAAGGATTGCTCCCTCAAGAACCATAAAATTCTTCCATTTGACAGCCAAGCAGAAAAGGTGAGAAGAAAATAAACAGCACAGCTAACAGGAGCTGTCATCATGATGAATGCTGATGAGCAGTAATTAATGTGGATTCTCCCAGGCAAAGCCCAGAGGTCTGTGCCTTGCCCACTGACTTAAGGATGGGGAAGCAGGAAAGTAGGAGGACAAACTGAGTGAAGTAACCAGAGAGAACACTACTTTTAAAGTCAGGAAAGCTGAGTAGTACAACTGTGAAACTGTCTGATCCTCTAGGATGCTTTAGAGCTCTTCAGTGAAGAAACAGTGAAGAAATGATACTAAATACCAGTGAATAGTGATACCAAACTAATGTCAATAAATGGTATGGGAAATGTGTACAAATATAGTCTCTCTCTTAGGGCATGGATAGTGCTCTTAACCTAATACATGGTACTTATTAGACATAGAGCAATATATAATTTGAAAGAAAAAAAAACTTATTCCTTTCTTAATACTTATTTCAATTTTATAAAAGCACTATACTGTTTTCAAATTGGATTATACTATTTCAATGACGTGCTTAAACAAGACCTTCATCATATGAATAATTATTGATGTTTGTGTATTAGTATACCAATTAATATGTTTTATAAATGTTTTATTCCTCAGCTAGTATAATGTCAGAGTAAAGAAATTCTCCATACTACACTTTTTGAGATATTAGTATTTAATATTTTAGTAGCTCTTTCTTTGGTTAAAAAATGACACATATGTATTCATGTATAAGATGAAATGTAGGTGGTAAGCATGTTCTCTATTTTTAAAAAAAAAAAAAAATTCCCGTGCCGGTATTGTGACACTATTGGCCTGAAGAGTGCACTACAAGCAAAGACATTTTTCTCCAACCCAAATTTCTACCTCTGTGCTTACTCTCTTGTATCTAGAAGAAATCCACAGAGAATTATTAACAAATATTATTTTATGAACTATAAATGTTTAATCAGAAAAATATAATAATGGTAAAGATGATTTTGAGCATTCAAGCATTGTTTTGTAGATGTTGTCACAGTTCTGCCATGTTTGAAAAAGAATATCTATGCTGACACAAGAAATGCCAAAGAGTGGAAGCATTTTAGTCAGCAGGTAAAAAGATGCCAGTGACAGCTGGGTGGAGGCTCCTCTATGAACAGCTTAATGAATACCAATTGACCATCTCTCTTGGAAATGGTATTTTTTGGATACCATTTTAAGAAATCTGGGACAAATGTACTCGTACACATATAAACACATATAAAGGTACAGTACAGATCATTCTTTTTCATTCTCTCTCTCTCTCTCTCTCTCTCTCTCTCTCTCTCTCTCTCTCTNTCTCTCTCTCTCTCTTTCCCTCTCTCCCTCTCCCTCATTCCCTCTCTCTCTCTCTCTCTCTCTGCTATGGGATAATGTTTTTCTATACTATGTTTTGTCACTCATATTAGTTTAATAAAATGCTGATTGGTCAGAGCCAAGCACAGTATATTGGTGGGGCAAGCAGACTGGGTAGAAGAAAGATGAAGATGCAACCATCAGCCAGATGCAGAAGAAGCAGAGTGAAAATACTTTACTGAGAAAATATACAAAACAATGTGGCTAAACATAGACAAAAATTATGGGTTTATTTAAATTGTAAGAGTTAGTTAATAATAAGTCCGAACCATTCTCTAAATACTGTTATAATTAATATAATGTTTGTTTAATTATTTGTATCTGGGCAGCATGGAAATAAGTGGCGCCCAAACCTTTGGCAAGAATTTCCACAGAAAAAGTTTTATAAAAAAGGATTCTAGACAGATAAGAACAGAGTCAAACAGAGCTTCTTGGTAACTGTCTTTTTTTCCAGTAGGCTGCTTGCTGGCAGCAAGCAAAGCTGAGGCTCCTTTAAGAGAGGCTTTCTCACTCGGCATTAGCAGCAAAAACCTTGGAGCTCTTTTAAGGGGCCATGCTATCAAACACTTAAATGGTGTTTATGAACAGCCAACATCAGGCATATTGGTGGTGGCATGGACCTAGAAACTTCACAGAGTTATAGTAATAGATATGTCTCCCACCAGTACCACAACCACGAAGCTAGACTCAAACAGCTAAGAAACAGGGTGAATCCAGTCACCAAACCTGCAGCTTCAATCCTAGCCACATTGCTTAGCAGATTAAATATTTATGTTTTCAGAAAAGGATAGAGATATACAGTAAATACATATTCAGATAGAAAAAAAACTCCAAATATTTTACAGTGTGTTCAAAAATATATGCAGGCTTGGGAGAGAAAAGAAAAAGGATAGAGATTAAATCCCAGTACTTGAGAGGCAGAGAAAGGCAAATCTCTATGAGTTAGAAGCCAGTCTTGTCAACAGAGTGAGTTCCAGGATAGCCAAAGATACACAGAGAAACCCTATCTCAAAAAATCTTAAAATTATAGCTGGGCCATTGTGCATGCTTTAATTCAAGCCCTCAGGAGCCAGAGACAAGTAGATCTCTGTGAGTTCAAGGCCAACCTGGTCTACAAGAGCTAGTTCCAGAACAGGTTCCAAAGATATAGAGAAACCCAGCCTTAAAATAAAAAGCAAAAATTAAAAAAATAAAAGAAATAAAGAAAAGAATCACATAAAATGTAAAATACACAGAGAGTCTGGATACTATATGTTATTGAGTTGTCTTTGAATTGTTTGACTATTAAGAAAGTAACAACAGCTACTAAAATTGATTATGAATGCTGCTGGATCAATTTAACCTATATATTTTGAAAATGCCTTGACTTCAATATTTAAGTCAAGAGATACATTACTTTGGGCAAGGGGTTTTATTTTTATTTCTACATGAAAATAGAGGCTGTGGATTCATTCTTGGTTAAAAAAATAGGTTTAATCAAGGACAATCTCTTGAAAAATCTCCAATGGGAATGGATGACCCAGAAAAAAACAATATTTCATAGTACTACTGTTGCAATTTCCTCTGAATTCTACATCCAGAACAGCCTCAAGACTTCAGACTCAAACCATCCAGTCTCACAGAATACTCCAGTCAGGATTTGACCATAATTCTAAATTTTCTTTTGGTCCCCAAAGAGTCTCAGTGTCCCCAATCAGCAGGATGTAACCTAGAAAACTATGCCCACATTTCCAAAAAAAAAAAAAGGATTATGGTTGTTTGTCTTTATTTAAACTTTTGGTTATAGTTGTTTTAGATAATTGTCAGAAAACAAGCCAAACAAAAGAGATTAGATCCATGTTCCTCCAACATTTCTTTTTTTTCTTTTTAGGTGAATGGAATTCCATTGTGCATATATAGCACATTTTAATTATCCACTCATTTGTCGATGGACATCTAGACTGACTTATTTTCAGCTACTGTGACTAGAATAGCAACAAACATGATTATGCAAGTATCTCTATTATACAATTAAGAATGCTTTGGGTCATGTCTAAGTGTGTGGTACAGCTGATTCATATGGTAGTTCTTTTTATAGTTTTATGAGACATATACAGCCTGGTTTCCCAAGTGGTTCTATTAGTTTGCTCACCACAAACAGTATATAAATATCCTTCCTTGCCAACCCATATCAAATTTTGTTGTCATTTATTGCCTTGGTGATGACAATACTGACTTTTGTGAGTAGCTAAAGATATTAAACTATGTTTTATAGTGTTGAATAGTCATTTATGTTTCTTTCTAACCATTTCTATTATGGTATATATCTTGAGGCAAACAAAACATGGTAATTATTCAGCTGTGTGACATGATTGGATAATTCGAATTAAATAAAGGCAGAGCTAAACACTGGATTTAAACAATAGTTGTACAATAATCTTGATAATAGTAATTTTATGGAACTATATGAATAAAGTCTATCTGGACCTAATTTATGAAAGATTAGGAAAAATAAAAAAAAACATAAAAACAAGGAAGGAAAAGTTTCAAGTTCTTTTATTATTATTATTATTATTATCAATTATTTATTAAAGATTTCTGCCTCCTCCCTGCCACTGCCTCCCACTTCCGTCCCCCTCCCCCTGTCAAGTCCCCCTCCCTCGTCAGCCCAAAGAGCAATCAGGGTTCCCTGCCCTGTGGGAACTCCAAGGACCACCCACCTCCATCCAGGTCTAGTAAGGTGAGCATCCAAACTGCCTAGGCTCCCACAAAGTCAGTACGTGCAGTAGGATCAAAATCCCATTGCCATTGTTCTTGAGTTCTCCGTAGTCCTCATTGTCTGCTATGTTCAGCGAGTCCAGTTTTATCCCATGCTTTTTCAGACCCTGGCCAGCTGGCCTTGGTGAGTTCCAAATAGAACATGCCCATTGTTCATAGCAGCATTGTTTGTAATAGCCAGATCCTGGAAACAACCTAGATGCCCTTCAATGGAAGAATGGATGAAGAAAGTATGGAATATACACATATTAGAGTACTACTCAGCAGTAAAAAAACAATGACTTCTTGAATTTTGCATACAAATGGACAGAAATAGAAAACACCATCCTGAGTGAGGTAAGCCAGACCCAAAAAGAGGAACATGGGATGTACTCACTCATATTTGGTTTCTAGCCATAAATAAAGGACATTGAGCCTATAATTCGAGATCATAGAGAAGCTAAATAAGAAGGTGAACCCAAAGAAAAACATATAGGCATCCTCCTGAATATTAACCTTGATCAGGCGATGAAAGGAGACTGAGACAGAGACCCACATTGGAGCACCGGACTGAAATCTCAAGGTTTAAATCAGGAGAAGATGGAGAGAGCACGAGCAAGGAACTCAGGACCATGAGGTATGCACCCACACACTGAGACAATGGGGATATTCTATCGGAAGTTTCAAGTTCATAAACATTTTAAATACCATATTCTGAAGGTCTCTAAAAGATTTAAAATTCTGGCGATGGATGGAGACAGAGACAGAGACCCACAATGAAGCACTGGACTGAGCTCCTATGTTCCAAATGAGGAGCAGAAGGAGAGAGAACATAAACAAGGAACTCAGGACCCTGAGGGGTGTGCCCACCCACTGTGACGGAGGAGCTGATTTATTGGGAACTCACCAAGGCCAGCTGGACTGGGACTGATGGAGCTTGTGACCAAACCGGAATCTCTGAACGTGGCTGACAATGAGGGCTAACTGAGAATCCAAGGACAATGGCACTGGGTTTTGATTCTACTGCATGTACTGGCTGTGTGGGAACCTAGTCTGTTCGGATGTTCACCTTCCTAGACCTGGATGGAGGGGGAAGGATCTTGGACTTCCCACAATTCAGGGAACCCTGACTGCTTTTTGGACTGGAGAGTGGGGGGGAATGGGAGGAGGGGAGGAGGTGAACATATGTAATAAAAATAATAATAATGGTGATACCAAAAAGAAATATACTGCCTTGTTTTGTTTAAATTTAAATAATGACAATAAATGGTAGTTTGACAAAAATGTGATAATCTTAAAAAAAAAGATTTGAAAAATACCTAACAGAAATATATCTCTATATATCTAGAAAACCTAACAAACATGACTACAAGCTTGACTATTATAGATGATTATCTTTTAACCTATATTTCTTAATTATACATTACATTTTTAAATGAGCTGGACAAACACAATACCTTAATCAAGATCAGAAATACATAACAGAATATAGTAAAATTGAGCTTAAGCCATTCCAGTGCAAATTATTCATCTTTATAGCATATCTCCCCTATAGCATTTCCCCCTTTAAATGTAAACAAACATTTATAAACAATATTTGGGAATATGACAGTAGTACTTTCCAAACTGTTTCATGCTTTTTGTTGGGTGAAGTAATATTTGGGGGTGTTTACAAAGACCAATTGGGTTTCTTGGTCCATCATATGACATTAGCCTGGAAGCATTCCACAGATTCTCATCCCCTATGGAAACAAAAGAAGAACCTCTTTTCAAAAGCAATATATCCTTATACCCACATTAAAACATCTATGCTGGTTTAGCTTAGCAGCCCATACAATGAAATGTCTCTCTGTACTTAGCTCCTTCACAGTCAAAATATTCAAAGAAAATAATAATATACATAGTTCAGACTCTCTGTGTATATTCCATCTTTACATGGCTTATTTTTTTATAAATTTAATATTTATTTTATTATCTTTACTCCTTTATTCTGAGACTATCTGTACTCTGTCTCTTTAAAAACTTTGTTTTATATTTATTTATAAATCATTTACTTCTTTTATAACTCTATACTCTTTTTCTTTTCTCAAAAGTCTATGTATATTTTTTAAATACGTTGTGTCTTGTTTAGTGGTTTTTATGTTTGAATCTGTACTGTTGTGTATCTGTAATATTTTTCTGTCCTAGAGAGCTTTTAAAATGGTAAGCAGCTTGGTCACAGCATCCCTGGTGTGTCACAGCTACACCTCTCCCTACCTTTCAAAATGGCGGAAGTACCATTACTGCCAGCTCTGGGACTGCCAGGTAGGAGCCGGGTTACCTCTGAGAAAGAGAGTGTAGCACATAAACACATTTTTATTTGAGCAATAGCTAAATCTGCCATGCAGTGCAATGCATAGTCTGTAAATATCTCTGTGTATGGTAGCAGGAATCTGCCATGCTCTTTTGCCTGTCCATACCTAATAGACATGATTCCAGTGCCTGGCAGGAAGCACTGAGCCATGGGCATGGTCTCAACTACTTTGCTCCTGATCCTGACTGGGCACACAAGCACCCAGGCCCACAAATGTTATTTAAGTGTTTGGACTCCTGAAACAGCCAGAGTTCACCCTGGCAGTACAGTCCAGGAAGCCTTTTTTTTTTTTTTTTTTTTGCTACTACCACTGAATCAGGATGACCTCTCTGGAGCTGCATCATGCCACGAGATGAAAAAGAAGTGCAGTTAAACAGGTTTTATGTGGATATAGTTGACCATGTTGAAACTCCAATTTTTGTAGGACGTTGCTTGTTTGCTCCTGGTTGCCCAGGCCCGAAATAACCACACAGAAACTGTATTAATTAAATCACTGCTTAGCTCATTAGCTGTAGTTTCTTAATGGCTAATTCTTATATCTTAATTTAACCTATTTCTATTATTTTATATTTTAACATGAGGCTCTTGCCCTACTGGCAAGGTTATAGATTATCTGTCTCCAGTGGCAGCTTCATGGCTTCTCTCTGACTTTACCTCCTTTCTTCCAGCATTCAGTATAGTTTTCTCCCACCTAGCTTTACTCTACTCTATCACTGACTTATGACAGTTTCTTTATTAACCAATGGTATTTACAGCATGCCCTGCCACAGGCCAATGAAGCTTCTTTATTAGCCAATGGTAATAAAACATATTCATAGCATACAGGGGGAAATCCGATATCAGTCATCCAGTTAGGTATGACAATGAAAGTATAAGGATGTTCCACAACTACCCATTTTCAAAAAATGTAAGAATTACCACCAGATAAGAAACTCACAGTTTGAAAAATTAACACAACTAAAAAAAAAATCAAAATAGAATGTAAATTTTACTGTTTCCATATATCAAGACATTAAAAGATTTGGATTTACTGTGTGCAATCAGGGCAATTGTGTGACTCAAGCTCACCATTATTAGAATAACTGTTTTTATCAGACATGTAAAATAGCATTATTTCATGGGAGGAGTGGGCACAGAGTTATATATGTTTGAATAAAAACAAAAGTAAAAAAAAAAGATGATCTCTAAAAGAATGGTAGGATATGTCTTCCATGTACAAAGCCCTAGATTTGAGAAATCAAAGAATCACCAGAAAAATAAAGGAAAGGAAAGTAAATGAAAGAAATTTCATCATGGCATAGCAATTATACTGTGCTTTCCATTTAGATGTCAACTGCATCTGTATTGTAATTTACTCAGTATATACATATATATGCTATTATTTCATAAGAATTGCCATGCATAGACAGAAACTTTGTGTTCATATATATATATATATATATATATATATATATTCATTGTCATTCTGTATATTTAGATAGATAGATAGATGGATAGATAGATAGATAGATAGATAGATAGATAGATAGATAGATAGATAGATAGATAGAGGTAGATGGGGGGAGTCATATGTGGCACAGCCTGGCTTCAAACTCATTCTGTGAACAAGTATTTTGAACTTATGAATCTTCTATATATTTCTCCACAAAGTGATAAATTGTTGTATTAACACCCGATTTTGTGTTACACCCTCAGTACAGTTCTCATGCCACTTTACCATATACTAGTCTGGCAAGGGCCTAGAGATTGAAAGAACACACAAGGAGACCAGGGTCATTCAAAAGGAGATCAGCCAAATGCCCTTTTATTCAGACTTGACGTCTTTATCTACCTAATTGCTGCACAAGGACCTCTGCCCAGGCAGGTGGTCAATTACCATATCAACAATGGAGTCAATGCCCTACAGCTAATCACCAGGCAGGGCAGGGGAAAGCAAAGGGACAAACAGAATGCTTTGTCAGCTGACCAGAAACTGTTCTTGAGATGCACCCCAGAAACAAGGGCAGACCCGGGCCCTACAGTTGTAAGCACATGTGTATTAGGAACCCAACATTTCTTTAGGTATAGATTCCTTTTCATTTCATATTTATATTTCTGTTATTCAATTTTGTTAATTTTGTTAAGAGAGTGATGATACAAATAAAACTTCATTGAATTTTCATTTCTAATATTTTTCTATAATTCATTCAATGGCTGATTTGTACATTGGCCTGAAATTTTGGCAGGAATATTATCTCCCATATCAAATTATATTGTCTTTGTTATTGTCTGACCTATGATGTAAATAGCATTGATATCCAGTTTTAATGCTTTGTCAACCGGCTTAAACAAACAGTTCCAAACTCATGGTTATGACAATAGCTCTGATTAACTTCTATGGGTAGTTAAACATAATGAATTGTAATGAACACAAGGAAGAAGGATGTTGACAAGAACATAGGAAGTGAAAGAGAAAGTGATTTCATGTGCTGTATACATCTGAAAGGCTCTCTAATATCAAATGTAATTAGTGAAAACCTAAAATAAATAATGTAGCGTCTATAGAGATTTTTTTTTTTTAGTTTTAAAATTTCTCCACCTTTTTTTCTCTCTGACCCTCATTGTCATTTATCTTATTTATATTTATTTTGCATTCCCACGATAGTTTCCCTTCCCTCCTCTCCTCCCTGCACATTCCTATATTTCTCTTCAGGTAAGGTCATGTCTCCCAAGGATATCAACAAAACATGTCATATCAAGTTGTGGTAAGACTAAGTACATCCCCATGTATTGTCTTTTAATGAATTTGCTTTATCTTTTTGTTTTTTATCTTCTATTTCATGACCACTTGTCTCTAGTTTAGTATCTTAAAGAACAGATGTTTTCAAACATATATCCTATACATAATATTACCTAGTCTGCTTCTTTTTTTTTTTTTTTTGATCTTTTCGAGACAGGGTTTCTCTGTGGCTTTGGAGCTTGTCCTGGAACTAGCTCTGCAGACCAGGCTGGTCTTGAACTCACAGAGATCTGCCTGTGTCTGCCTCCAGAGTGCTGGGATTAAAGGTGTGTACCACCATCGCCCGGCCTCCTACACATAATATTACATTTGTTATAAAACACATGAATTGAGTACTGAGTTATATTTACTTTTAATTATGTTGTTTAATCATGTATTATATATTCTAATTTTGCATTTTATTTTCTGGGAGACTATTCAGTTTATCTGCCTTAAGACAATAAGACTATGAATTATCTCATCTCTACTTTGCATGATCCTCATTGACCATGTCCTATGTCTGACAAAAGAAACAAAATCTGCAATTTTGCATAAACTTGCATACATCTATTTATTAAGAACAATTTATTTTATAACACATTAGAAATGTTTGAGATTAAATGCACTTGTAAGAATAAAAAGGAAAAAAAATCTCTTCTGTGTCTTGATTACAAAAAGCCCTTGACAAATATATGGCATGGATTATAGTTGTGTTAATGTGTTTTCACCATGATATTTTATGCTTAGAATGGTCTTTCTTTTCACGTAAATTCAAGCTTTAATACAGGGGAATGTGGGTAACAAACTAGGATAGAAAAAATGTATATTGATTCTGGTTACTGTACAAAGTGACTCCTATCACTTGGAGAGGGTAAACCAAGAGTTTCTAAAGCTGTTTATCAACAAATACACTAAAAAAAAAAAAAATAAACTGGGTTGAAAACAATAAAGTCATGTGCTGTACTTAAGTTTATTCTAGTCATTGTTCTATGTTATCAGTGCATATATGATATGGAATGGTATGGTAATGTCTTTCAATGCAAACTTTGTAGTGGCGAGAAGTCAAATAATTTGCCCAATGCCAATAATAGATAGAGAATATAATGTTTTTCTTTTTCCTGGGTCTGGATATCTTCACTCATAAACACTTTCAGGTTCCACTCATTCACCCACCAATTGACAATAACTATGGGTTTTGTTAGTTTGAGGTTTGGTTTGTTTATTTCCAGCTAAATGAAATTCTATTGTGTAATATTTCCATATTTTGATTTTCCTTCCTTAAGTTGAAGGGCATGAGTTTTTTTACATTTCCTGGTAGTAATAAATAATCTAAAGCAAGTATCTGTGGAGTACGGTTTTCCTTGGGCACATGTCAGAATTATTATACCTCAATTGATTTTTTGCTTTTTTGAAGTTATTCACAGTGATTTTAAATGTGGCTATATCATTTTGCAATCTCATAGCATCTCAACCTTATTTGTTATCAATTATTTTGGTCTTTTTTGTTGTTGTTGCTTTTGTCTGTTTGTTTTCTTTTCTTGACCTTATGCACTCTGGGTAAGTTGAAATCTCTAACTAATTTTACTTCACAAGCCCTTAAGTGATAAAGATGTTAAACACTTTTTTTCTGTTGTTTTTAAATATTATTTTTCAAGTCAATGCCAATTCCCTCTTCCTCCTGTCCTCTCACTCTCTCCACCTTCTTTCCACCCTACCCTGCATCCATTCTTCAGACTTGGTGAGACCACCTATGGGGAGTCAACAAAGTCTGTCACAAAACTTGAGGCAAGACCACGGCCATCTTTCCATATCTAGGTTGAGCAAGGTATTTCTCCTTAGAGAATGGTTTCCAAAGAGCAAGTTCATGAACTAGGAATAAATACTGGTTCCACTAATAGTGGCCCCACAAACTGCACTTGCCACAGAACTGTCATTCACATTCTGAGGGCCTAACTTGGTCTTATGCTGCTTCCCCACCTGTCAGTCCAGAGTCCATGAGCTCCCACTAGCTTGAGTAAGCTGTCTCTGTGGGTATCTCTATCATGATCTTGGCCCCTTTGCACTTTAAAAAAAAAAAAAAAAGATGGAACAAGAAAGTATTAAAGCCCGGCAGTGGTGGTGCACACCTTTAATCCCAGCACTCGGGAGGCAGAGGCAGGTGGATCTCTGTGAGTTCGAGACCAGCCTGGTCTACAAGAGCTAGTTCTATGACAGGCTCCAAAACCACAGAAAAACCCTGTCTTGAACCCCCCCCCCAAAAAAAAGTATTAAAATGAGTGAAACAACCTAGACCAAACAAAGAACACATTTTCTCTCTTATTTGTAGTTACTAGTTCTTAATCATCCTAAAGAAGTAACTGCAGAAACCAAATATAAACGGCACATGGTGGAAGGAAAAATGAACACAGGTGCTATAAAGGGGAAATAAAAAAAAGGGGGAAATTGGGGCTGAAGGATGGAAATTAATGTAATGATATGACAATAGTTAGATATATTATTAAAATGTATATATTAATATTATAAATTTATATGTGCAACATTAGTAAAGAAGAAATCACAAATTTGAGAGGGAATAGGGGTCAAGAGAGGAGTTAGGGTGAGGAAAAGGAGGAGGACATGATGAAAGTGTAGAATTCACATATGAAAATCTCAAAGAAGAAAAGGAAGTGAGGACTGTTCTCCAAACTCAGGTCCAAAGTTGACCTCAAAGTTACTTTTTGTTAAAATAGCTGTGCTGACCTGGTGACAAGTATGAAAGCATATGTGAAGGCTAAATTTGCTATCACTTGATGATATGTCAATCA
Source organism: Alexandromys fortis (assembly GCF_014885135.2). Lineage (NCBI taxonomy): Eukaryota > Metazoa > Chordata > Mammalia > Rodentia > Cricetidae > Alexandromys > Alexandromys fortis. The sequence goes on from NW_026068018.1 coordinate 4,145,914, forward strand.
AAATTATTGCATTTACCATGAATATATTAGTTTTGTTAAAATATGTAATCAAATATCTGTACTAGGGAAATCACTGAATTTACATAATTGAACTCCTTTCTAAGTTTTTAGTTAAACATAAGAAAGGTTCAGTTTTTTCTGAAGTATTTAAAAACAAACATTACAAGTAGATGCTGATATTTATATTTCAAAGCTTTTAAGCTGTATTGGATGATATTTATACTTAGTAATGTCTGGATAACTCAATGATTTAATGTTTTGCCAGTAAAGTATTGAAACAGCATTCTTTTAATTTTTAGTCATTATTTAAGTGGTGGGCATAAAGAAATCCACCAATTAACTCTCAAAATAGTACTGTTTTTTTTTCTCTCCCTGCAGAATATTCTTTCAAAAGAAAATTATTTCAAATGAATAAGACTACTGGATCTAATTATAGTGGATTGAAAATATAATGTATGGAATCTAAAAATGTGGGCTTTGATATTCAGGTACATTTTTTGTAAGACAGTACATATTCTCAACCTTTATTTGGGAAGATAATGTGATGTTTGTGGCTTTGATTTAAAATAGAATAAGGCTGCAATGTACTCATCATTCAAACTATGCATTCATATATCCAGTTCCTTGATGATGCCATGTGAAAATCACATATAAACACATTTCTTATTTATTATTTTAGAAAAAAAGTCTTTGAAGTATAATTTTCTGAAGTTTTATAGACTAGAGAACACAGCCAAAGCAACTATTTCTAAAGACCTTTGAAGCAGACTTTTATTTATTTATTTTTTGATTATTTACAGGAAAATTAATGTCAGAGGAATGCTTTTTACTTAAACCACGATCAATTTTAACATATTTTAACTGGCTTTAAGAATTCTTAACACACAACACGGGTTGATCCCTTTTTCAAATTTCATGTTCCTTATAGGTAATTTTGCAATATCTGTTAAGGATGTTGTAAAGGTTTCTTGAAATTGATCTCTTAAATCTAGAAATTGAAGAAGGTTTTTAGGAAAACAACACTAAGAAGTGGGTAGTCAGAAGGATGCCAGAAATATGCTGGAATGAAAATTGTTGAAATGAGCATTGTCCAACATCTATTCTAAACCTCAAGGGTCCACAAAATTCATCTAACAGGAGATTTACATTATCAGTAAAACTAATTTAAGTCTAAGGTGAATGAATTATAGATAAACAGGAAAATGAATTTCAAACAAAAATACAATTTTCAACAAATTTGTGTCACTTAACAATCACTTTATTCACTTTTAGTCTCAAGCAGCACTTTCTAGATACCTACTTTGAGCTATGTACAGCATATTCTGTGTTAAAACGGATGAACATGTTCCCTATTTTAAATGTAGCAGAGAATTTTTCCATTGTATATGAGTATTTTCGGGGAAACAGTATATGGCACTGGGAAACTTTCATCTAATCAAGCCCTGAATCAAATAAATGAGAGTCCAGCGTGTGTTTATTCCACAATAGTCAGGCTTCTAAACGCAATTGAATTCTTGTGCCAGAACTGCCTCGTGTCATCACTTAAATTATGAGATACAAATATACCCCACTTATTTTCAAATATAAGATACATTTTAAAACCTTTATTCTTAGCTGTGAATTTTGGTTTTAACAAAGCAACATTCAACTTCTCAAATTCCAGCAATTAATTAATAGAATGACAAAATATTGTTTTTCTGTATTTTTCAGACTGTTCTTTTTTATTTTAACTAAGTATATCCTTTCCTACTATGTTTTAAAACGGTGACTCTGTCTCTCTCTTTCTGTGTGTAGTATTCTTCCATTCTGTCCTGATTTCTCCAAAACAATTGTTTAATATAGTCCTAAATTAATTAGCAATGAATGCTTTTACAATATATGTAAGACGACATTTTCTATAAATTTCGAAGCTTAGATCTAGTAATTTTTTTATCAATTGCCATTTTTTATTTACTCCAAAACAATTGCACTAAGTCATTAAAAAGTGAAGTATTGAACATATCTATGTTTTCACCCTATGAGATATGAGCAACTTTGCCGGAACCTCCTGACTTTCAAAATGAATTTATTCTGCTGCATGAAACAGTTGGAACATTGCTTCTAATAGACTTGAACTAAGCAGAAGTAACATTGTGTTCACTTGGATGTTTATGATTAGTTTCTTTGGACCAAGTAAAATGTATTGTGATATTGACCCTTGGATATGCATTATTGTGGTCAGTTTTCCAGCTATTCATCAAATTCACCCATGAGCTGTTGTATGACTATCTTTTTACTGTGGAAACACAAAGAAATATTGATTTGCCTCAAATAGGGCACAGATGCCACACCAGACACCTAGTTTAGTGAACAGTGTGGTTATTATTGGAGCTTCTTATAGTGGTATCAGTGAGGAGATATTTATAGGAGTGTAGATGACACAAAGGCAGCGACATCACTAAAAGGACATCGTTAGTGTGAGCATAGCTGAATGCCTGGAGATGCCAAACCACTTGCTTATGGAAATGTCTCCACTCCCCAGCAATCATTACTATTTCTGGTACTGTTTTGTGGAGATTTACAAGTCTCAGATTCTTCCTGGGACCTTTGAATGTGTTTTTTATCCAGAGATTCAGTGGAATGTTTCAATTAGGAGAAAATAACGGAACAACAATCCATGGCTTCTGATTATTACAAACTTACATTGTTGTCGCAAAATGGCAGGAGCAGATCCAGCAGTGCTTCAGAACCTCGAGGAGAGTGAACCATGGACCACAGCAACTGACACTGACTCTGAAGAGATTACCCCTTTCCTGAAACACACTGTCCCTTGTTAAACAAACAAACAAACAAACAAAAACAAAAACAGAAAGAATTTTCATCCAGTACTGATCCCAACTGGCAGGAGTTACTTTACTTTTGTGAGATGTCCTTCTGTGTTCATGTTATTGGCTAATGAATAAAGCTAATTTGGCTTATGGCAGGGCAGAATACAGCCAGACTGGAAGAGACATAGAAAGTAGGAAGAGTTAAGGAGACGACCATGTAACTGCTGAAGAAGACAGAAGCCCCAGAACATTACCGGTAAACCATAAGTCTCATGGCAATATATAGATTAACAGAAATGGGTTAATTTAAGATGTAAGAGTTAATTAAGAAGAAGCCTAAACTATTGGCCAGGAAGCGTTGTGAGTAATATAGTTTCTGTGTAATTATGTAAGGTCTGGGTAGCCAGGAAACAAAAGAACAGTCTGCCTACAAAATAGCAGTGATACATACATCTGGGGTTAACCTGCATGACCTCCAGTCATTTTGGGTCTGGGTGCTTATATGTCAGCTTGGGGTTAAGAGGAAAGTAGCTGAGAGTGAGCCAAGAGCTCAGCACTCCTGTCTCGGCAACTGTCCTGATCGGGTCAGCTAGGTGTTCATAGGCAGGAAAATCTGGCAGATTCTCACTGCCATTCACAGAGATATTTCCAGGCTGCACAAAGTACAGCATGGCAGTTATAGCTTTTACTTAGCCAAGAAATAAGAAGGTTTCTGTGCTGCACACTGCTTCCCAGAGTTGAGAGAATGAGCATGGCTCCCACCCAGCAGTCTCAGTACTGGAGGTAAGCATACCTCTGCCATATTGAAAGGCCGCGAGAGGTGAAGCCAGCCACCAAGGCAGAAGCTATAATCCTAGCAGTATCACTTAGCTAATTAAAGATTTGTGCTCAGAAAAAAAAAAAAAAAAGAGATATACAGCAAAAAAAGATTCAGAATTCAGATGAAAAAAAAAAACCTCTAAAGAGTTTACAATATGTTTAAAAAAATGTATGTTGGCTTGGGAGTTTGAAGAAAAAGAATATATACAGTTGTAAAAGGAAATAAATTGTTTTAAAAATGACACGAAGTATTTTTTTTTTTTTGAATTACAGTAAAAGTAATACATAAGAGTACAGGCAGTCATGGACTAAAGGATTAAAAGTAATAGAGGAAAAAATAAACCACATACAAATGAAAAATACACAGTATCTGGATTGTGTATATTACTGTGTTTTCTTTTAAATTTGACTTCAGAGAGACATTTGATTCTGGAGGCTACTAATTTAAACCAACATAAAGGTATTTTGGCTTCAAAATTTGAATCTAAGAATATGTTTCTTTGGAATGAGGTTCTGCTTTTGTTTCCACAGAAGATGAGAACTTGTGTATTCCTTCCTAGCTAATGTGGTTTAATGGAACAAGTCCCTCTGAAAGGTCTCGATGAACCCTTAAAGTATTTCATCCAATGAACAGCAGGGAGCAGTTTGATAAAAAAAAAAAAAAAAAAAAAAAATGCCCAAATTTCCAAAATGATTGTTTATAAATATTTGTTTTTATTTAAAGTAGGATATGCTATGGAAATGAATATTTTACAATGGTACAGACTTTGGTCTATTGATACAAATTTAAGGTCAATTTGTAACACTGTGTATTTACAGTTCTGCTCCTGTTTAAGGTATTGTGGTTGTGCAGCTCATTTAAAAAAAATAATTTATAAACCGGGCAGGGGTGGCGCACGCCTTTAATCCCAGCACTTGGGAGGCAGAGGCTGGCAGATCTCTGGGAGTTCAAGGCCAGCCTGGTCTAGAGCTAGTTCCGGGACAGGCACCAAAGCTACAGAGAAACCCTATCTCGAAAAACCAAAAAAAAATTAATAGGTAGTCATTTGTAATAGTCAAACTTGTACTTATATTAGTTAGATTTTCTAGATATATAGGGATATACTTAAGATACATTTCAGATTCTTCAAATATTTCACATACCTACAGAATATGACAATTAAAAGATTTTAAGAACTTAGACTTCTCAACAGTGAGACATGTCTGCTTCTGGCAGCACCAATTACTTCAGAGATGATGGGCATCAAAGAAACTCATTATAGAATTTGCATTCAATGTGACAACGCAAGAAACTGCACTTACCTGGATTGTTTGATGGTATTGTCTATGAACTGGACATTCAGGACCTACAAAAAAATGACCGGAAAAAATGACTGCTGAACTTGCCAAAAGATGAGATAGTCCTTCAGGGTTCCTGCTTCATGAAAAAGTCTGCAGGACATTCTACAGGACACAGAAGAAAGCAACTGACAAACTTTGTCATTACAAGGTTAAAACAGATCTTCAAATTTCCTGCTTCACTGAAAAGTCTGTCAGATATTATGGGCATCTACATTGAAGATGTATACTCAAAAGTAACAAAAGAACTTTGGGTGACTATCCAGGCAGCAAGATGTCTCTGTCAATTCTATAACTTTCGAAGTTGCTTACAATATACTTTCTGTTTACTTAGGTAAAATATTTTTATAGGAACTTTGAAGAGTTGAAGACAGAAAGTTATAGTTTTTTTTTTTCTTATTTAAGATAAAAGTTAAAATATATGTGAAACTTTCCAGATACAAATTGTCAAACATTATAATTCTTGGTTGATGCCAGTTTGGTTATATGTAATTTTACTATGTTAAAGTTAAAATCTTACTTTTTATTTAGTCAGAAAAGGGGAGATGATGTGGAATGTCCTTCTGTATATCTGTTGCTCTTATTGGTTAATGAATATTTCATCTATGGCAGGGCAGAATATAGCAAGGCTGGAAGATATATAGATAGAGTAGGAGGAGTCAAGGAGATGCCATATAGCTGCCAAAGGAGAAAGATATGGGAACCTTACCCAGGTAAGTCACAGACTCATGGGGATACACAGAATAATAGAAATTGTTTAATTTAAAATATAAGAGCTAGCTAAGAAAATGCCTGAACTATTGGCCAAACAGTATTGTAATTAATATAGTATCTGTGTGATTATTTGGGTCTGGGAAGCTGGGAAACAAAAGAACAGTCTCCACCTACATTTTCCTATGGCATAAACAGAAATCCTAGAAGGAAGTTGACCTCACATCCATGCAATAAAATAATATCAATTGTTTCTACAAATTCTGGTCCCATTGAAGCCATTCATCAAGTAAGGTGCTACTTGTCTAGTCTATACTTGTTTTCTCCATGTCTTGCCAAAAGTACACCAGATTTTCTGCTACAGGTGCTAACCATCTATTTAGGATCCAACCAAATAGTGGCAATAGCGGTTTCTTTGGATCGGCTTGGTGTATCTCAGCATCAGACAACTCAGAAGAAAGCAGTCTACTTCTGACCCAGATCTTGTAATTAAAAAATGAAAATGCCCTTTCCTATCCATGAGGTGTCTCTCCATCTGCTACCTTTACTGTTCCTTCAGACATTTGTTACAAATCTGTTCGAAATTGAAGTCTTAACTATATGTGATGAAACACTTTTTTTAAAGAGGGCAGGCATGCACTGTGAGGGACAATGAATAACCTATATTCCAATTAGCATGCCTTGATCTTCAGTAGCAAAGAGAATAATACAATGAAATATGGTCACAATCCAATAAAGCATGAAAATATCTCACCACTTCTATATTTTTTAACAAAAGAACAATGTGAAGCACAATAGTGTTTGTTAGAGATACTACCCTATTTTCAGTCCAAAATGTTCTTACTGTTTATTTGGGAATTTCACATCATGTACCCTGATGACACTCATTTCCTAGTCCTTCTAGATTTGTTCCCTGTTTCCGTGTCCTGCTCCAAAAAGGAAAAAAAAAAGAGAGAGAGAGAGAGAAGAAAAGAAAATCAAAAAAATAAAATCCACAAGTCAAATTTGTGTGGCCCATACAGTCACTAGATCATGATCAAACTCTTAGTTTACCTTTTAAAGAAAATCGAGCACTTTAAAAACTGTACCACACCAGAAGACCCTCAATTGTGAAGAACAACATTGCAGCATCCTTATCAATATTTAAGAGTGCTCTTTGATGTTTTCTTGACTAAGCTGTTTTTTTTTGTTTTTTTTTTTTTTTTTCTGGCAGGTGAGGGATGGTGGGTTAGGGTTTGTTACAGAAGACTTCTATATTCCTCTGCAGTCATCAATACCACTGCAGGAGTCGGTTCCTGGTCATTTACAGTTGGTGGGTGTATGGACCATGCAGTTTCTGGGGATAGCACAGACCATGGACAACTGTATGGCCTTCAGTGGTAACACTGGCTGCATTTAATTATCTATATCATTACTGTTTTANTCTCTCTCTCTCTCTCTCTCTCTCTCTCTCTCTCTCTCTCTCTCTCTCTCTCTCTCTCTCTCTCTCTCTCTCATAGTGTCTGTTAATCTCTCTGGGAAGAGTTGTTATGCTCACACAACTCATGCACAAGGGCCACACCCATACCTGTGTATGGTGTTTTCTTTCTGAACTGGTTACTTGATTATGACAATCTTAAGACTAACAATGTGACCCAGTCTTCTGAAAGAGCCTTTTGCTGGGAAATATATTCTACCCCAAGTATGCTTTGAGGGGCAAATGTATATTTGTTGTACTGACGCATGACTCCCCAACTCAGGTCACACTTAATCTTTTACATCCGAACTCTTTTGTCTTGATATTTTATATGAGCTCTTATTTATATGTGAAAGCTCTAAAAATTTTCTCCAGCACTTCATTTCGATAAGTTTTTTTTTTTTTTTGGTTGCTATAGGAGGACAAATATTGTTATATAATCTCTATTTTCTGGGCAGCAGTTTGGGGCTCACATCAGTCTTAATTATGTATCAATCTCAACTCTGTAAATTAGAGACGAGGTGGTAAAATGAGAAATTGTGGTCCAAACTACATAGGTTATCATGGGAATATTCTCTCAAATAGATGTGATTGGGCCATGCCATTTTGGATTTTCTGGTAAGAAATGAAAAGGAAAGAGGTAGAGGCAGAACTTACTTGGAAATGGCAGTGGAGCAGGCTGGAAGAGACTGGCTTTCCTTCAAGAAGACCCTCTTGTCTACTTTACATTAATTGAATTCCTCTGACATTATTTATTTAGTTTTTATCACAATATGATTTACATGTTAGTCCAAATCATTTGGAACTGCCAGACACTTTAATAGTTCATACAAAGTATTAGATGGCATTCTATTATGAGTACAACTATAATACATCAATTAAATATATAATTAAAAATCAATGGTACAAAATAGAGCTATTCTTTATATATAAAAAATATAATATTGTTGAACATCTTTCACAAATACAGTGTTTCTTCCATGTGATTTTTGTTGTTGTTGTTGTTTTGGGGTTTTCGAGACAAGGTTTCTCTATTTAATATTCCTAACTGCCTTAGAACTAGCTCTGTAGACCAGCCTGGCCTTGAAATCACAGAGATCCACCTGCTCTGTCTCCTGAGTGCAAGTGTTGGGATTACGTGTGGGTGTCACCACCACCAAGCAAGATAATTTTTTGAAATTTAAGCCATGTAGTGATACTCTTCCTTTAGTATTGAATAATTTTATAAGTACACTTATAATACTAACATAAAATTGTTTAATTTTTTTTTTTTTTTTTAGTTTTCTAGACAAAATTCACTCTGTAGCATTGGAGCCAGTCCTGCAAACTAGCTCTTGTAGATCAGGCTGGCCGTGAACTCATAGAGATCTGCCTGCATCCTCCTCCTGAGTGCTAGGGTTAAAGGCATGTGCCACCATCACCCAGCTTGAAATTTATTTTATTAAGTGAAGGGCATGGAGTTTTCATGGGTGTGTATATATAGTAAAGGTGAAATTTCAAACAAATATTTTCATCAATTTTATTCTTTCCTGTTTTTTTTTTTTTCTAATTTTCTATTGGTGACTGATCTCAGAGTTTATGTATGCTCTACATGCTATACTTACTACTGAGTCACATTATCTTATACTGTAGAACTTTAAGCTGAGGCTTCTCAGCAGTAGTGCTCCCCCCTCCCCTGGGAACCAAGGACCTAACAACTACACATGCACATACTGAAATGTTGGGGACTTTCCATCTCCCTGAGTACTTGTGAATATTCTCCAAATAGAACTCAGATATTGAACAGGGGCAAGATCACACTTAGGTGTTGACTCAGTTCCTGGTGTTTTCATTCAGTCCCTGTGAAAGGGTCAAAGCAATGCTCAAATGTTTCCTTTTACCTCATCTGATCTGGCAACCATTCTCCAGCCAATTATTGGTAATAGCCCTTTGAATAAATGAATCAAAATGGTTAAAGAACAACCCCCAGACTCACCCCTTGTTTCTGTGGCTTTTTGCTTTAAAGGTAGCCTGTACCAGCCATTCGGGTTCTTTCTGGCTTCTTGAGTGCTGAAAGACCCCATCACGACAGAATTAATTAAAATCCTCCAGCTTTTACATCAACTGTGGTGTGAAGGTGGTCTCTTGTGGCAACTCCTCTTTGGTGATTAGACTCCAGGGTCCAACAATACCCGTAACCATCAGAGGTGAATAATTACTTTTATATCAGACATTGTTTCATATCCCAACATGTGAATCTTTGAGTATTCCCACTCTATCTGTTTGACTTGCTAACACTTACAGGTCATCAATAATAGAGAAAAATTGTACTCATTTTGTGCAAGGAACTATGAGAATCATGTTTATTGCTGAGCGAAGCTTTAGATGGTATCTCAACGGGAACAGATGTTATATAACAGTTGAATCTTGATCATGTTGTAGAGATCCTGACAGGTCCATAATTTTTTTGTTAATAAGTTTGCTTGACATCAAAAACTACAACACTTGTTGGGCCCTACTTGTCAGAAGTTGCAGTCTACCAAAGCATGGCAGCTTTCTATATGCTTGCAACATGGAGGACTCCCTCCCTCCCTCCAATGGGATTACTGCTCTCTACTTGCTCTCAAATGTCTCTGGGCCCAGAGAACTGATATTATCTGAAAGTCCGCTTTCATCCTGGATGTCTGATTTATCTTTAATGTGACCCTTGACATAGTTTCCATTTGGAAGCCTTTCCCTTGCTGCACACATGGTAACTAAGAGTTGTACTAGGACTTTTGCTATAGGACCCTGCTGCATTATAGGAAGACTTTAATGCAAGTTATGGTTTAAAAAATGACTCCTAATCCTATCCATTTCCTATACTCTACAATAAAGCTGAGCTAGCTCACTGATTCCAGAAAGCTGTCCCATAGCCATCCTAACCCTGATCTCTGCTTCTACTCCCTCCACCCTCATGAACCAATGCATTGATCTTTTTTTTTTACATTTTTTAAATATATTTATTTATTTATTAAAGATTTCTGTCTCTTCCCTGCCAGCACCTCCCATATCCCTCCCCCTCCCCCAACCAACTCCCCCTCTCTCATCAGCCCAAAGAGCAGATCGGGTTTCCTGCCCTGTGGGGAGTCTAAGGAACTCCCACCTCCTTCCAGATGTAGTAAGGTGAACATCCAAACAGCCTAAGCTCCCACAAAGCCAGTATGTGCAGTAGGATCAAAACCCAGTGCCATTGTTCTTGACTTCTCAGCAGTCCTCATTGTCCGCTATGTTCAGCGAGTCCGGTTTTATCCCATGCTTTTTCAGACCCAGTCCAGCTGGCCTTGGTGAGTTCCCGAAAGAACATCCCCATTGTCTCAGTGTGTGGAAGAAGTAGAACAAAAAACACTCCTAATGACAAAAAAGCTTATTATTTAAAGTGATCACTTCAGGCAAGGTATCTCTTACTCTGTTGGATTTCAAATTTCCATGGGAAAAAATAGAGAAAAATAATCAAAGACACACAATTATTTTGCTTATGGAGATCTAAGCTCAGGAACTCTAAATATTTGGTATTGGGCAAAAAGTCTGCCTGACCTTTGCCTTGTTAAGATATTTTCATTTCAGTGGAGGTCAGATAAATATGCCTTCCCCTCTGGAATTAAAACTATGATTTTTTTTTCTGTCATGCATAGTGGCAATAAATTCTAGTACTTGGGGGTACAAAAACATGCAGATTTCTCTGAGTATGAGACAAGAATTATCTACATAGTCAATTCCAGGACAACCATAGTTTCATAGTAAGACCCATTCTCAACAAAACAAAACCAAAAAAAAAAACACATCTATGATTTTAATAGTAGAATTATGGGTTGTTAAAAAACACATGGGAAATTTAGTGTGAATTAAAGTGCTGGTGCTCACAAAATGTGCTAAATGTGCTCAGATATTAGAATCACAAATAAATATCTCCCAGTTCATAATCTATTTCTAGAATGAGTTAAACTTTAATCCATTTATGAATTCAGTTGTGTGTGAGCTTGGTTTTGGTTTGTTTGCTGGCTTTTTTTTTTTTTTTTTTTTTTTTTTTTTTTTTTTGCTATTTTTGAGACAGAGTTTCTTAGTTTCTTCGTATAGTCTTGGCTGTCCTGGAACTTGCTCTGCAGTCCAAGCTGTCCTCTAACTCACCAAGATCCATCTGCCTCTACCTCTTGAGTGCTGGGATTAAAGGCATGTACCATCACCACCTGAGTGGTGAAGTCAGTTGTTTATATTAGTCACATTTTACTGCTGCTTAGCAATAACAACTATTTTGAAGTCATTTTCTTTACATATTGGATATATGTCTAGTTTTTGTATCTGCTAGTCAAATGTTATGCTATGATAGACTGAGGATAGGCTTAGCACTATGGCTCTGCTTCAGAATATTCAGCAGGGATTGCTGCAGGCACCTGTAGGGTGAAGCTCTGCTCAGTGTGTCTGATCAGGCTCCAGGCTGGAGTTATAACAATTGCCAAAAGGAAGTTTTCATATCACAGATGATGATCAGACCCCTTAAGCAGTCAAATCATTCGGGTGTGCAGTGATCCTTCATTTATATCGAGTTACTTCTCACTCTGTTGCGCAACACAAATTACTCAGTTAAGCCCACAGTCATGTGAACAGGGAAATAAATTTCCTAAGAACCAGGAGAAGTTGAAAGGTTATTTTTAACAAGACTTAAATCAATATCAACTTTTAAAAAAGATTTTTATTCCTACGTTAATGAATATGTTTTACATTTTCACTGGTTAGATATCCTTGGCAGAAATAGAAAGATAGGGACAATTTTTCTAACACATGTTAGCATCCTGAATTAATAGATTGCTTCATAATATTTTAGAGGTATCATATGTAATTTGTTAATATTCAGAACCAGGAACAATAATAAAAGCAAACATATTTTTATATATTTATATACATACATACACACACACACACACACACACACACACATATA
>NW_026068018.1:4161311-4182472 GCF_014885135.2 Alexandromys fortis
TACTCACATATGGGTATGTGTTTGTCCTTTAAAAATCAGTTTATATATGTCGCAATAATATTCAAAGTAAAACAGGATATCAGTTGGAAGGCATAGGAGAGGTTGTAGGAAAGTTACTAGAAGTGGGTTCTAGAGGACAGAAAGTGTTGTAATTTTTTTCAATTAAAAAATAAATCACAATTTCATATTTTCTCATGTAAGTCTCCAAAGGTCAATGTCCATGATTGAGATAACATTGATAGTCTTTTGTTTTCTCAGAATATGACAACCTATAAAAATTATTTACCATAATCAACTGCCTGATACATGCAACTTAAAAGTGATATTCAAAACATTGAATAATTGGTGGAGGAGGGTCATATGTCTATTGGTTACTCTGATGTGAGGAGCGGTGGGCTGTGTTCCCGCACCCCAGCTCCCGGCCGCCTTGCTAGCTTATGCCCTGAAATAACAACACACAAATTGTATTCTTTTAAACACTGCCTGGCCCATTATAACTTATAAGTTATAACTTCTTATTGGCTAGCTCTTACATATTGATCTAACCCATTTCTAATATCTGTATTGCCATTTGAGTGTAGCTTACCAGGACGAAACGGGCATCCATTTCAGAGAGGAGAGTCATGGCGACTCCTGACTTGGCTTCTTTCTCCCAGCATTCCATTCGGTCTACTCGCCTACCTAATTTTCTGTCCTGTTAAAGGCCAAGGCAGTTTCTTTATGAACCAATAGACATATGACCCTCTTCCATCAAATAATTAGTATTTAAAAGTTTCTCATTTTACCATTATGTGTAACTTTCATCTGTTTTAAAACAATATGTATTCAGTACATACATATATAGTAAATCTTGTACACTAGACTGCTGTTGTCCATTGTCTAAGACCCCTTCCATGAGATGAAACCCATACTGATTCTGCTTGACTTATCAACAACCTGAGATGTAGGGGAAGCCATGACCAAGGGGAAAACCTAACATTGCTATTCTACTAAAGGAATATAGCCATTAATTATTCTTAGCAATACCCTGCTAGATGATTGCATTCTTCTGAAATCATCAGAAAAGTTTTGTGCCCATGTGGTCAGAGCCCACATCATTGCTGTGTCCTGACCAAGGTCGTTGGCCTTCTCCCATTTCACATAGCTGAACTACCCCTTTGTAGCTGAACTACTACTCTGGCATGCAGCTGTGCACCATTTGGCTGGCCCACCTTGTGGTAACTTGGCAATTTCAGCTTTTTGCTGAAATTCCTCCACCACTTCTCTGGCTTCTGCCAGAACTGCTCTAATCAGGCTTAGCTCTGTCTCCAGGGTGCAGGGACTGCTCTGACTCGAGTTCTCAGTTCTTATCCCCAAATGCCGGGCCTGAGGTCTAGACAGTAACCTTGCGGCTGGTGACTGTCTGCAAGCTCTGGGTTCCTTGATATTTTCCCCAATTCATACCTTCTCTATATACAGATGTGCTGCTCTTAACTAAATGTGTTATTAATTAAGTCTCAGGTAATTAATTCAGGTCTGATCTAGGACCTGCCTTACTGCTGCAACATCGACACCTGCTGGCCACAAATAGCGTAAAATATCTTGGGGTAACTCTAACCAAGGAAGTGAAGGATCAATTTGACAAGAACTTTAAGTCTTTGAAGAAAGAAATTGAGGAGGATACCAGAAAATGGAAGGATCTCCCTTGCTCTTGGATTGGGAGGATAAACATAGTAAAAATGGCAATTCTACTAAGGGCAATTTATAGATTCAATGCAATCCCCATTAAAATCCCATCGAAATTCTTCACAGATCTTGAGAGGACATTAATCAACTTTATATGGAAAAACAAAAAACCCAGGATAGCCAAAACAATCTTATACAATAAAGGAACTTCTGGAGGCATTACCATCCTTGACTTCAAACTCTATTACAGAGCTTCAGTATTGAAAACAGCTTGGTATTGGCATAAAAACAGAGAAGTCGATCAATGAAATAGAGTAGAAGTTTTACTATCTTATGACATGCATTCACCATTTGTTAGGGAGATGGTAAAGACATTGGATCCAATCAATAAGGTTAATTAACATGATTGGCTTCCATTAATCTCAGAGGTACTTGAAAATGGGCTGTTGATAATGTAATTCAATCAATGGGCCCACTACAATCTGGTATTCCTTTGGCTTCCCTATTGCCTAAAGGATGGCCTCTTATAGTTATGGGTTTAAAAGATTGTTTCTTCATAAAACTACAAGAAAATGACAGAGAAAAATTTGCCTTCATAGGGTCTACTTATAATTCTCAGCCTACTAAGAGATATCAATGGAGGATCCACGCACAGAGAACATTAAATCCACTCACAGGAAATATTAAATAGCCTGCATGTTGGCCACTGGAAATACTATGTAAGCAATTTCATGAAAAAGTAGAACCTAACAAAGCAATATTACAAAACAGGTGATATGACCCAGGAGAGAGCCAACATTGAAGGGGAAATATGTGACATTACAAACCATTACATAAAGTTATTAAAAGTCCCTGAATTCTAGATTCCTTTATTCTTATCACTCAATCTCTTTTGTGATGACCAGTTTTGGGGACACCCAGATTTGTTTGTTATTAAAAGTGAGGCACAGTGCTTTCCTGCCCAGTGTCTGTCTTCTATAGAAATTGCTATGTGGTCTGTTTAGCAGGTAATTTTGTGAAACTGACTCTATATAATTTTGACTCTTAAAATAAAGAGTGAATGTTGTCACTCTAAGGCCTCATGGTTGGGGGAATGGAAAGATCATTCCATTGACCTGACCATACAGAGAAGTTACACTGCTGAGGTGTTTTGGAAATGAATCCCACTTTGACGAGAGAATCATGGTCTCACAAGGATTCCACAGATATGACAGCGACTTTTCCAAAAGGCAAGTATTCCTGCAGCTCTGTAAAAGAGGTTCCCCATAAATTATTCACTTGTGGGTCTGCCTTTATGAATCTGTGTGCCGTACATTTATTGTATAGTCTTGTGAGTGCCATTTTTTTTAGTTAATTAAGGGGGGGAGAAGGCCTATATCTGGAACTGATGTGATACTCTTCTTCATGAGGACCAGCTTTAATGATAACAGAGCCACCAATCAAGCTTCTGAAGAAAGAAAACAATCTACAATCCTACACAGCTTTGATAACATGAATCACAATACCAAAATATTGCTGTAACTGCAAGGGTGCAGTGTTCATACACAACAGCCATTTTATTGGACAATAAGAAGGAAATCATGTCTGGTACTAGAAACTCAGCTAACTACCCAGATCTAGTGAGGAATAAATATCAGAAGATATGTGAAAACTACCATTTTATTAAAGCAATGTAAGCTATAACTACGCTATAAATATTTGTTCATCAACCTACAAATATGTATAATCCTCAGTTCTCATCAAGGAATCTTCTTTTTGTAGCCAGGAAGACCACCATAGAAAATGCTAACCAATAAAAACTGAGATCTCAGTCCAAAAGAATACAATAAAACTCTTGCAGTAAAAGCTTGAGGATCATTGTGGATGATGAGACATGAAGAATTCAAAAGCCAGAGAAACAGGGAGTTTGTTTTGAGATTATGTCTCCTATGAAAGTAAGAAACTGCATCACTCAAGCTAACACAATGCATTTCAGATATCTAAAAAATGCAAAGAACAGGAGAAATAGTCCTCTGCAGGGAAGAGCATACCAAGTGATTTTTAAACCAAAGGTTCAGCCCTGAGAACATATAAAAAAGTAATATTTTGTAATTATATATTTAGGAATAAAGATACATGTGTATATATATATATATATACATAATCATGTAATAAACAAATATGCATTTATTTAACAACAACTAATGAAAACTAAACTATAGGCCATTAATTTGAAAGCAAGTAAGGAAGGACAAATTAGAAGCTTGAGGGAGAGAAAAGAAAGAGAAAATTATGTAAATGTATTAAAATTTTAAAAAATAAAAGAAATAATAAAAAATTATATTTTTCAAAAACGTACAACTTCCTTCTAAGTGTTCATTCTAGTGATTTATACTGAATCATATATTCAACCTTGGCATTTACTGTTTTTCAGATGTTTGGTCTCCATTGGTAGGCCAGTCTTTCTTTTCCTTTGTTTTTCACTTTAAAGTACTCAATTAATTTTGAAGATGTTTCATTAAGCTTTATTATACTCATTAAACTAAAAGAGTAATTGCTACTTTACACACAGGCACAAATATACACAGACATGTCACAGATACATTTTATTGGTGGCCAAGAAACTGAATTACCATCACTGTCCATGAATCAAGTTTAGATTCTATTTAATACAGTCATTCAGAAATAAAAGCTTTATCTAACCTACCAAGTGATTTGTTAAAAAGTTTTATTTGGTTAGTTTATTTAATCACTAAGTTTTAGGAAAATTTCTACAACTGAATTTTTAGAGAGTTATGTTAAATCCTTTTTGCAATATTTTCAATATAGCATTTTATTTAAAATATATATATTTACTGGTAATGAAAATAATGGCTTCATTAACAGTATAAAGTGGTTGATACTATAAATCCATCTAATTCTCTATGCTTAACATAGTAATGGTAAAAATAATATTACTTGAGCTTAGGCATATTGTTCTTTTTCAATATTTTTGTAAAGCATCATGATTAGAAAGTAACACAATATGTAAGTATACAGAATCTTTCTAGTGAAGAGAACAACCTGAAATATTTTGTAAAATTTTTATTTTACCCTAAGTATCATCGTTTATATCACCATAACACTAAGCTAATACAGATTTATAAAAGTATACAGATAAGATTCTGAAATATATCTTTTGATAAGGAAAAAGTAAAAATAAAAACAGAATAACCTTGCCAAATCTCTTCTTGTAAAAGTTTCTAAATAGTTTACTTTTCTAGTAGATGAATGCAACTAGAAAATTAATAATTAAGCAACTAAGTAAAGCCTGTGAGGATAATGTATAGGACTGATAACCTGAAATATAGAAACAGGAAATATCAGAATTCATCTCCATTTATATCTATAACCCATGATAGAGTTTTGCGGTTGGATTTTGGTCACTGTCTGGCAATTAGTGAGCTAATTAAAGTCAAGTCTTTTGCTGTACTTAAATTTAAATAAAATTATATATAAATTTATGTAAGATATATTTTCCAAACTTTGAACTAGCTTACACAGTACATCCTTTTCTTTGTTATTTCAATATTTTACTGCCTTCTATTAGTAATGGGCCTAATTATGACATTTTCATGCTTGTGCAAATACAGTTTGGTCATATTTATCCCATAACCACCTCTCACACCTGTACATTTTTTTTCTCTTTATAACCAGTCAAACTTCTGTTTTCTTGTTTTCGTCGTTTGCTTGTTTGTCTGGAACATACATAGATTAGACAATGTTTGTTACAAACCTATGTTCCTTACCAGTGGTTAGACTGCTGAAGCCAACATCTCCTCCTGCCTCAACAACCTCTACATTTATATAAATCCTCAGTAACTGGTGGGACCTGCCAGTAACTCCGCCTGCAGTGACTGAATATTATCAGGTCCAGTCTGTGAATCAAGAGTGCAACAGCTACATCATACTGTTTCTCTCCCAATTTACCCTGGGTCTTGCATTCTTTTCCTACTTGTTCTTAGTGCTCAGTTCCTTGGAGAGAGAACTTGTGGCTTCCCCATTTGTGATAAGGCACTAAATAGCTGTATGTTTGCTAATTTACAACCACTCACATTTGAATCTCTGCAGTCATTGAAGACCAGTGTTCCAAAAAAATGCTTCTCTGAGAAAAAAAAAAAAAAAAAACCCAGCACCACTGTTCTTTGTGGACAAACATAGTTATTTAGAAAAGAATTTGACAGGCACATAATGCACCCTTAGCAAAACAACATCAGTGTGATGTTGTTTATTAAGAGTCAGTGTGGTAGCCTATGTCTTTAATTTCAATTCTCAGGAGACAGAGGTAGATGGATCTTTGTGTGTTTGAACCTGTCCTGATCTGCATAGTACATTGCAGGATGCAGGTGGATTTTTTTTTCTGGCCATCTTGCTCCCAAATAACCATATTGAGACTTCTTATTAATTATGAAAACTCTGCTGATAGCTTGGTCATTTAAAAAACAAGCTCTTCTAACTTAAATTAACCCATTTATATTCATGTATATGTTGCCAAGTGACTCATGGCTTCTACCTTTTTTCTCACGTCTGTTCCCTCTGTATCTGCTTGCAATTCTGCCTTCTTCTTCCCCGAATCCTCTCTACCACCCAAATCCTGCCTAGCAATTGCCAGCTTAGCTTTTTATTAAACCAACCCGAGTGACACTTCTTCACAGTATATTCCACTACACAAGAAAAGGAAATGCTACATAATAATAGACTCTGCCTCAAAAACCTATGGAATTAAAATGTGTGCCTTTCTGGTGAGATGAATAAGGATCTGAAACAGCAGAATGTATAAAGGTACCAGTGTCATGGAAATAACATTTTCTGCAAAATAAGTCTTCAGAAGCAAAACACACAACCTGTTGTCCAGATAGGGCAAGACTTCATATCAAGTTGACAGAAGAACTTGGAACATAATGTATAAGCTGCTCACAGATGAAAATATGAAGGAATCATGTAGAACAGTGTGGCATGGTCAAGGTCTTCCTGAATAAAAGCCGGAAGAGACCATCAGTTAAAATGAGGCTCCAGTTGTGGAGGAAAATGCAGTGTTTGAAGGGTTGTGGAGAGATACTGAGGGCAGCAACTTTAATGAAGAAGCATTTGTATGGATTCATGATTTTCTGATTTTCAATCCTAATTGAAGAAGAGTAAGAGTATGTCATAGATATTTTTCACATTACATAAAATGAAAAATAGAGAAGACAGGTTGGTGCCAAAAAGGATGTGTGTTCAAAGACCATGCCAAGTAGACCACATCTACCTACAAGTCCTAGCTCTTAATGGTATGAGCCTTCAAATGCTGACAAAAACTTAGAACAAAGTTGTTAAAACATGAACCTTTATTGAACATTCAAGTTCATATCACAAAGACAATATGCCCTCTCAAATAAAAAGTACTTCTATTTTTATTTTTAAAAAGAGTATTTGATTTGTAATTATAATTTTTTATTTTATCTTGTAGGGAGGAAATGATAATCAAAAACAACAATACAATACAAAACAAAAAAAAAACACAAGAACACCTTTCTTCTATATTTTATTCTAATTTGTTTTTATATTAAGACATTTCAGTACCTCTAAAAATTTTGACATACCGATGAAGATGTCTATCAGTGTTCTAACTGTTACTAGTTTAACTATCTGAAGAGTTCCTTCACTTCATGACACAAGGAACCTTAGCAGACACATTACATTCCTCTCTTTGGTTGTGTGCTGTTTCTGACAAGGTAATATGAATGTTAGTGTAGCTTTCAACATGATGTCTACCGTGAGGAATGAAGAGGGTACTCAGTCATGTCTTCCATGTTTAGTACATTGCATTACTACCTCACTGTGGCTTTAGTCTGCAGCTCAGTACTTCTCCCAGGAACCTATAGTTGACATATTCAATGTCAGTAAAAGAAGGGAGAGTTTTCGTGTTGCAGCTTTACCACTGCATTCATAAAACTATATGATGTAAGAGGCTTAAGGGAATCTGTATCTTCAAGGACCTTAGAAGCTCAAGGTCAGGCTATACATAGGTTTGCTTCGTTCTTTGGCCTTTTATTGTGATTATCACATTACTGTCTCCTTGCTTTATTTTCACAACCCTTTATGTATATACAGGAATGATTTTCCTTCCTCTTTAAGGACGTTAATCACATTGAATGAGCGCATACTCTTTGTAATGTCATTTTACAGCAATTACTTTCTTAATTTGGAATTATGTTGTAGGGATAGGGCTTAAATAAATAAGTTTGAGAGGACACTGGTCATACTATGAAAGTCTGAGGTTCTAAATCACATATGGTTGTTTTGATATGTCTTGTGGATGTAATGAGAAAACTGTTTCCAAACTACTCCACGAAAACAATTTTCTGAAGTGCTTTGTCAATCATAAACCATACAGAAGTAGTCTCTTATCTACAAATTTTTGGACACTTAGGACCTCTATAATACTCATTAAACTCTGATAAGCATTGAGTTAAGTTGCCTGTGATGAGTCATATTTACCTACCTTTTTCTATCATAAAGATGATTATGAATAGCCAAGATAATCCATACTAGGAAAAAAGAATACCTCTGGGGATTAAAACGAAAGTACAGCAAGTAAAAATTGTAATGGATGACAGTCAAGCCTCACCAGTTCTCTTATTGCCTACTTATTGTAAGAACTAAAAGCAGATTTTAAAATATTAGTTAATTAATTGAATACTTCAGCATATATAGTAGAAAAAGATCTTACTTGAAGGGATATGAGGAAAGGTTTGCAATTTTTAAAGCAACCTCTAGTGGCATATTATTTGTGTTTTAATAAATAAAGTTTGCCTGAACATCAGAGGGCAAAGCAGCCAAACTAGTTACCTATACAGACCAGGGAATGGTGGCACACACCTTTAACCCCAGAATTTTGGAGACAGGAACAGATATATCTGAGCCTGCCTCTTTTATTAACTCAGACATATATGAGTTAAAGGCCACCCTTGACTATACAAGATCGATCCAGAAACAGTTGCAAGTGGTGGTGGTTCACACCTTTAATCCTAGTACTGTTGATTCACGCACCTTTAATCCCAGCCCTAGGGAAGTGGAGACAGGAGTGAGAGTTCTGGGAAGAGAGAGGGAGAGAGAGGAACTCAATGGAGTGTGAACTCTGAGATTGGTGGAGAGCATTGCAGGATTGTCCCTTAGTTTGTCTGAGTCTTGGGAGAAGTTAGATCTCTCTAGTGGCATGGCTAGTTTGCTTTTCTGATCTTCAGGCTGAACCCCAATATCTATCTATGAGTTTTTATTATTTGGGAAACAGCAACCTTTGTGTCTTTTCCAAGTATAATGTTCTCAAAGCTTTTTATAGGGTACTTGGGTTATAATGAATCAGGTCTGAAGACAGAGCAGGGTCCCGGTATGTCATAATAAATGATGAAGCATATAACTAAACACAAAGTTTGCAAGCATCACTGGTCTCATGCTCTTCTTCAAGGAGAGCGACACTGTGAGCAATGCTCAAAAATATGACTTTCATAATACTTTCATTTCTTTGGGAGAATGTAAATATTTTTCTAATATATACATCATTCCCTTATACATCTTGCATGTTTAGGGGATAGTCAATCTCATTATGAATTGCAGAAAATCATTAGATTTCCCAATTTTCAAATTTCTTTAAAAATAGTGCAGGAATATGAGAAAATGAGGATTTTATTGAACATCCTGTTTTTTTTTTTTTTTTGATTTTACATAGCTGGCCCTCATTTTTTTCTCCATACTACCATTTAGAAGTACATGATGGAAATTGCTGCAGTTATTTTACTAAAAACCCAACAGGTACTAAATCCCTGAGAAGCAGGGTCATTCTACCTGAGATAATCCTAACACATGTGACAAGGAAATAGAACTTCTAGAAATTAAAAATGAATTCAATATTTTAAAAATGCACTTCCTATTCCTCATATTGTATGTGGTTATAAAAGAAACTCAAACCAGGCATGAAAATGATATTTAGTCTTGGTTACAGTGTACACATGCAAATGAAGAAGCATTAATATTTGCAACTTCACTTTGTGGAACATTTGCTTTAAATTCAATACAGCTTCATTTAATGGCTGTGCCTGCCTTACTTTTATTATATTCTGAGGATTAAGTGAAATAATACCTGCAAAATTCCTTAGAACATTACCTGGCATGTATGATGTATAAATCCAATATTTGCTATTTTTGTGATCTTCATGATTGTTGAGTTAACTCTTTTTAAATTAACATAAAAAGAGATGATAAAGTATCCCGGGTGCATTTTTCATGATGTTACAAAGGTTCGCTCAAATCCTAATTTAGGAATCATTGGCATGTGCAATTAACTATCTGCACAAACGTCAATCATCATAAGATTTCTACAGACTTTTTCTCTTTTGTTTATTTGTCACTGAGACTATACATCTGAATGAAAGACATAGCATCCACCCTTCCTGATATGTCTATGATATTTTGTGATTATTTCTCAAAATATTCATGAAAATAATATAACTTGGACTCAGTGAAGAATTTAGCTTTACTAAGATGTATGTGACTCCTAGGAGGAATGTCCTAAACCTTTGGACAGTCCTATATAACACACATGTACTTAGT
The DNA here is from genome assembly GCF_014885135.2 of Alexandromys fortis. Lineage (NCBI taxonomy): Eukaryota > Metazoa > Chordata > Mammalia > Rodentia > Cricetidae > Alexandromys > Alexandromys fortis. The sequence continues at coordinate 4,171,584 of NW_026068018.1, forward strand.
TAACTATGGACTCCAGGGTTTACTATGTAGTTTAAAATGTGATAGAAAGTTTGTTGTTTTGTTCCTAGTGTGTTGTCTTTGCTTCCAGAAAACCTCCAGACTTTGGAAGTCCACACAGAAAGTATAAGCCAGGTTCATAAACCAAACATCAAAAACACTAAACAACATGCCTTAATTAATCCCTTTTTATGCAGCTGGGTAGAGTAATACCCTTTTATTCACAAGGACTTGCTTACACAGCTCACAGTGGGTACTCAGAAAAAAAGATACTACTGAATAATATTTTTTAGTCTCTCTCTAATATCAATAAATACACACATGGATACTAGTAATACCAAAGTGATAGGATAGAATAAATGCAACTATACTATAATAAAAATCGTATGACATTTTTGTCTCTCAAATTATACTATTCCACCATGGTCACAGTTCTGCTTTCATGTGCAATATTACAACATCAAAATGGCAGTAAGAGGTGATGTGAATGGTAGAGGGATTGTAACCTAGCTTTAGGAGACACATGTAATTTACTGTAACACTAGAATCCATTAGTGCTTAAATACTGTCATGACGAAGCATCTACAATAACTAATGAAAAGGTAGGCAACAGGAAATTCACATTCTGCAGTGGATGATGTCAGGCAATGTGAAATTACAAAATATATTTTAAAGTGTTCAAAATTTAAACTATTATTTATTTCTGAAAAATTTCATTATAATGTCATTGATCAGAGAGGAGTATGTGGACCTGGTAAAAATGAAAGTGTGTACGTGGGTCTATCCCTGTTGTGGTTGTTGTCTTGTGTGCTTCATTGTTGAATTAAGAACATTTATTGGCCAAGCTACTGAGTATTGAAATTATAGGCGTGTGTCACTGTACCAGATTATACAATGCTGGGTTTGTACTCAGGGCCTCATGCATTCTTGTTAAGTTTTAAACCTACTAAGTTACAATTTTTGCCTCATAAAGCATTTCTGCTAGTAAGGGAATTATTGTACCAATCAAGCTGCCACACGCATAATTTCTTGTGAAGCACTCCCTGCCTTTCCAGGGAAAAGGTAAGGGAAATAAATAAATAGGAAATGTTCTGGACTGTACAGTCTCTGTCTTCTCTTAATTATATAAAATAATCTCTGATGGGGGATTCTCCTGTGTATGCTGTGAATAGTAGAGATAGAAGCCATATAGCCCCACCAGAGCCAGACAGAACTTTACCTGGTAGCCCCTACCATGTCGTGATACACAGATTAATGGAGATGGGTTAAATCAATATGTAAGAATTAGCCGATAAAAAACAAGAGCATTATTTAAATAATATAGTTTTTATATGATTATTCCAGGGGCCTGAGCTGCTGACCAGGCAGGAACCAACAAGTGGCCTCCCATCAACAAATCTGTTACTATAATATACCACAACTTCACATATTATACCTAAGAAGATCCTTGACTTTCACTAGATTCTACAGAATCTGTTGTCAGAAGTAAGAGTTGTTTGATAGTCTTTTGGACTATTTTCAAATTCACAATGTCTTTATTGTTCACAAATTTAAGAGTTATATGTGTTGTCTCCAAACTCAGAAACTTTGCTTTATTGATCCAAAGATCCTCAAGGCCCGAGGATTTCTGGATGTTCAGGACTTGAAGAGGCTGATGTCTCAGTCAGGCTGAGCAACCTTCACATTAGTCAGGAACCTCCATGTAGCTTCACACGCAAACCAACTTCCATTTCTTTCATAGACATGTTGCCATATAGGATAGCACCTTTTTGTGTGTTCATTATAAAGGTTTTAATCTTTCTTTCGAAGCATATTCTTTGACAAAAGTGACTGTATGATTTTGTAGTCTTTTGGCAGATATTTGAAACTGTAAATTTCATAAACATGAAATTTAAGTGGTAGGGATGCTACCACTTAATTTCTTAATACCGAAGGTATTTTCCGAGTAATCAGTTCTTTCATAACAAGTAAAATATACCCTTACTGTTATTCAATTTTTTCTAAATTAAATTTATCTTCATTAAATTATGATATTAGTGAGCAAAAAGTATTACCTGAAAACATCTACACATTATTTCAAAGGAGCACATTTTTGTTTCCAAACACTTACCTAGCAGTTAGCATTTATTTCCACTCAGCTATTCTTTCAAAATATAAAATTTTCACTTAATTATTTTGGATTTAATTTTGTTTTTATTTAATTTTCTTTGAAGTTTCCTGGCCATCAAAACACAGTCTTCAATGTCCCCCTCTATATGTCTAATAGTGATTCAAATGACATAACTTCAAAATGGGAAACAAAAAAATTTCTCTAAGTTCAGTAAAAAGCCTCTTTAGCTTGCTTTCTAGCAATTTTGAGTGTTTAATATCTGCTAAAAATTAACACAGTAGATAATAACACTTTTCACATTCTGATGCTGCAAAAACTTTTCTATATCTCATTGTGAATTAAGTCATATGGTACTATCATATTTCAAGAGTTTATAGGATATATAACTTATTAGAAGATAAGATAAACATTAGAAATTTTTAATCTGCTCTTATAATATTGAATATGTTATAGGAAGCATTGAGTTTTAGTAAATGTTGAATAGGTAAGGGATTTTGAAATCTGAAGTTCAAGCAATAAATATGTTAGACATTTTTATATTCCTATAAAAATTAATTCAAAGACCAGACATTTTATGTAATATTTTGTTTAACTAAATACTTAATGAACAATATCTATGATGGAAATAGTCTATCTACTTTTGGCAGTTTTATTTTACAGTCATATTGTTTAATAAGAATTTAGAAATTGGAGAAGTTACAAAAATAGTAAAACCAATTTTCATTTTTGCATCTTAGTTGAGCATGACAGGAAATACTAATTGGAATTTTGTAATTTTCACTGTATTTTGTGGAGTCAGAGATGTATTTATAATGCCTCTGGGAAAATATATTCAATCTTCCCTACCACAAATGTAATCCTTTTGAAATTATATTGTCATGATTTTTTATTCATTTTGAAAGTCATGTAAATTCTGATACTGTTTCCAAGAGTTAATGTCTAACATATCCAAGTTTGAGTAAAGAAAAAAATGATTCAAACCTTTAATTTATTTTGTTCCTTTGCTAATCATTTTCTCTTACCATCTGTGTGTTCATTTTGATGAGAACAGATTTTCTTAGTCTATCTAGGAGCTTGTTATAACTAAGCATGAATCATCCGAACTGCATTTTAATAATAAGGAATTCTCCTAAGTCCAATCACAATTTTTGATAACATCGAGTTGGAGTAAGAACTTTGGAATTAGTCAGAGTGGAGCCATATATTTCTACTCGTATTTTATACCTCAAGGCAGATATAGACTATATTATATACACATATCATAAACATGAGATTGAATATTTGACAAATAAATGATTAAGTGTATATACTATATAATTAAATAAATAAGCCTATTTTGTCCTTTCACTTAGTCTTCTATTTTCTCTTTTTTTCCACATATTCTTCTCAAATAATATTTTTCTTATTCATAAGTGAGTGGGCATTGGACTTTTAGTGTCAAATATAACATACTCTTAGTCTTAAAATGACAATTATTTTTCTATACAGAAGACTATACAATTCTTTCCAAGTAATTCCAAGTGAATAAATCAACTGTGTGTGTGTGTATTTGTGTGTGTGTGTGTGTGTTTTACTTTCAATGCCCCTCCAAAAGACTGAGAAATAGGGAGCTCTAGGGAAAACACAGACCTAGAAAGACATTAATATGAGTATACAAACAGTAGAGGAAGCACTAACATGAATAAACAACTATTGTAAGAACTGTAAATATTTTTGAATGTGTTATCAAGTGTTCTTCATCTCCCATATTTTATCTATTTTTATAGTTCTTTTATTATGTACTTATTTAGGATTTTCATAGAAGAAAATATGTGTTTTGATCATATCCACTCACAATTCCCTCCACCCTTCTCCTAATCCCATTCCCTTCCTGTTTTTAATGTTAACCCATAGAGTAGAGTTAGTCTTCTCCCCTGTACAGGAGTGTAGGATCATCCCCTGGATCATGGCCATTCTTCCAGGGATCCTAATCCTGAAGTAAACTGCCATTTCTTCCTCTAGCAATCATCATTCCAGCTTCCACTCAAAGGCTCCTTACCTATGGATAAGGTCTCATGAACACTTTTCGAGTCCATTATGGAACGCTAACTGGCATGCTCTCATACAGGTAACCAAAATTGTTATGAGTTAATGAGTACAGTGATTTTTAACATGTATAGAAATCACTGGTACATGGAGCCATATATAATTAATTAATTATTAATTTTGTGTGTAGTACTCAGAAGGGATATCAGGGCTATAGTATGCTATGTAAGCACTTTGACACTGGGCTATAGTCCAAGACCCAGTGATTAATGCTCTTTGACCTTTTATATATGCATACTATATTTACATCTTACTATATTCCCTCCTACCCTACACTCCTTTCAATTTTTCTGCTAATCCTTACCAATTCCTTACAAATTCATTGCCCTTTTTAATTTATTTCTTATTTTTACATGTTGGGAGCAGTGAGCCCCCAGATCCTGAATTTCTTGTAATCCCCTGATCTGAGTGCCTACAGCTGCTTTGAGCACGAGACCTTCAGGAGTTCCTCATGGCAGGAGAGTGGTTTCTGGTGGGTTTGGCTGGGGCGTTGGCTATCTCTATATAATCCTCCCCTGAACACAAGAAAGGGGGCATTCTTGGGGAATTCAAGAATGACCCGTGTCACTGTCTCTCTGTCTGTGTGTGTCTGTGTATTTTAACCTCCAGCCCCCTTGCCCAAAGCTCGCGAACTCGGTGCCAGCGCACAGAGCGCAGACACGGGTGCGCGGTGCGCGGCAATTGGAGGCCTCCACCAAGATATCGGCACCTTAGCACACTGATACAGCCCCCTAAGACAAAACGAAACACTGAGAAGCTACTGGGGGGCAGGGGGGGGTCTAGCTAAGAGTTGGGCAGGATGGCCTCTCAACCTCTTTCCAGTTAATTATATGGACACTAGTTGGCGTCTGTACCCAAGACTCAGGCCCTAGGACATTCTTTGGTCACTGAGGAGAGAGGCCCATCGACTCCTGGTGTTCTGGTTGGCCAAGGGTGGAATGTAATTTTTGTTTCCTGTTCCTCAATCCCTAATGTACACGCATTTCCCCCTCTGCCTCCAACAGATCCAAGCCCGGTCCTGCTGTGGACAGGCCTGGCCACCTATAACTGAAGCCAAGCCCATACGTGCAGCATTCTGTGCAGCCAGCTGTAAGCTTTGTATTGTCAGTGCTCCAGTTTTATAGCCATAGAACCTGAAGTTTGCAGGTTCAGTTGCTTGCCCCAGCCTGTAAATGACTCAGGTGGGAAGGAGCCAAACCCGTGGGCTCTACCACCAGGGTACACAATGCATGTCTAGTTCCAGGGGAGCTGCCAGCTCACCTTGTCAATGGATGCCTTGAGGAAGTTGTCTAGGAGTAGGCGGGCTTCAGCTACCGTGCAGGAGCTAATGACCACTGACGTATCTGTTGAGTCCAGCTCCTCCTTTTTGAGACCAAAAAGTAGAAACACCCATCACACAGTGCTGCCAAGCCCACTCACTGCTACCACCCCACCCAGATAGACTGTCTTTTGGGTACTTTGGTTTCCTCCAAGCATGATGGTGGCTTGGCAGTCAGTGATGCTGTCATTGATGTAGTCAATGTTGGCTGCCAACACTTCATTCTCCTCAGTCAGCCCCTTCTCCTCAGGGCCCTCAGCCTGCAGCCACTCTCGCTTGCTCTGCAGAGCCTCCTGTAGGAGGAGTAGCTCCTCCCTTTTCTGTGGGGATGGGGAAGGAGATAGTGATGGAGGAGACATGTCACACCTAGGCAAGCCCTGCCCACAGCTCTTACACCAAGTCACCCATCTGTCTGGGATCATCCAGAGGTTTTCTATTAAAGGGACAAAAATTCTATGAATTGGCCCAGAGAAAGCTTTTCTTTTATCCCCATAACTAGTCACTAGACCAGCCAAATTAGGAAAAATATAATATTGTTTTATTTTCAACATGTGCTGCTATTTTCGACTCTCTACTCATTCGGGTCATATAAATCTTTGTGTTTCAGGAAATTAAAATTAAGAAAGTGAGAAAACCCAAAAACTGCAAGCCACGTTCCAATTAGGCACATGCAGGTTAGCCTCGTTCATGGGTCCAACAGGCAGTTGATGAGCAGTCCACACTGAGAAGAAACCTATGTTTGGCTTAATTCTTTAGCATAACATTCAGTAAGTTTTGAGACAAGTGTCTTTTTGTTTTCTTCTTCAGTTTTGTTGTCGTTGAAGAGTCTTTAAAATCATTAGGCATCTTTGCCAGAATCGAGGGCATCTTTTGGAGAAATGTAGTATCTTACTGGAACAGTGTGAGCTAAATTGTAAGAGAGCTAAGATAATGATAAAAGAAAAGAACAAATACTTTCCTGTAACAATCATACAATATTGCTTAAGTTTTATATTCCTGCATCTCAGGAACTTGGCACCAACAAGCAGGATAAGTCTATTAGTACACTCGGTTCATAGACATGATGGGTATATGGGTTAACTTTGACTAGCCATCTCAGGAATAGTTATAGGCTCTGTTGTCCTTGATCCATGAAGTCTCAAGGGTTTTCATCCTAAAACTATTCACAGGAAATCAGAAAGTAAGAATAATAAGATAAGTTTTTTTAAGTAAGTGAGATTAAAATTTTAAAAAGTTTTACCTTAAAATAATTTCAGTTCAATAACTGAACTAAAGGTGTAAAATAAGCTCGATCATTTTAAATTAGATGAGCCTAAGTCAAGACACATCCATTGAAAAAATATTGGCCTATTCTAATACCATTTAATATTAACTGAACTTTAAAATGATCAAGATAATTTTCAAAATAATTTGCTCATGATAGGTGCAAGCAGATGAACAATACTCCTATAGTACCTCATTTTCAGAATAATTAACAATTTTTGATCAAGCAATATGGGATAGGGGTGTAAAAAATTCATGTGTTTATTTTCCAAGGTACTGTATTAAGTAAATCTTAGTAAAAATACAATTAAAATCAGGCACATCCTAGTAGTGGATGGTTTTCTTCTCTTTTCCCCTTGTAACTGAGAATGATATGTACTAAAGGAAAAAAAAAGCATTAGAACAATTATAAGAGCTTCTACGTACTGATTTTGAAAGTGACATAAAAATAAAAATTATAGCTATATGGAGTCATTTAGTATAGAGCCAAACAGCTTAGGTACTGAAAAAATCACAGTTCTGTGTTACTGCTATGGCAGAGAGTAACTAATGGTTATTTTGATTACTCCATATACTTGGATGTGAAATTCAGGAAAAGCTATATCAAAAGAATTGCAGCAAAACACTTTGAAGCCATAAACAAGGGTACAGATTACACTTCTGAAAAATAGCACTGTAAAATGCAGCTCAGACCCCAGTAAATTGATCAATAAATGAAGGAATTCTGTAATTTGTAAAGTGTGAATTTTGTGGTCACTAAAGTGAAAATAGATTATTCTAGTCAGATATCAAATTGGAATATGTATTACATAAAATGTATAGCATAAAAGGCATTATTATGCTAGTAAAAATTATGGCTGAACAAAGAGCTTTAGCAGAGAATGACTCAAACAGGAGAAGTTCATTATTTCACTCTTGGGTCAAGGACAGAATGGGTATGTGGGTTGGCTTTGACTACCCATAACAGGAAGAGATACAGGCTTTGCTTGAAGTCTCAAGGGTTTTCCTCCTATAGCTATTCACAGCAAATCAGAGAGAAAATATAATGTCAAGTATCTTTTACGTAAATGAGATTAGAATTTTACAAACACAGATTAGAGTTTTAAAAAAATTGTCCAGGTGACAATTCAGACATGTTGTCAAATCTCCTGGCCTGGAGAGTTTTGTATATGGAAAAATAAAATATTGATTTGAGTTAATAGATATTGTTACTATGATAATTCCCAGAATATATGAACAATTTGTTTTTTTATTTTTGTAATAATCTCTACTTGCAAAATTTCTAGTAATATGCTAATTGTTTTGTGGAAATAGATTATTTTTTTAAAAAAAATTTGGTATGATTTTCCTGGAAAATCAAGGGGAAAAGGCAGAGTTCTTAGTAATTCACATATAATTTTCAGTTATTACACTGCAACTTGTTAACACAAGTCTGAGCTTGATACACATTTGTGTTTTACTGATGTCTTTCACAGAATGAAATTCAATGTTATAGTGTATTTGGATCTTTCTCTGCTAACTGAGAATGCCTAAGTGTACTCTTCTTCCAGTAAGTATGACCTTATTTGGCATCAAGGTCTCCAGAAAACCATTTTCCAATACAAAAGGACCAGAACTATGTGGTGAAATTCTAGAGTCTAGGGCTAGTACAGGAAGTATTGAGGATTAGTGAGAGGGATCCAGAAAGGACTTTACTAGAAGAATGAAGTATGGTGCAAAGTGAGTAAACTCAGCATTTGAATGTGAGGTAAAAATTTACGTTCTTAATTGAAAAAGCTCACCATGTCTCATGTGGTAATTCTGAACAAAAATGAGGATTATAACTTCAAGCGTGAAGAAGTAATAAAGATTTCATGTTAATGTGAAAGCACTGTCAAATAAATAAATTGAAGCAGAAGAACCCTTGTTTTCCAAGCAGAATTTCTGTTGATACCGTATCTGTGATCTCAGGAATTGGGTGGACTATAAGTACAAATACATTACTGTACATAGAATGGGCATAGAAAACTTCCTTCAGAAAATACTACATTGAAAGCAGAAAGTGAGTTTATATTTTATAATCTAGATAGACATTACAGCATCTAGGGAACCAGAATAAACATTCACAGTGATAAATTATTTTTCTATTATGGAGCCTTCATGGAATATGAAGGCATGCCTTTTGACCTTCATCTCCAAAAATTACAATCATAGTATAATTATGACAGTAATATATTATGATGTATTATCCTATGCTGAAAAAGATAGTCAATAAATACAAATGAAAATAATTTGATTAAAAATATTGTTCAGATCAGATTTATTACTTATTTTCTACCTGCTTGGCATATAGTATACTGAAAGAGACACGTTAAAGCTCCAAGTAGTAATAGTTGACATGTTTCCCCTTCAAGTTCTAGCTTATCATTGATTATTGATGATCTATTATATATATATAATATTATATATATACACAAAAGTTTATTTTGCTCTCTTGAATATTTCTCTTTTATTACCAATTGTTTATTGTATTCTGTGATTCCCCAACTTTTTTTCTAAAGCTGGTTTCTTTACATACTGATACATGTGTGAAAACTTTTATTTTGGGTCTTTCTCTGCTAACTGAAAGGATGTTTGCATGGTTATTATTTATACATGGCTGGTGTTTTTCACTTTAGAAGAGGTCCTGGATTTTTAAAGGAGAATATACTACTGCAGCTTTGTTACCATACAGTTTTAATAGTAACAACTCCAACTTTAAATAATGCTATACAGAATCAAATTATTATAGGTATTTTATATTAATGCATTTTCCAAACCTCTTTACACCTAATATCCAATATCATCCTTACAAGAAAAACAACATAGTTGCCATTTATTAATACACTAATAGTTACATTACCATATTTTTTATTTTTCCATTTAAAAATGTACACTTCCTCCCCTGTTCCTATTCCCCTCCCGCTCCCCTAGTCACCCTCCTCCCTTCCCCTCCCTCCTTAAGAGAGGGCAGGGAACCCTGCCCTTTGGGAAGTCCAAAGACCTCCCTGCTACATCCAGGGCTAGTAAGCTGTGCATCCAAATAGACTATGGTCCCAAAAAGCCAATACATGCAGTAGACACAAGTCCAGTTCCTATATTAATGGCTTCTCAATCAGCCCCCATCTTCAGCCCCATTAAGAGAGTCCAGTTTGATCACATGCTCCTTCAGTCCTGGTCCAACTAGATTTGGTGAGCTCCCATTCTCAATCATTTGTTTCAATTAAGAATAAAAGAAATATAGGTAGACATTATCTGGAGAGAGAATCTAAATTGAAGGTTTTCGATTTTACTCTTGGAGATCTGGGAACTCAGTGGAAGAGTGGAAAGAAAGACTGTAAGCCTCAGAGGGGAAAAAGACAGGAGGAGAACATCAACCACTGTATCAACTATGCAGGGCTCACATAGGCAAACAGAGACAGAAATGACAAGAATGGGGCTTGGATGAGTCTTTTCCAGGACTTCTCCATATGTTATGGCAGTGAGCTTGATGATTTTGTGGTTCTCCTAACAGATGATGCAGGTTTATTATCTCTGACTCTTTTGCAAGTCGTGAAATTCTTCCTGCTTTTGTGTTGCGTTGTCTAACCTCACTATAAGAGCTTTCTCTTTGTCTTATTGTACCTTAGTTTGTCCTGGCTTGCTTTTCTCTCTTGGAGACCTGCTCAGTTCAGAAGAGGAAATGGGGAGGGGTAGATCTGCGGAAGGAGTAGGAGCTGGGAGGACAGAGCAAGGAGAAAGTTTCTCCTTTGTTTGGAATGTTTTATATGAGAGAAGAATCTCTTTTGAATACTAAGAAGATTAAGAAAAGTAAATGTTTTATTTCTGCTGTCATAATTCTATCCCTAGTTTTATCCTTAATATTATATAAGAGTTTTCTTTCTGAAGGATTTTAAACATTAAACAGTAAACAACAAAAATTTTCTTTTTCTTTTATTTTATTTTTTTATTGAAAAGAAAACAAATTCTGCCTCCTCCCAGCCTCCCACTTCCCTCCCCCTCCTCCCGCCTCTACCCCCCTCCCCCCACTTTTCTGCTCCTCCCTCTCTAATCCGAAGAGCAGTCAGGGTTCCCTGCCCTGTGGAAAGTCCAAGGTCC